>NW_027364070.1:0-329283 GCF_046119375.1 Phyllobates terribilis
AAGAGCGTGGCAAGGGACGTGGAAGTGGACGTTCTGGTGATGGTTCGTGCAGAGGACGGGGCCGTGGCCAAGGTGAAAATGTGCCACAACCAACAGCCACATCTTCTCGCTCCCACTTCTTGACCGAATTACTAGGGAAGCACAGAACAACACCAGTATTGAGAACTGATCAGTGTGAACAGGTTATTAATTGGATAGCAGACAATTCTTCCAGTTACCTGGGCACCACCACCTCCGGTCTGTCTTCCACACGGTCAACTCTTAGTAGCCATGAGTCTCGACCGCATACTCCTCCTCACCCTGATGCTCCTTCCTCCCACCATGCCGAGTGTCGTCAGACAGCAAGTGATTCCACACTTGGACACTCTGAAGAGCTGTTCACTGGTCCATTTCCATATTTGGGCCCCTCGCCTGAAACGCTTGAAGTGGTGGAAGAGGAGATCCCATGTTGCGATGCCCAAATATTTGAACAGCCACGGCCACAGGAAGTCGACGTTGGCAATCTGTCACAAGAGGTGGACGATGACGAGACACAATTGCCAGGAAGTAAGGAGGAGGATCGTGGTGCGCAAGTGGAAGAGGAGGAGGTGGTGGATGATCTAGTAAGTGACCCAACGTGGAAGGAAGACATGCAGAGTAAGGCCAGCAGCACACAGGGGGAGTGAGGCAGAGTACCCCAACAGGCAGGAAGAAGCAGTGTGGTGGCTGCAGACAGAAGGCAGGCAACCGTTCCCCGTAACACCAACATGAGGGACGTTGCCAGTACAAGCGGTAGGTCTTCCAGAGTCTGGAATTTTTTTAAAGACTCTGCTGATAACCCCAAAAAGGCCATATGTTCCACCTGCCATGCCAGCATCAGCAGGGGTGACAAAACTACCAGCCTGACCACCACCAGCATGATCAGGCACATGGCAGCAAAGCACCCGACTTTGTGGGGCGAAACTCAGGGTCCACGACCTGTGTCAGCGGGAGTCACCACTGCTTCTTCCACTGTTGTGCGTGCAATAGAACCCCCTGTTGTGTGTGCAAGGCAATCCCCTGTCCATACTGCATGTAAAGACGCCCCCTCCTCTCAGTCTTCACTTGTTATGGCAGTTTCTCAAGAAACAGCATCAATGTCCACGTCCACGTCCCACCGCAGCGTTCAATTGTCCATATCCCAGACCTTTGAAAGAAAGCGGAAATTCGCAGCTAATGCCCCATAGGCCACAGTCCTAAATTCGCACATTTCACGACTGCTTGCATTGGAAATGCTGCCTTTTAGGCTGGTGGAGACGGAATCCTTCCGCAATCTTATGGCGGTGGCCGTCCCTCGGTACTCGGTCCCCAGCCGACACTATTTTGCCCGGTGTGCCATCCCCGCACTACACAAGCACGTGTCCCAAAGCATCTGCCGTGCCTTCAACAACGCAGTTACTGGGAGAGGGCCAGGGACGGTACATCTCTCTGACGGCACACTGGGTAAAGATAGTGGAAGCCGGGACCCAGTCGGACCTTGGGACGGATCACATCCTCCCCACACCGAGGATTGCGGGCCCTATGTCAGTCAGAGTTGCCCCCACAGTGTACAGCTCCTGCGCATCCTCCTCCTCCTCCTCCTCATGTTCAGCCTCCATCTCAGATATCACCACATCAGTTACAAGCTGGAAGCATTGCAGTACTGCCTCTGCCAAGCGGCAACAGGCTGTGCTGAAACTCATAAGCTTAGGTGATAAACCTCACACTGCTTGTGAGTTGTGGACAGCTGTGAAAGAGCAGGCAGATCTGTGGCTGAGACCGCTGAACCTACATCCCGGCATGGTCGTGTGTGACAATGGCCGTAACCTGGTGGCGGCTCTGAGGCGAGGTGAGATTACACACGTACCATGCCTGGCTCATGTGCTTAACCTCGTGGTTCAGCGGTTTCTTAAATCGTACCCCGAGTTGCCAGATCTGCTCGTGAAAGTACGCCGCCTGTCAGCTCATTTTCGCAAGTCGGCTACAGCTTCCGCCGCCCTTGCTGTGTTGCAGCAGCGTTTGCAGCTTCCGGCACACCGACTGGTGTGTGATGTCCCCACACGTTGGATCTCTACTCTCCACATGTTGCAAAGGATTTGTGAGCAGAAGAGAGCAGTTGTGGAGTACCAGCTGCAACAAGGCTGTCGATATTCAGGTCAGACTCCACACATAAGACCTCAGGAGTGGACCTGGATGTCTGACATATGTACCATCCTGACAAACTTTGAAGAGGCCACCAAGGTGGTGAGTGGCGATGACGCCATCATTAGTGTCAGCATCCCACTTGTCTGTCTTTTGCAACGCTCTCTGCAGAGAATTAAAGAGGAGGCATTGCAGCCAGGATATGTTGAGATGGATCAAGAAGCCGTAGCGGGCGATTACATACAGCCCAGCCTCATCTCATCCCAACGTGCATTGGGGGACAATGAGGGAGAGGAGGAGGAGGAGGAGGAGGAAGAACAGGAGCTGCTATCATGCATTGTAGACGGTAGTACCCGTACAAGTGTCATACCGTCGGTTCAGCGTGGGTGGCCTGAGGACAGGGGGGAGGAGGAAGAGGAGGAGGAGAGCATGGTCAGTCGTCATCTTGGTGAGGACACAGAAATCTTGCCCGTTACCAGTCTGGCACGCATGGCTGATTTTATGTTACGCTGCCTTAACCGTGACCCTCGCGTTGTCAAAATGTTGGGTGACAGTCATTACTGGTTGGTGACACTTGTAGACCCCCGCTACAAGGAGAACTTTCACTCTCTTTTTCCTGAGGTGGAGAGGTCTACAAAAATGGGGCAATACCAGAAGGCCCTTGCTGCAGAACTATTAAAAAAATTCCCATCTGAACACGGTAGCGGCAGAGGTCACAGTTCGCTGCCCAACTAAGGCATACAGGCTAGAGAGACGCAACTCCAATCCAGCAGAGGCAGGGGAACACTATCAATGTTCTAGGACAGTTTTCTGAGACCTGCCCAGCTTACAGGCCATGAGGCGCGGGGTACTCTCACAAGGAGTGAAAAGTTTCAAAAGATGGTGAGGGAGTACCTTGCCGATCGTACCAGCGTCCTCCGTGATTCCTCTGTGCCTTTTAATTATTTGGTATCCAAGCTGGACACTTGGAATGAACTCGCTCTGTACGCCTTGGAGGTCCTGGCCTGCCCTGCCGCTAGCGTGTTATCGGAGCGTGTTTTTAGTGCCGCTGGGGGAATTATAACTGATAAGCGCACTCGCCTGTCAACTGACAATGCTGACAAGCTGACCCTTATCAAAATGAACAAGGGCTGGATTGGGCCAGACTTCTCATCACCACCAAATGACAGCAGAGTAACATAAAGTCAAATCCACTGTGTTATTTCGGGAGGTGTATTCACATGCACCGCTTCACACCCACACATGGGTATACGCTTCCTCGTTTCGGCTGTTTAATCTTCTTCTCCTTATCCTCAGCCTCCACCACCACTATACCACCAGGGTGCCAGCATTGCAAGTTCCTCCGTCCTAATTTTTGGCAGCTTTTGCTGGGAAAGCATAAGCAAATACCATGGGACACCCACTCCCCAATAATGGGACTTATGTTTGTAATATGCTGTACTGCATGGCTCTTGTAAGGGGCATTGCAAGTTGCTCTGTCCTAATTTTTGGCAGCTTGTGCTGGGAAAGCATAAGCAAATACTATGGGAGACCCACTCCCCAATAATGGGACTTATGTTTGTAATATGCTGCACTGCATGGCTCTTGTAAGGGGCATTGCAAGTTGCTCCGTCCTAATTTTTGGCAGCTTTTGCTGGGAAAGCATAAGCAAATACCATGGGACACCCACTCCCCAATAATGGGACTTATGTTTGTAATATGCTGTACTGCATGGCTCTTGTAAGGGGCATTGCAAGTTGCTCCGTCCTAATTTTTGGCAGCTTTTGCTGGGAAAGCATAAGCAAATACTATGGGAGACCCACTCCCCAATAATGGGACTTATGTTTGTAATATGCTGTACTGCATGGCTCTTGTAAGGGGCACTGCAAGTTGCTCCGTCCTAATTTTTGGCAGCTTTTGCTTGCAAGGCATAAGCAAATACTATGGGACACCCACTCCCCAATAATGGGACTTATGTTTGTAATATGCTGTACTGCATGTGACGCGCCCCCTGGGCCGTGTGTACACGTGTGTGGGATACCCGGTGCCGGGTCTCTGGGGTCTGTAGTCTCCGTGGCGGTGACCCGGTCCCGTGGCTCAGGCTGGTCAAACCAGTGGCAGTCTTTCTTAGGTTTTGAGGTTAATTGTCCGACTGCGCCACCCGTGGATTGCGGTCAGGGAGTACCACCGCTGCGAGGCAGACCGCTGAGGCTGGTGTTGTGTGTGCAGCATAGAATGGGATAACTCCCCTCGGGAGGAGTATAGCCTCAGGGCAGTGAGTGTGGATGATGGGGGTGATGGTGCACGAGCGCAGCAGGAACGACTCAGAGTCTTTGCAGTGCAGTTCAGGGTCTTTACTGATGATTATAAGGTAGACCCTCCCAGGAGTACTGGCTAGCATAAGAGACCTGGTCAGTCTGTGAGCAAGCAGGAGTTCCCCTGGCCAGGTGGAGTTGTAGGCCTCCCCGTCTGTCTGCACTCTTCCTGGCTACCTTGCTGTAAGCGGGTAGAAGTAGCCCACGTCCCTGAGTGTACCGTGTAGTGCTCACCCGTATGGCTGGTGACTTGGGGCCTTCTGTTAGCCTCCGCTCCACGACGGCGGTGCTGGTCCCTTGCTTGTGACTGAGCCTCCGGGCTTCTATGGCCAGAGGACCTGAAATCCCCTGCCGGCTGGTTTCTGCTGCTGGATATATAAGTCCTCACAGCTTCGGACTCCTGTGTCCGGTTCCTATTGTCTTCTGCCAGGGCGAGCTCTGCTCAGCTTCCAGCCCCTGGTCTTTAGCTCCTAGCTCCTACAGAGCTCCTTGCTGTTACTTTCCCTTGCTCTCACTCTGACTCTGACTGTTCTCTGACTCACTCAACCCCGCTCCAGATCCAGTTTATAAGGGCAGAATTCTCCCCTCCCAGGACTGGGGCAGGAGGATGTTGCATGTTTAAGGGAACCTGACCAGGAACCTGACCAGGAAACCTCCCACTTGCTCTCCGACGTAATATCTCTATTACTGTGGTGACCAGACCCCTGGAGTGCCACTCATAATTTTTGGAAAGCCTTCCATTCACTGCTTAGGCCAACAGTGCACGGGAGACCCAGTTGCTATAAATCGAAAAAAAGGTTTAGTTAACGCCCTCTGACCTCCATGTCATTTCCAAGGGGCATTGGAGTGGCTCGAAATTTTTGGTAGGCATTGCACTCACTGTATGCCCTATAACTGTGTAGCCGAACCGCTCCTTTTGTTACAGAAACATATCCTACAAGACATATCTGGTTGACTGGCCTGATATTGATGTGAATGGTCCCTGTTCCTCCTGCTCTTTCTCCTTTGCCACCACCTCATCCATCATTTATCACCTGAAGCTTTGTTTTAACGGGAGTCATAGAACTGGGATAGTAGCAGGAAAACATCCAGCAATCCTCGGAGGAGGTAGGATATGCGCCAAAACACGGACCACCTCAGGCCTAGCCGCTACTACATACATGCTCTTGCATTCCAAGAAAACAAAGCAGATGCTAACTTCTATCATCATCATCATGCTCCTCACCTAGGCACTCTCAACTCCCCTGATGGAGAAGCCAGGGCCCACCGGAGGAGTCTGGTTCTCTGGTGGGCTCATCCAATGCTGCCCTAAAGCAGGCCAGGCTAAGAAAAGTGTGGGGGAAGGTGACAGGAGAAATCAGGGCGGCTGGGGACCGAGTATGGACACCTGGCCGCCACCTGGCGGCTGGGGACCGAGCGTGGACACCCGGCCGCCGGGCGGCTGGGGACAGAGTATGGATACCTCGCTGCCGAAGCGGCCATGAGGTAGTGGCCAGCTTCGGCCTCCTCCAAACTAAAAGGCCCCATTTCAAGTGAAAGCTAGCAGTATGGTATTGCAGCCTGCGGGTGGGTGGGTGGTTGGCTGCTTATTTTCGCTTGCATTGCAAGGAATGGGGGAGGTACAATTGAACACTGCCCTGGGACAAGGACTTGCACGGGGATAGTTGCAAGTCTGCATCTTCTGATGCGGCAAGGATCACTTCTGATGGGCACACTTTTAGACAGTGACCTGGGGGTCAGAGATGCTTTCAGGGGTCTTCCCCATGCTGATCCCTTGTCTTTTCAGCACTGTATGCATGTGTCACACAGCACATGGCCAGATAAGGTTGTAAAATGTTAAAATGACATTTCCTGGTGAACCCATTTGTCACGGTTGAAAGCAATACAAAAGTGCAAAAATGCATGAAAAATGCTACTTGTGAACATAGCCCAAGGTGTGGAGGAGTATTTTTGTTTTTGGTTATTTATTTTACCTTATACACAAGTTTTTACCCTGGAATAGAAATTCCTTAACATATTTCACAGGAAAACCGTTTCAGTTTCGTTTTTGAACGTTTTATTGTGAGCCCTCAAAAGTGGCTTAATACCTCTGACCACGTTGTTGACAGCAGTGACCTGGGGGTCAGAAATGCTTCCAGGGGCGATCCGCGTGCTGCCCCCATGTCTTTTGAGCACTGTCACTATCGTTTTGGGCACTTTTTAGGCTTTCTACAAACTGCCCGGGGTGCTGCCGCAAAAATGCTCGGGTCTCTCATAGACTAACATTGGGCTAATTGCTCGGGTCGAGCACCCGAGTATCACGGTAAGCTCGGCCCGAGCTTCGAGCACCCGAGCATTTTAGTGATCGCTCAACACTATCAGTCGTCATCTTGGTAAGGACACGGAAGTCTTGCCCGTTACCAGTCTGGCACCCATGGCTGACTTTATATTCCGCTGCCTTAACCGTGACCCTCGCATTGTCAAAATGTTGGGTGACAGTCATTACTGGTTGATGACACTTTTAGACCCCCTCTACAAGGAGAACTTTCACTCTCTTATTCCTGAGTTGGAGAGGTCTACAAAAATGGGGCAGTAGCCCCAAAAAGATGGTGAGGGAGTACCAGTGTCCTCCGTGATTCCTCTGTGCCTTTTAATTATTGGGTATCCAAGCTGGACACTTGGAATGAATTCACTCTGTATGCCTTGGAGGTCCTGGCCTGCCCTGCCGCTAGCGTGTTATCGGAGCGTGTTTTTAGTGCCGCTGGGTGAATTATAACTGATAAGCGCACTCGCCTGTCAACTGACAATGCTGACAAGCTGACCCTTATCAAAATGAACAAGGGCTGGATTGGGCCAGACTTCTCATCACCACCAAATGACAGCAGAGTAACATAAAGTCAAATTCACTGTGTTATTTCGGGAGGTGTATTCCCATGCATCGCTTCACACCCACACATGGGTATACGCTTCCTCATTTCAGCTGTTTTTTGCTCTTCTCCTTATCCTCAGCCTCCACGACCACTATACCACCAGGGTGACCGTGGTCCATGTTGCCAGCATTGCAAGTTCCTCTGTCCTAATTTTTATCAGCTTTTGCTTGGAAGGCATAGGCAAAGACTATGGGAGACCCACTCCCCAATAATGGGAATAATGTTTTTAATATGCTGTACTGCATGGCTCTTGTAAGGGGCATTAAAATCGTCTTGTTAAGCTACTGTGACCTCCACATCTCTTCCAAGGGTCGTTAATATTGTCTTTTTATTCCACTGCGACCTCCACCACTCTTCCAAGGGGCATTAAAAGCGTCTTGTTAAGTTACTGTGACCTCCACGTCTCTTCCACAGGGCGTTGATATTGTCTTTTTATTCCACTGTAACCTCCACCACTCTTCCAAGGGGCATTGATATTGTCTTTTTTTTCCACTGCGACCTCCACCACTCTTCCAAGGGGCATTAAAACCGTCTTGTTAAGCTACTGTGACCTCCACGTCTCTTCCACGGGGCATTGATATTGTCTTTTTATTCCACTGTAACCTCCACCACTCTTCCAAGGGGCATTAAAACTGTCTTGTTAAACCACTCTGAACTCCACGTCTCTTCCAAGGGGCATTAAAACCATCTTGTTAAGCTACTCTGACCTCCACATCTCTTCCAAGGGGCATTAAAACTGTCTTGTTAAACCACTCTGAACTCCACGTCTCTTCTAAGGGGCATTAAAACCGTCTTGTTAAACCACTCTGAACTCCACAGCTCTTCTAAGGGGCATTGACATGTTGTTTTTAATTACCTCTAACCTCCACGACTCTTGCAACGGGCATTGCATTTCCTCCTAATTTTTGTCAGCTTTTGCTTTTCAATGCATAGGCGAACACTAAGGGAGACCCACTCCCCAATAATGGGTAGAAGGTTTTTAATACGCTGTAATCCACGTCTGTTTCAAGGGGCATTGCAGTGCCTAATAATTTTTGGAAAGCCTTCCATTCCCTGCTTACGCCAACAGTGTACAGGAGACCCAGTTGCTATAAATGGAAAAAACGGTTTAGTTAAGGCCCTCTGACCTCCATGTCACTTCCAAGGGGCATTGGAGTGCCTCAAAATTTTTGGTAAGCATTGCATTCACTGTATGCCTTATAACTGTGTAGCTGAACCGCTCCTTTTGGTACAGAAACATATCCTACAAGACATGTGTGGTTGGCTGGCCTGATATTGATGTGAATGGTCCCTGTTCCTCCTGCTATTTCTCCTTTGCCACCACCTCATCCATCATTCATCACCTGAAGCTTTGTTTTAACGGGAGTCATAGAACTGGGATAGTAGCAGGAAAACATCCAGCAATCCTCGAAGGAGGTTGAATATGCGCCAAAACGCTGACCACCTCAGGCCTAGCTGCTACTACATACATGCGCTTGCATTCCAAGGAACAGAAAGCTAAGGAGGTGGATGGCCTCATGATCATGAATAATTTACTCGTTGTGTAGGAGGCCGACCACTGCTGCTGTCTACCTTCTGAACTTTGTGTTGAAGCCTGATTGACCCAGGACCCGCAATCCTCTATGTCTGGAGGACGTGTTGCATCCCAGTGTCCAACTGTGTCCCGGCTTCCACAATATTAACCCAGTGTGAAGGTTTCAGTGAGATGGACCATTCCTGGCCACATTCACTTGTCCACGTGTTTGTGGTTAGGCTGTCCTTCCCACTAAATGCACTGGGGAGGGCACAGGTAATGTTTTGGTATGCGCGCTTGTGTATAAGGCGCACCGGGACAAATAGGGGCGGCTGGGGACCGTTTATGGACACCCGGCCACCCCCACGCGGCTGGGGACTGTGTGTGGGCACCCGGCCGCGGGGCGGCTGGGGACTGAGTATGGACACCCGGCCGCCCCCTGGCGACTGGGCACCAAGCGTGGACACCCGGCCGCCGGGCGGCTGGGGACTGAGTATGAATACCAGGCTACCGACGCAGCCATGACGTGGTGGCCAGATTCCACCTCCACATGCCTAAAAGGCCCAATTTCAAGTGCAAGCAAGCTAGCAGTATGGTATTGCAGCCTGGGGGTGGGTGGGTGGAAGGCTGCATACTTGCGCTTGTATTGCAAGTTATGGGGGAGGTACAATTGAACACTGCCCTGGGACAAGGACTTGCACAGGGATAGTTGCAAGTCTGCATCTTCTGATGCGGCAAGGATCACTTCTGATGGGCACACTTTTAGGCAGTGACCTGGGTGTCAGAGATGCTTCCAGGGGTCTTCCCCATGCTGTTCCCATGTCTTTTTAGCACTGTATGCATGTGTCACACAGCACATGGCCAGATAAGGTTGTAAAATGTTAAAATGACATTTCCCGGTGAATGCATTTGTCACGGTTGAAAGCAATACAAACGTGCAAAAACGCATAAAAAATGCTACTTGTGAACATAGCCCAAGGTGTCGAGGAGTATTTTTGCTTTTGGTTATTTATTTTACCTTATACACAAGTCTTTACCCTGGAAAGGATGTTCCTTAACCCCTTTCCGACCTGGTCAGTAATAGTACGCACCAGGTCGGGAAGGCCGGTTCAGCGGGGGCTCCGGGGGTGAGCCCGCACTGAAGCGAGCACATGTCAGCTGATTATTGGAATCGCAATCCACCCGCGGCTGTTAACATGTTAAATCTCTGACGGTGGCATTTAACTCGCGCTTCCGGGAGTCCTAAGCCCCGCCCATCAGTGACCCCGTGAGTGATCGCGGGTCACCAATGGGTGGGCATGACAACTCAGGGTCTGCAGCAGACGCCTGTGGTTGTCATGTCTCAATTGCTATGAGCGCCACCTAGTGGTCAGCACTCATAGCAAGCGAGCATTTCTCCTGCATACAAGCGATCTGCTCATCGCTTGTATGCCGTAGAAGCAATCAGACAACTGCTTCTTCTAGTCTCCTCTGGAGACTATAGAAGCAAGCAGAAAGTGTAAAATAAAAGTTTTTAAAAAAATAAAAAAAATAAAAAATATATAAAAGTTTAAGTCACCCCCCTTTCGCCCCATTCAAAATAAAATATATATATATAAAAAAAAAACCACATACACATATTTGGTATCGCCGCGTTCAGAATCGCCCGATCTATCAATATAAAAGAAGAATTAATACAATCAGTAAACGGCGTAACGAGAAAAAAATTTTAAACGCCAGAATTAAGTTTTTTTGGTCGCTACAACTTTGCAATAAAATGCAATAACGGGCGATCAAAACATCGGATCTACCCCAAAATGGTATCAATAAAAACGTCAGCCCGGCACGCAAAAAATAAGCACTCACCTGGCCCCAGATCACGAAAAATGGAGAAGCTAAGGGTCTCGGAAAATGGCGCCATTTTTTTTGTTTTTTTTAGCAAGCTTCGGATTTTTTTTCACCACTTAAATAAAAAAGAACCTATACATGTTTGGTGTCTATGAACTCCTAACGACCTGGAAAATAATGATGGCAGGTCAGTTTTAGCAATCTGTGAACGTGGTAAAAAAGGACCCAAAAAACAACTGTGGAATTGCATTTTTTTTGCAGTTTCACTGCACTTGGAATTTTTTTCCCATTTTCCAGCACATGATATGGTAAAACCAGTGATGGTATTTAAAAGTACAACTCGTTCCGCAAAAAATAAGCCCTCACATGGCCATATTGAACAAAAATTAAAATAGTTCTGGCTCTGGGAAGAAGGGGAGCAAAAAAGGAAAACACAAAAACAGAAAGACCCATGGTCGTTAAGGGGTTAACATATTTCACAGGAAAGCACTTTCACTTTCGTTTTTGAACGTTTTATTGTGAGCCTGTAAAAGTGGCTTAATACCTCTGACCACGTTGTTGACAGCAGTGACCTGGGGGTCAGAAATGCTTCCAGGGGAGATCCCCATGCTGTCCCCATGTCATTTGAGCACTGTCACTATCGTTTTGGGCACTTTTTAGGCTTTCTACAGACTGCTGGGGGTGCCGCCGCAAAAATGTTCGGGTCTCCCATAGACTAACATTGGGCTCGTTGCTCGGGTCGAGCACCCGAGTATCACGGTGAGCTTGGCCCGAGCTTCGAGCACCCGAGCATTTTAGTGCTCGCTCAACACTACAGGACAGCAATCATGTCAGTTTGTTATACATGTAGAGAAAACCAAAAAGAGTAATGTCATTGTGTAAGATTACAGTACAAGATGTTAAATGCAGCAAGGAAGAGATAATGGAATGTTGAAAAATAAAGTGAATGCATGTGAAAAAAAAAAGGTTGCGCTGAGTTTGTTGACAGAAGGAAAAAGTATGTGGATATGTGGAGGAACTTAAATGGTTAACTGAAATGTGCGCGCTGCGAGATAAGCGCCCAGTTACAGCTGCTAGCATAGCAAAATGGCCTTGGCTTGATACGGAACAGCAGAGAATTTGTCAAAAAAAAAAAAGGGTGAATGGAGGAACAAAATACAGACAATAAGGGAAAGACGCTATGTTATGTGTATTACAAATATACTGCTCTCCGATAATGGCGGAGTAATGAATTGTTGGGAATGTTCTAATTGTGGCCAGCAGAATCCATTGTCAGCAGATTATTGTGTTGCATGTCACGTGCCCCCCCCCGTCCAGGAGACCCACGGCTTGCCACTACCCAAGCCACTCCTAGTGCCCCATCCTCATCTGTTATACCTATGTCCGCCCAAAGTTCCAACCCTTCCTGCAGCAGCCATGTTGCTACACCCATTGCATCACCTCCGGCCTCTGACCAGATGTCCCTTTGGTGGTGGCCATCTTGGTGCACCCTTCCTGTAGTATGCTTCCTTCTGGTGGCGGCCATCTTGGCACACCCGAAATACAGGCAGCAATACACACTACACCCAGAATGTGTATGAGGAAGATCATGATGAGTGTGTGACAGAGCATTAGATGCCAATACATATGAGAGTGGGGTTGACTTCTGTCAAGCCCTTAAAATATGGGCTCAGGATAAGTTGGCTAATCAATCCACTATCCTCAACAGCACATATTTATGTCCACTTTGGCTAAAATATGGTGATGTAAACGAATTTTCTAGATGGTCATATATCCTTAAGTTTCTAATAGATGCATATACACATTGTCTGGTTTACAGTAATTGATTTAGCAAACGTTTTTTGTTTTCTTTATTAGCATTCCACTACACAAAGACTGTCAGTTTCTGTTTGCATTTACATAGCAGGGCAGGCAAATGACTTGGACGGTGATGCCGCAGGGTGCGCAGAATAGCCCTAATCAGTTTGCAAAGAACATGTCTAGCTGTCTGCTGCCGTGGCAGCTGGACAACTCTGAGGTAGTACTTTTACAATACATGGATGATCTTTTTTTCGTGCCCCCACAGAGCAAATGTCCATCAGGGCCAGTGTTAGCCTCCTCAAGCATCTAGCAAAACTGAATTGTCGAGTCTCAGCCTCGAAGCTTCAGTTTTGCCTTGGTCAAGTGGTCTTCTTAGGCCATTGCCTTACTCAGGGTGCCAGACATCTCACAGAAGAAAGGAAGATGGTCATCTACGCACTACCGTTCCCAAAAGATCGCATAGAACTGCAACGGTTCCTCGGACTATGTACATATTGCAGACAATGGATCCCAGACGCTTCACGTCTGATGCAGCCCTTATATGATGCATTAAAAGAAGACACTCTGGCTGATTTAAACAACAAGGACCACCAAGAACAGCTGCAACAAGCCTTTGAGCAACTAAAGTCATGGATAATGACAGCCCCTGCCCTTGGAAATCCGGACTATGCTCAACCTTTCCATTTGTATGTCTCTGAGATGGGAGGGCATGCAGCCGGAGTACTCAAGCAGAGACACTGTACAAAGCAGCGCTCAGTCGGGTATTACTCAGCGCATCTGGACCCAGTAGCCTCCCCCAGCTGTCTACGAGCGGTTCACGCCACACAGCAACCTAAGCATCTGTCTACACAGAGACACCTGCGGCTGTAGTGTTCGTTGATTTTGCACCACCATCAATCCAGCCACCCTGCTACCAGCACCTGAAGGAGAGGGGAAAGAGGCTCCACCGCATGATTGTCTGGAACAAATTACTGCGGAGTCAACTCCACTTGTTCTAGTGGGGGAAGTACCCTTGGATGACCCAGAACTTACGTTATATACCGATGGATCCAGATATGTTAACACCTCTGGCAGGTTTCATACTGGATATGCTGTCACAACTGAAGATACAGTTGAAGATACAGGCCAAAGGAAAACGGGAAAACGTGTGAATATATTTACTGACTCGAGATACGTATTCGGGATTGCACATGATTTTGGGGAAATCTGAGCAAGGAGAGGCTTTGTCACGACTGCAGGTTCTACAGTGAAAAATGCTGAAAGCGTCAGACAATTGATGGAAGCAGTGCAACTACCAAGACAGTTGGCTGTCGTAAAGGTAAAAGCTCATACCTGACCAGATGCCCCTGAAGCAAGAAGTAATGCACTTGCTGATCTCCATGCTAAGCGAGCAGCTCTTCTTCCGACATCCAAGTCCATGGCTCTTACGCGGCAACAGGCCAAACAGCTAAATTCCGTGCCAACCCAGGATCAACCTGCAGAAGAGCATCAACCGGTCCCTCCAATCACAAAGCTACGCTCCACACAGCAAAAAGTCTCTAAAGAAGAATGCCAGTCGTGGAAGGAGGTGGGTGCTAAGTTGATAGATGGGCTATGGAAGAAGAAACAACTGTACTGTTTGCCTCGACTCCTGTATCCAGCCGTTGCGGCCTGGGCCCATGGACCGGTACATCGAGGGAAGAATCAAGCTTTGCTACTGATACAGAAACTCTATTGGGCTCCAGGAATTTCCACCGTGTTGAGTGCACAGAACAAAGGTTGCACAATATGCCAAACCTACAACCCAGGCAGATTACAGAATGTACCGACAAAACACCTTGCCAAACCAGAGTATCCTTTCCAACGATTGTAAGTTGATCACATCACTCTCCCTAAAGCAAGACGATATGAATACTGCTTAGTGGTAGTGGATATGTTTTCCAGTTGGCCTGAAGCATTCGCCGTTCCAAACATGACTGCCAAGACTACCGCTAAGAAGCTGATCTCTGAAGTTGTTTGCTGGTATGGAGTCCCAGAAGTTATCAAAAGTGATCAGGACCAGCCTTTTCCTCATGCGTATATCAAGAAATACTTACCATGATCGGATCAACAGTGACGTTACATACTCCTTACCATCCACAGTCAAGTGGCAAGGTGAAGAGATTGAATGGCACACTAAAAGGGCAATTAAGCAAAATGATGCAGGAGACTACGGCCCAGTGGCCCGAGCTCCTTCCCATTGCACTATATCACATACGCACGACCCCCATAGGGAAACACAAACTGTCACCCTATGAGATACTATTTAGGTCACAACCAGCTATAGCTAGATTTACCCCACAACAATTATCAGAAAAAACAGATCATTTTGTACAATATGTGATTCAGCTTGCCAAAGCCCTAACTAACACCCATGCGCTAGTATCATCTTCTATTCCAGATCCAGCTGATGCAGAAGGTTGTCATACCCTCAAACCTGGAGATTATGTGTATGTGAAGAAGCTTGTTCAGAAACACGGACTAGAACCATTGTATGATGGACCATACCAAGTGCTCCTGACAAACCCAACAGCAGTAAAACATGAATTTTCTGAATAGAAGTCTAGTGATCTAACATGTGGTAATCCGGATGTTGGATATTGTAGCCCCCTGGGACAAATGCATTCATGGTGTATGTTATCAAATAACACAGTTTTTATCGATTTGGTACATAACTTAGTATTACAGCACTCTGCTTTATGGGACCTGCCATCAGCCACATATTGGGTCTGTGGGAATAATGCGTATAAATGGCTCCCAGTCGGAGTAGGGTGGACTTGTACGTTGGCCCAGCTAACTCCAGCCACTTATCTTATTCCCCATAGTAAAGTAGATATGAGAACCATCCCTCTTCATAACATTTATAAACATGCTAAGGACAACACCCCACGCCCATCAGGAAGACCTCATTTAGTACAAATGAGTATACCCAATAAGATAGTCAGTACTGTCTTCCTCTACCCTATGGTAACACAAATGTGGGACAAATCAGTGGAAGTCACTGATTACTTAGATGACCAGATTTGGAATATTTTGGAAGTAATTAATACTACTGTTGCGGTGCAGAATCAACTTTTTATAGTGGCCAATCAACATACTTTAGTGCTGGAGTGCTGGACTATTTGACAGTAGCTCAAGGAGGGATGTGTCAGGTTATAGGCCCAGCCTGTTGTCACTATATTGACCCCGACTCTACCATACGGTTAAAGACTTAATTGGAAGACATTAGGAAACTCAGGGAAGAATATAACAAACATAATGAATTGACCAAAGACAGTTGGTAGTCTGATACATTTTCCTTTTTAAATCCTGCTAATTGGTTTAAAGGGATTGGTGGGTGGATTGCTGGAATATTACAAGGAGTGTTGCATATTGCTGCTTGCATCTTGTTAATATATGTCTTACTAAACCTAGTCTTTTATTGTATCCCATTTTGCATGTGGAAAACCTGTCTGTCATCAGAGAGCAAGGAGGATGCTGTTAACCGACATCCAGTTCTACTGTACACGGACCTCCCAGATGTAACCAGCATTGAGGACCTGGATGACAAGGGAATGATGACCTTTACCCGCTTTCCCCAAACAACCTCACGTCTGAAGATCTGAGCTTTATGATTATATCAACTAACAAGGGGGGATGGACATGCCGCGACAGCCTCAATTGGTAACAAGGGCACTAATTGGGTGAAGACCAATGTCCCTCAGGCTCAAAGCATGACCCTGGGAAAGCACCTCTATTGTTGATAATAACATAATTTTTAGGGGGGAATGTAAAGGACATATTGCTACTCATGCTAGAGCAACTCCATTTTGTCTGCTTGCTTTAAAATCATGTTATTATCAGTCCTTGCATAACATACTTCTTTCTTTCTCTTCCCATGGATCTTTCCCACAAACTTTTTCTCACAAGAACATTTTGTATTTTGTCAGACACTCCGCTCCTGTTATCTAACTAGTCTAGGCCAGGATTGACCTTGTGAAATTTCCATAGTGCTTCGAACTTTCAATGATAATATGACCATATACAGTTATATGAAAAAGTTTGGGCACCCCTATTAATCTTAAGCTTAATGTTTTATAAAAATTGGTGTTTTTGCAACAGCTATTTCAGTTTGATATATGTAATAACTGTTGGACACAGTAATGCTTCTGCCGTGAAATGAGGTTTATTGTACTAACAGGAAATGTGCAATCTGCATTCAAACAAAATTTGACAGGTGCATAAGTATGGGCACCTCACCAGAAAAATGACATTAATATTTAGTAGATCCTCCTTTTGCAAAAATAACAGCCTCTAGTCGCTTCCTGTAGCTTTTAATGATTTCCTGGATCCTGGATGAAGGTATTTTTGACCATTCCTCTTTACAAAACAATTCCAGTTCAGTTAAGTTTGATGGTCGCCGAGCATGGACAGCCCTCTTCAAATGATCCCACAGATGTTCAATGATATTCAGGTCTGGGGACTGGGATGGCCATTCCAGAACATTGTAATTGTTCCTCTGCATGAATGCCTGAATAGATTTGTAGCGGAGTTTTGGATCATTGTCTTGCTGAAAGATCCATCCCCTGCGTAACTTCAACTTTGTCACTGATTCTTGAACATTATTGTCAAGAATCTGATGATACTGAGTGGAATCCATGCGTCCCTCAACTTTAACAAGATTCCCGGTGCCGGCATTGGCCACACAGCCCCAAAGCATGATGGAACCTCCACCAAATTTTACTGTGGGTAGCAAGTGTTTTTCTTGGAATGCTGTGTTTTTTTGCCGCCATGCATATCACCTTTTTGTATGACCAAACAACTCAATCTTGGTTTCATCAGTCCATAGGACCTTCTTCCAAAAAGAAATTGGCTTCTCCAAATGTGCTTTTGCATACCTCAGCCGACTCTGTTTGTGGCGTGCTTGCAGAAACGGCTTCTTTTGCATCACTCTCCCATACAGCTTCTCCTTGTGCAAAGTGCGTTGTATAGTTGACCGATGCACAGTGACACCATCTGCAGCAAGTTGATGCTGCAGCTCTCTGGAGGTGGTCTGAGGATTGTCTTTGACTGATCTCACCATTCTTCTTCTCTGCCTTTCTGATGTTTTTCTTGGCCTGCCACTTCTGGCCTTAACAAGAACTGTCCCTGTGTTCTTCCATTTCCTTACTATGTTCCTCACAGTGGAAACTGACAGGTTAAATCTCTGAGACAGCTTTTTCTATCCATCCCCTGAACAACTATGTTGAATAATCTTTGTTTTCAGATCATTTGACAGTTGTTTTGAGGAGCCCATGATGCCACTCTTCAGAGGAGATTCAAACAGGAGAACAACTTGCAAGTGGCCACTTTAAGTAGCTTTTCTCATGATTGCATACACCTGGCTATGAAGTTCAAAGCTCAATGAGGTTACAAAACCAAAAAAAGTGCTTTAGTAAGTCAGTAAAAAGTAGGTAGGAGTATTTAAAACAAGAAAATGATAAGGGTGCCCACACTTATGCACCTGTCAAATTTTGTTTGAATGCAGATTGCACATTTTCTGTTAGTACAATAAACCTCATTTCAAGGCAGAAACATTTCTGTATCCAACAGTTATTACATATATCAAACTGAAATAGCTGTTGCAAAAACACCAATTTTTATAAAACATTAAGCTTAAGATTAATAAGGGTGCCTAAACTTTTTCATATAACTGTATGTGTTTCCGTAATAATTGTACTAACATTGGTTAGCCTATAGTACTGTAGTATGGCTGCAGAGTTGGTTGGCTATTAAAATACTCAAAACAATATAAAATGCTAAGCAAAATAAACGGGATCAGAGATTCTTTGAATCCTCCCAATACAGAGCATACATTGCCTCCGTTTGGTTTTCTGTGGATTGCGCAATCAACATAATAATTTGACACTCACTCAGTCAACCGTGAAGGGTTATCGCAGGGGCGGCTGGGGACCGTTTATGGACACCTGGCCGCCCCCAGGCGGCTGGGGACCGAGCGTGGGCAACCGGCCGCGGGGCGGCTGGGGACCGAGAATGGACACCCGTCCGCCCCATGGCGGCTGAGCATCGAGCATGGACACCCAGCCACCGGGTGGCTGGGGACTGAGTATGGATACCTCACTGCCGAAGCAGCCATGAGGTAGTGGCCAGCTTTGGCCTCCTCCAAACTAAAAGGCCCCATTTCAAGTGCAAGCTAGCAGTATGGTATTGCAGCCTGGGGGTGAGTGGGTGGCAGGTTGCACACTTACGCTTGCATTCCAAGAAAACAAAGCAGATGCTAACTTCTATCATCATCATCATGCTCCTCACTTTGGCACTCTCAACTCCCCTGATGGAAAAGCCAGGGCCCACCAGAGGAGTCTGGTTCTCTGGTGGGCTCATCCAATGCTGCCCTAAAGCAGGCCGGGCTAAGAAAAGTGTGTGGGGGATGTTCCGCGGAGAAATCGGGGTGGCTGGGGACCGTTTATTAACACCCGGCTGCCTCCAGGTGGCTGGGGACCTTATGTGGCGCCCCTGAGTGTTCAACCGCCACAGGGATGCTGCACTTCTCTAATGGAGTGTAGTGTTCCTCCTCTGAGGTAAGAACAGTGTGATAGTCGTGACCCAACCTTTGCATCCAACACCACACTTCTCCACCAGAGGTGGCTAGTATGCACTAGGTGCTGCTCCCCTGGTTACAGGGAGACTGGGGAGCCAAGAGTTAGGGGAACCAGTTAGTGGGTGAGGGTGGAGGACTTACAAGTAGTTACACTTTAAAATTTCATATTTGATAGAAAGTCATCTTTGGTCTTGGTTCTTTGATCGTTATTAGCCTAGCTCTTTGACTGTCTTTATGCTGTCAATTGCTGAGGGTACTGTGGTCTCCCACCCTAACGCGGATCCTGTGTGGGCCTCGTGCCTCGGCCTTGGGACAAGGGGGAGGTTGTAGACAAGGAATGTCTCAACCCGGTCAAGGACCACGACCAAGAAGGCCCGGAGCTTAAGAGTGTGGCTCTACAGCAAATGGATCCCAGGCAGGATGCAGACGGAGCGGTGTATGCCACCTGTCCTTGCCAAGCTGATATATTCAGAGGGAGTCCGGCTGCAAGAGGGGTACCGGCCCCCAACACCCGACCTTGTTACTCTATGTTCTGGTCAGGAAAGCCCGGTAGGCCCTGCGGATCCCACCGGGTATCGGACGGAGCGGAGCTGCCACCCGTGCCCTTGTTCTGAGAGGAGCTCAGAGGGAGACCCGGCCTATTCACACACACATGGACAGGAAAGGATTCGGTCTGTAGTTCAGGAACACTCTGGTGTAGGGTCCCGACTGAATGCTGGACTTACTCGGAGGTTGTTGGACCCCCGTCCCTGGTGACCGCAGGACTCCGCGGGGAGCAGGGAGTTGCCTTCCTTCTGCCATCTCTAAAGTGAGTAAAGCCTTGGAAGTTCACCCCTATGGCCTCCGGACTGTTCATTCTGTGCCACACCGCGCGACGTGGCATCCGTTCTCCTCTACTACTACCCCCTCCATCCTGTCCCTCTGCCCTGAGGCCCTGCTCCGCCTGTGGGGAGTAGCAATAACTTTGGCCACCATAACACCATGCCTCAGCGGACTGCAGCGGCCCTTCACCAGGTACCACAGGTGGTATAGTCGTTAATCAGCCACTCAACCCAGATAAGCCCTCACCATCTCTTTTAATGTGAAGGCCCTGAGCACGGGTCAGGTCCGGGCCACGGCTGCACCCCATCTCTCCATCACAGGACCCGACACCGAGTCCCCCATCACCCAGGTAAACTAAAGGGCTTTTTCCGAGAAGAGGCGTCACAAACCTGGCGTAGTCGGCAGGATCGCGTGCCCGCAGCAAAGGAAGAAGTACCCATTGCTACCGGGTACTGTGTGCCTTACACCTTGAACTGTCGTTTTACACTTAAAATGGCGCCTGCCCAAGAAGAACAGGCGCCATAATGCTGTGAAAAGACTGTCTTTGAACACCTCCCATCGTGGGCTGGGCTCCCGCTTGGCGCCAAAAAATGTGGACTGCCCCTTCCATCAGAGACTGTCCGCGGGGTAATGCCCGTCAAATCGGATGGGCCGAACGAAGGCGGGCCTGTCAACATGCCGCCCAGGAACCACCCCGAAAGAGGAGGAAGAAGAAAAGTAACAAGGTGCGGCCATTGCAGTCGGAGCTTGGCATTCTTCAGAGGCAGACATGGACGCTTCTGGGGAGCAAAACCATGCACCTTCTGAACCCGGTTCAGGCCCTTGACCCGGCGGAGAGCGGGGCAGCAGTATCCTCACATCGGGAGATTTTGAATTTCTCCGGCAGGAAGCTCCAGGTCTCTTGCAAAAATAGAGAGAGGCCCAGGAGGCGGCGACGGCTGCGTGGCGGGAGGAGATGCTGCTATGTGTCCGGCACCGCCACCAAGGAGTTGAGGTCCCAGGACAAGGGGATGCGGTGACAGAGGTCGAGAGCGCCCAGCGGCGGGTGAGTGCGCAACCCCTGCCCCGGCTGCATAGCCTACCGTGACGATCCTGGACCTCATGTCGGAGTATTTAATACCCCACGCGGCCACCTGGGAGCAGGCTTTGGCTCCAGAGCTGCAAGCGGCAGCTATAGGTGGGGACCTGCGATGCCACCCTAACCCTGAAACGGAGGTGCCTGAAACTGCGGAGGAATCCACCGGCTCCAACCCGGACTGGTCCGCGCCTGTAGAGGACCCGCAGCAACCCGTCATGGCCCCGCTACCCGCACCAGCAGTAACCTGGCCCGAGTCTAAGGAGTGGGCCGGGGACAACCAGGGGGAGGACTTAATGAGCTTCCCCCGGGAGACCCGGGCTGACGCGCGGAGGAGGAGCCAGTGGTACAGTGACCAGATCTTCCAACTCGCTCGGGAGCAACGTCAACGGGAGCTCCGCTGTGAACGTCTGGAGGTACAGGCCAAAGCTGCCAAATCCCGGGCTCGTCAGGAGGAGGCCACCCGTCCCAGTCCCCGAGTGGAAGGCCAAGTCGTTCGCTTCCACCATGAAGTGGGGTGGGGGTTCATTCGATGTCCCCAGTACCAGGACGTCTTCTTCAGCCGGCAGGACGTCGAGCCGCGTCTAAAGAAGGGACATCCTGGCCGAAAGCTCTTCCCGGGCGATACAGTAACTTTTTCTCACCACCAGGGGGAGCGAGAGTGGTACGCCCTGGATGTGCACAAAGTGTCTGGGAGCGACGCCACCCCGCACCCAGTCTCAGGGGACCGGTTAGCCTCTGTCGGGAGGAACGAGCCTTTTTCCAGGAGGGAACCCGAGGTTTAAGGCAGCCCCGGCTGTTGTAATTTTCGTTTACAAGTTATGAGTGTTGACTTTTCTATTTTTGCTTTATAATCCCCGGTTTCTAGAGACATGCGTCCTGGCAGCAGACAGACTCTTTCCTTTGTATATAGTTTGCATCTTTTTAGGTGCTCCATATTGGTTTTATACAAAAACCGTGGATATTTTCTACCTCATGAAAACCTGTCAGGGTGGCTCTCCGGGAGGTCCAACTTGGGATCTTCATGCCCTGCAGCCACCCCAGGGCCCACGTAGAGGGTTTCGGACAGGTCCCTCACACTTCTGAACTGCACCTTAACCCATCTGTTTGCATTAATGTCTCTGGAAAAATGCTAGCACTTTTATAATTTTATACTTTTGTACTTTTATACTGTATAACCTGTTATGCAACGTTTAAGAAGATGTGCCTCCCATAAAGGGAAGATAGTTCATGTTTATATTAAAAAGAAAATTTCCTGGGTGTTACTTCTTTTGCAGCCTGCGGACGTGCTGTGTTTTACCAGGGGGGAATGTGGCACCCCTGAGGGTTCGACCGCCACAGGAATGCTGCACTTCTCTAATGGAGTGTAGTGTTCCTCCTCTGAGGTAAGAACAGTGTGATAGTCATGACACAACCTTTGTATCCAACACCACACTTCTCCACCAGAGGGAGCTAGTATGCACTAGGTGCTGCTCCCCTGGTTACAGGGAGATTGGGGAACCAAGAGTTAGGGGAACCAGTTAGTGGGTGAGGGTGGAGGACTTACAAGTAGTTACACTTTAAAATTTCATATTTAATAGAAAGCCATCTTTGGTCTTGGTTCTTTGATCGTCATTAGCCTAGCTCTTAGACTGTCTTTATGCTGTCAATTACTGAGGGTACTGTGATCTCCCACCCTAACGCGGATCCTGTGTGGGTCTGCATCGGATGGAGACACAGCCCTCGTACCTCGGCCTTGGGACGAGGGGGAGGTTGTAGACAAGGAATGTCTTAACCCGGTCAAGGACCACGACCAAGAAGGCCCAGAGCTTAAGAGTGTGGCTCCACAGCAAATGGATCCCAGGCAGGATGCAGACGGAGCGGTGTACGCCACCTGTCCTCGCCAAGCTGATATATTCAGAGGGAGTCCGGCTGTAAGAGGGGTACCGGCCCCCGACACCCGACCTTGTTACTCTATGTCCTGGTCAGGAAAGCCCGGTAGGCCCTGCGGATCCCACCGGGTATCGGACGGAGCAGAGCTGCCACCCGTGCCCTTGTTCTGAGAGGAGCTCAGAGGGAGATCCGGCCTATTCGCACACACACGGACAGGAAAGGATTCGGTCTGTAGTTCAGGAACACTCTGGTGTAGGGTCCCGACTGAATGCTGGACTTACTCGGAGGTTGTCGGACCCCCGTCCCTGGTGACCGCAGGACTCCGAGGGGAGCAGGGAGTCGCCTTCCTTCTGCCATCTCTAAAGTGAGTAAAGCCTTGGAAGTTCAGCCCTATGGCCTCCGGACTGTTCATTCTGCGCCACACCGTGCGACGTGGCATCCGTTCTCCTCTACTACTACCCCCTCCATCCTGTCCCTCTGCCCTGAGGCCCTGTTCTGCCTGTGGGGAGTAGCAATAACTTTGGCCGCCATAACACCATGCCTCAGCGGGCTGCAGTGGCGCTGGTGGCCCTTCACCAGGTACCACAGGTGGCATAGTCGTTAATCAGCCACTCAACCCAGATAAGCCCTCACCATCTCTTTTAATGTGACGGCCCTGAGCGCGAGTCGGGTCTGGGCCACGGCTGCACCCCATCTCTCCATCACAGGACCCGACACCGAGTCCCCCATCACCCAGGGTAAACTAAAGGGCTTTTTCCGAGAAGAGGCGTCACACTTGCATGCACACCCGGCCGCGGGGCGGCTGGGGACCGATCGTGGACACCCGGCCGCCGGGCGGCTGGGGACTCAGTATGGATACCTCGCTGCATTCCAAGAAAACAAAGCAGATGCTAACTTCTATCATCATCATCATGCTCCTCATCTTGGCACTCTCAACTCCCCTGATGGAAAAGCCAGGGCCCACTGGAGGAGTCTGGTTCTCTGGTGGGCTCATCCAATGCTGCCCTAAAGCAGGCCGGGCTAAGAAAAGTGTGTGGGGGATGTTCTGCAGAGAAATCGGGGCGGCTGGGGACCGTTTATGGACACCCGGCCGCCCACAGGCGGCTGGGGACCGAGCGTGGACACACAGCCGCCGGGCGGCTGGGGACTGAGTATGGATACCTCACTGCCAAAGCAGCCATGAGGTAGTGGCCAGCTTCGGCCTCCTCCAAACTAAAAGGCCCCATTTCAAGTGCAAGCTAGCAGTATGGTATTGCAGCCTTGGTGTGGGTGGGTGGCAGGATGCATACTTGCACTTGCATTGCAAGGAAAGGGGGAGGTACAATTGAACACTGCCCTGGGACATGGACTTGCACGGGGATAGTTGCAAGTCTGCATCTTCTGATGCGGCAAGGATCACTTCTGATGGGCACACTTTTAGGCAGTGACCTGGGTGTCAGAGATGCTTCCACGGGTCTTCCCCATGCAGTTCCCATGTCTTTTCAGTACTGTATGCATATGTCACACAGCACATGGCCAGATAAGGTTGTAAAATGTTAAAATGACATTTCCCGTTGAATGCATTTGTCACAGTTGAAAGCAATACAAAATTGCAAAAACGCATAAAAAATGCTACTTGTGAACATAACCCAAGGTGTGGAGGAGTATTTTTGTTTTTGGTTATTTATTTTACCTTATACACAAGTCTTTACCCTGGAAAGGAAGTTCCTTAACATATTTCACAGGAAAGCACTTTCAGTTTCGTTTTTGAATGTTTTCTTGTGAGCCCGTAAAAGTGGCTTAATACCTGTGAACACATTGTTGACAGCAGTGACCTGGGGGTCAGAAATGCTTCCTGGGACGATCCCCATGCTGTCCCCATGTCTTTTGAGCACTGTCACTATCGTTTTGGGCACTTTTTAGGCTTTCTACAGACTGCCGGGGGTGCCGCCGCAAAAATGTTCGGGTCTCCCATAGACTAACATTGGGCTCGCTGCTCGGGTCAAGCACCCGAGTATCACGGCGAGCTCGGCCCAAGCTTCAAGCACCTGAGCATTTTAGTGCTTGCTCAACACTACTTATCACCAAATATGAAATAGTTATTCCTTAGAACAATCTCCAATAACTCCAGGACAAATTCCCTCTCCTTACTCCCATATTTCAAGTCACAAAGCTTCTTATTTACTGCAGTAAGTCCCACTTCATGGCTAATAGATGCGTATAAAGATACAATGTCAAAAGACGCCAACATGATCTTACCCTCCAAAGTGACTATTTCCAATTTTTGCAAAAAATCGGTAGTATCCAATATATATGACATCGCTCCTTTCACTATTGGGCCCAATATTTTATCCAAAAATATGCCAATATGGCTAAGAAGGAATCACTCCCTGTTACAATGGGCCATCCCGGTGGATTCAGAAAAGATTTATGTATCTTGGGTAATGTATAAATAACCGGTGTAACCAGATTGTCCACCATCAAATATTTGTGCAATTTTTCATCAATTAAATTTTCACAAACAGCCCTATCCAAGATAATTAAAATTTTTTTCATAATTGTGAACTTAGAATCCCCATTGATATTTTCATACACCTCAGTATCTGACAACTGACGGTCAATCTCTGCCATGTAGTCCACATTGTCCATGACAATGACCGCACCACCCTTGCCAGCTGGTTTCACTGTGAGACCGCTGTCATTGACCAATGACTGCAGAGCCAAGTTTTCAGCACTAGTAACATTTGGAAATTTCAAGCGATCCCTAGTACAGGAATCCTTCAATACCTTTATATCCTTATTCACTGCTGTTATACAGGCTTCGATAGCTGGAACATTTGTAATAGGTACAAAATCACTCTTATTACTAAGACCAAAATTTTTTAATTCAAAGGCAATCCCAGTTGGAACCACAGTTGAAGTCCCAATGGACTGTTCAATATTGCTCTTACCATACCAATACTTAAGTTTAATGGATCTGAAAAATCTGAATAATACTACTTCCAATTTAAACCAATTTATATGTGTACGAAAGCTATATGAAAGTCCCTTAGCCAGTACTTTAACTTTATCATCAGTTAAATTTCTAGAAGATAAATTAACTACCAAACTTGATCCTTCCTTTTCTCTGATATTTTGTCTCGCCGGGTTCACCCGATTCCTTTGCCGTTAATCTTTTTTCTCTGCTTCCGTCCTCTCCAATTTCTTTGTGATCTCCTTCCACTTCTGGCATTAATCCTTCTAGAAATAGTATGTGAAGAGGACGTAAGATCATGCAAAACATCAACATTATTAACCTTATGCCAACAACCACCTGATTTATAAACAGATCTATCTTTCAGAGCCCTGTCTCCATTTCTCTGCCAACCATATACAGTGCTGGCCAAAAGTATTGGCACCCCTGCAATTCTGTCAGATAATACTCAGTTTCTTCCTGAAAATGATTGCAATCACAAATTCTTTGGTATTATTCTCTTCATTTAATTTGCTTGCAAGGAAAAAACACAAAAGAGAATGAAGCAAAAATCAAATCATTGATCATTTCACACAAAACTCCAAAAAAGGGCCGGACAAAAGTATTGGCACCCTCAGCCTAATACTTGGTTGCACAACCTTTAGCCAAAATAACTGCGAACAACCGCTTCCGGTAACCATCAATGAGTTTCTTACAATGATCTGCTGGAATTGTAGACCATTCTTCTTTGGCAAACTGCTCCAGGTCCTTGATATTTGAAGAGTGCATTCTCCAAACTGCCATTTTGAGATCTCTCCTCAGATTTTCTATGGGATTTAGGTCTGGACTCATTGCTGGCCACCTTAGAAGTCTCCAGTGCTTTCTCTAAAACCATTTTATAGTGCTTTTGGAAGTGTGTTTTGGGTCATTGTCCTGCTGGAAGACCCATGACCTCTGAGGGAGACCCAGCTTTCTCACACTTGGCCCTACATTATGCTGCAAGATTTGTTGGTAGTCTTCAGACTTCATAATGCCATGCACACGGTCAAGCAGTCCAGTGCCAGAGGCAGCAAAGCAACCCCAAAACATCAGGGAACCTCCACCATGTTTGACTGTAGGGACCGTGTTCTATTCTTTGAATGCCTCTTTTTTTTTCCTGCACACTCTATATTGATGCTTTTTCCCAAAAAGTTCTACTTTTGTCTCATCTGACCAGAGAACATTCTTCCAAAACGTTTTAGGCTTTCTCAGGTAAGTTTTGGCAAACTCCAGCCTGGCTTTTTTATGTCTCGGGGTAAGAAGTGGGGTCTTCCTGGGTATCCTACCATACAGTCCCTTTTCATTCAGACGTCGACGGATAGTACAGGTTGACACTGTTGTACCCTCGGACTGCAGGGCAGCTTGAACTTGTTTGGATGTTAGTCGAGGTTCTTTATCCACCATCCGCACAATCTTGCGTTAAAATCTCTCGTCAATTTTTCTTTTCCGTCCACATCTAGGGAGGTTAGCCACAGTGCCATGGGCTTTAAACTTCTTGATGACACTGCACACAGAAGACACAGGGACATTTAGGTCTTTGGAGATGGACTTGTAGCCTTGAGATTGCTCATGCTTCCTCACAATTTAGTTTCTCAAGTCCTCAGACAATTCTTTGGTCTTCTTTCTTTTCTCCATGCTCAATGTGGTACACACAAGGACACAGGACAGAGGTTAAGTCAACTTTAATCCATGTTAACTGGCTGCAAGTGTGATTTAGTTATTGCCAACACCTGTTAGGTGCCACAGGTAAGTTACAGGTGCTGTTAATTACACGAATTAGAGAAGCATCACATGATTTTTCAAAGGGTGCCAATACTTTTGTCCACCCCCTTTTTTAAGTTTGGTTTGGAATTATATCCAATTTGGCTTTAGGACAATTCTTTTTGTGTTTTTTCATTGAAGACAAATTAAATGAAGAGAATAATACCAAAGAATTTGTGATTGCAATCATTTTCAGGAAGAAACTGAGTATTATCTGACAGAATTGCAGGGGTGCCAATACTTTTGGCCAGCACTGTATATTGCCCACTCTGTAGTCCTCACCATCTCTGTTCCACTTTTGCCTCTTGTTTGCCTCTAATTCACTTTTAACTTTTTGGAGATGATTATCCACTGATTCTTTAAACTTATCCCATGTTACAGTATCCAAAAGTTCTTTTAAATTCCTCTCAATGTCCAGAATATTCGTATTGAGAGTTGTAATCTCTCCTTGTAGAAACTCTATATTCAATAATAAAATGTCCATTGCATATTTATTAGACAAAGAATAAAATCGGTCACAAAAAACACTGTTATTCAAGAAAAGATTCGGACGAATATTAGATTTTAGTCCCCTTGGGATTCTTTTTTTCATGAAATATTCCTTCAAGGTCATTAGGTGAAGTTGAAATGTCAATAAACGTTTTGTTGCAAAACCATACTTGCGTTTGAGATCAAGCGAAGACGGTGTACTCAAGAATGTGACATCACCCTCAGTCCCTCCAAGGATCCTCTCCTCATCCTACATGGTATAAAAAAATGCTTCAGGCATATCCAAACTGGCACTAGATGTGGCCATATTTCAAATAAGAAAAATGCTGTGCACGTTCAAAAGGTAATCTGGAAAAAGAAGATAATGAACAGCACCAGCAAAAAAAAAAAAAATTGGTGCAAAGCTCCCCAGGCACATACCAGTCCACAATATATCCAAAATTATAGAAGCAGCACTCTAGTCCAGTGAAAAAAGTTGAAATTAATGGCCCATATGGTGACGTTTTGGTCCACAGTGGGGACCTTTCTCAAGCAAATAACAAAGTGCATATGTATAAGTCAAAATGAGGCTCAGTATTGTGTGTGGCCTTCACGTGCCTGTATGACCTCCCTACAACGCCTGGGCATGCTCCTGATGAGGTTGCGGATGGTCTCCTGTGGGATCTCCTCCCAGACCTGGACTAAAGCATCCGCCAACTCCTGGACAGTCTGTGGTGCAACGTGACGTTGGTGGATGGAGGGAGACATGATGTCTCAGATGTGCTCAATCGGATTCAGGTCTGGGGAACGGGCGGGCCAGTCAATAGCTTCAATGCCTTCATCTTGCAGGAATTTCTGACACACTCCAGCCACATGAGGTCTGGCATTGTCCTGCATTAGGAGGAACCCAGGGCCAACCGCACCAGCATATGGTCTCACAAGGGGTCTGAGGATCTCATCTCAGTACCTAATGGCAGTCAGGCTACCTCTGGCAAGCATATGGAGGGCTGTGCGCCCCTCCAAAGAAATGCCGCCCCAGACCATTACTGACCCACTGCCACATTGGTCATGCTGAAGGATGTTGCAGGCAGCAAATCGCTCTCCACAGCCTCTCCAGACTGTCACGTCTGTCACATGTGCTCAGTGTGAACCTGCTTTCATCTATGAAGAGCACAGGGCACCAGTGGCGACTTTGCCAATCCTGGTGTTCTGTGGCAAATGCCAAGCGTCCTGCATGGTGTTGGGCTGTGAGCACAACCCCCATCTGTGGACGTCGGGCCCTCATACCACCCTCATGGAGTTGGTTTCTAACTGTTTGTGCAGACACATGCACATTTGTGATTAGAGAAAATCCCATGGGCATAATTAATTAGTCTAAGTAGGATCCTTGAAGATCATTACTGCATAAGGTAAATAACTATATACTCCAACAGAGAATTGTATATCAAACAGGAGAAATAAAAGAGTATCTCTTTTTTTAAAAAGTATACACGTTTTTATTGAAAAAATTAATTTAAAAACCACATAGAAATAAACATGATGAACAGAATGATGATACAATAAACATTCTGGGTACAAGCCTAAATGACCAAAAGTTTGGTCATCAGATGACCAGCAAATCTGAGATAGGGAGCAAAATGACACGAGTAAAAATTTATGTACTAGATATAAGTAGTTTATCTTTTAACTAGTTATGAAAATTTCTCCCCAAATAATCCTGGGATGCTCATAAGCTCATAAGCTCATAAGTGAATGACCTTACCCATTAGTCAGAGGAAGTCTGGCCCGGCCCGGAGTGCAAAAGGCTAGAAAGTGTTGCGCCCCAAATATGGCATACAGTGCAGAGCTGTATATATAGATATATGGTATACAAGTCAGAGCTGTGTGTATATATATATATATATATATATACAGTACAGGCCAAAAGTTTGGACAGACCTTCTCATTGAAAGATTTTTCTGTATTTTCATGACTATGAAAATTGTACATTCACACTGAAGGCGTCAAAACTATGAATTAACACATGTGGAATTATATACTTAACAAAAAAGTGTGAAACAACTGAAAATTCGTCTTATATTCTAGGTTCTTCAAAGTAGCCACCTTTCTGCTTTGATGAGTGCTTTGCACACTCTTGGCATTCTCTTGATGAGCTTCAAGAGGTAGTCACCGGAAATGGTTTTCACTTCACAGGTGTGCCCTGTCAGGTTTAATAAGTGGGATTTCTTGCCTTATAAATTGGGTTGGGACCATCAGTTGTGTTGCGCAGAAGTCTGGTGGATACACAACTGATAGTCCTACTGAATAGACTGTTAGAATTTGTATTATGGTAAGAAAAAAGCAGCTAAGTAAAGAAAAACTGTGTACAGTTTTGGGCACCACATTTTAAAAAAGACATCGACAAACTGGAGCAAGTTCAGAGAAGAGCGACCAGAATGGTGACTGGTCTGCAAACCATGTCCTATGAGGAACGGTTGCAGGATTTGGGAATGTTTAGCTTGCAAAAAAGAAGACTGAGAGGAGACTTAATAGCTGTCTACAAATATGTCAAGGGCTGTCACATTGTAGAAGGATCATCTTTATTCTCATTTGCACAAGGAAAGACTAGAAGCAATGGGATGAAACTAAATGGGAGGAGACACAGATTAGATATTAGAAAAAACTTTTTGACAGTTAGGGTGATTAATGAGTGGAACAGGCTGCCACGAGAGGTGGTGAGTTCCCCTTCAATGGACGTCTTCAAACAGAGGCTGGACAGACATCTGTCTGAGATGATCTAGTGAATCCTGCTTTGAGCAGGGGGTTGGACCAGATGACCCAGGAGGTCCCTTCCAACTCTACCATTCTATGATTCTATGATTCTATGAAAAACGAGTGACCATTATTACTTTAAGAAATGAAGGTCAGTCAGTCCGAAAAATTGGGAAAACTTTGAAAGTGTCCCCAAGTGCAGTTGCAAAAACCATCAAGCGCTACAAAGAAACTGGCTCACATGAGGACCGCCCCAGGAAAGGAAGACCAAGAGTCACCTCTGCTTCTGAGGATAAGTTTATCCGAGTCACCAGCCTCAGAAATCACAGGTTAACAGCAGCTCAGATAAGAGACCAGGTCAATGCCACACAGAGTTCTAGCAGCAGACACATCTCTTCAACAACTGTTAAGAGGAGACTTTGTGCAACAGGCCTTCATGGTAAAATAGCTGTTAGGAAACCACTGCTAAGGACAGGCAACAAGCAGAAGAGACTAAAGAACACAAGGAATGGTAGCCCCCCCCTATACCCCAATAAAAGGGGGGTCTCATGGGAACATGGATACTTGATTGAATTAATTTTAGCAGTTTATGTTTCTCAGTACAGTTTAATAATTGCCCGTGTATGGCTTTTTGGGGTCAAAGGTTATGCTGTGGGCTCTGGTGTCCACAAGCAGGTTCTAACCAGTTTGAGCCAGTTATTCTTGGTCCTATTTTTTGACCTCCTGATTGGTTGTTTCAAGAAAGTGCGAGAATTTCAAATGTATAAATAGAACAGCATGTCTGGGGTCTCTTCATTATCCTGTCAAAAGAGCGAAGACTGAAAAACTGAAGACTGAGAATGGAGAGCTTATTACAGCAGCTGATTACCCGGGCTGGTGAAGAAGATGGAGCAGAGTGGGTCCAGAGCTGCCTGGCTATAAAACCTTCCATGGCAGCTCCTGAGGTTTCCTCCTTACCTCCTGAATCTCCAGTACTTCTCCGGTCTGCCTCTGTCTCCTCACCGCGGGATAGAAGAAGCCACAGCCTACGCCTGAATCCCAGGGCTCGTGTGGCTTATTCCCCACCGGCGCCAGCACCGAGGACTGCTGGGTGCGCACAGGAAGTGCGCAAGCACCATCATTGCCCGCCCTCCCGGAAGTCGCGCAGTCCGCCGCGAGATGAAGTCCGTCGGGATGTCATAGAGGCGGCATCGTCATCAAGGGGCGCCGGTGACGTATTTACCTACCGCGGCCGTAATAGCGCTGCGGTGGCCCAGGATTCATTACTGGCTTCATCAAATGCCCGGTCCCTCCCCCTGAGAAGAGGACCGTCTGTTGAATTAGCCGCATCGCTCTCCTGGAGAAACCCTGACCAGGGAGCTGAAGAGGATGAGGATCAAGCGGAGCAGCTAACAGTGCAGCCGCGCTTGCCCTCCAGGCAGGGCTTGAGCGCTGGCAGCACAGAAGATATGGCCGCAGACCCGGCTTTAAACAGAGGGGGTGAGATTTTCCATGTGCCCTTGTCTGTCTTCCATAATGACTTAAAAGATCTAATTAGAAATGTGTTGGTAGAGGTGTTAGGCAGATCAGATAAATCTGGCTTGTCTAAACCCTCTCAGCAACTTTTATCTCCTGGTCATTCTGCTGTCAATATCAGGCCTGGTTTGCCTGAGTCACATTTGAAAGAGGCACTTATGTGTGAATTATCCCCTTTGGGATTCCATTTAAGTGCGTCTGTCAAGGATTTAATTTGGAAAAGGGAGTATGTAGATTTATTTTCTTTGCTCCCTAATTCAAAAGAACAGCCGAATAAATTTGAAAGGAAGGAGGATAAAGCCAACCCTGAGGATAAGAAACATGTCAGCTTGTCAAAATCTATTAACAACTGGTTACAAGCTTTTTCGATTTATTCTGCTGTTCTTGGGGAAAAGTTTCCCCATCTCTGTAGTGGGTTATTCCAACACGTGGATATAATACAGGAAGCCTTCCGTAATTTTGGCGGCTCAGCCTGGCTTAGTTATGATGAAGCTTTCAGGCAGAAGCTGGCTGTATACCCAAATCTCAAATGGGGGACTAAAGACGCAGGGCTCTAGCTCAAGCCGATGCTCCCTCAAAGACATTCTTTCTCTAGGTAAACTGCTAATAATCTAAATAAAAAAGGAGTTTGCTTTGCATTCAATGAGACATCTTCCAAGTGGCTTCAAAATTGCAGGTTTCAGCATGAATGCTCCTTCTGTGGAGGAGCACATCCCATGTCTAAATGTTTCAGAAAACAGTCTCAGTCTCGGCAGAATTCTGGAAAAGAAAATAATTTTAAAATCGATGACTCCAGTGAATCTGGAAAGAATGTTACCGTGGCTAGAAATATACCCAGGCCTGGAGAGTAAGGTTTTGTTATACCAAGGCTTTCTCAATGGGTTTTATATCCCCCCTTTTTTGGGTTCAGGTTGCATTATAGTTCATAATTTACCTTCTATCAACCTTCCTCTTGTGTTAGCTTTCTGTTACTCTTTCTTATGTTAACGGGTCGGTTTTGACCCGTGTCTTAAATCACCCCTAGGATACCCTAAAAACAGTTATTTATGATCCAATTTGTTTCTTACCTTTAAAGATGTGGTAAGATTAAAATTAAGTAAGGAATTAGAATTAGACCGTATTGCTGGTCCTTTTGATTTCACTCCATTTGAAAAGTTTCGAATTTCCCCTCTAGGAATTGTCCCTAAAAAGGAATCTGGTTCCTTTAGACTCATACACCATTTATCATACCCTCAGGGCTCTTCTCTAAATGATGAGGTTGATAAATCTGTAGCCTCTGTCAAATTATACTTCTTTTGATATGGCGGTGGAGGTTCTTAAAAAATTTGGTCAGAATGCCTTAATGGCAAAATCTGACATGAAATCTGCTTTTCGATTGCTTCCTGTTAACCCTTCTGGTTTTAATTCTTTGGGTTTTTATTTTGATAATAAGTTCTTTTTTGACAAATGCTTGCCCATGGGTTTTTCCCTTTCTTGTTTTTACTTTGAATCATTTTCTTCTTTTTTACAATGGGTAGTGGAATACGAATATAAAGAGGGAGGTGTCCTACACTACCTGGATGATTTTCTATTTATTGGTCCCCCAGAATCTCAGGTTTGCTTAGATTTACTTAACAAGTTTATTTCTATTTGTGATAATTTTGGCGTTCCTATCGCGTATGAGAAAACAGTTTATCCTTCTTTATCCTTGGAATTCCTTGGTATAAAAATAGATTCTGCAAACATGGAATGCAGCCTTCCTCCTGAAAAAATCTCGGGTATGTGTAAGACAATTCTCAATTTTCTTTCCAGAGATAAAGTTACTTTAAAGGAGCTTCAATCTTTATCAGGTATGTTAAATTTTGCTCTAAGGATCATATAAATGGCAAGAGTTTTCTCAAGGCGCTTGTATGATGCCACAAAAGGCTTTAGTGCGCCTGGATCTCATATTAGATTGGGAGCTGATATAAAAAATGATCTTCAAATATGGCGTGAGTTGTTAATGGATTTCAATGGTAAGTCATGTTGGCAATGCTCTTTTGTTTCTTCTGATTCTTTATCTTCGTTTTTCTCAATTGATCAAACCATGGGTTATGGGATAATATTTTCTTCTCATTCGTCATCTCAAATTTGGCCTGATTCTTGGGTTTTAAAGAATATAACCAAGAATTTAACTATACTTGAAGTTTTTTCAGTCCTGCTTTCTGTGATTTTTTTGTCAGCGTGCTTTTCCCATGAACACACGGTCTGTGGAAACGCACTGACATGTGCACAGACCCATTCATCTGAATATGTCTACGTGTGTCAGTGTCTCTGATACGTGTGGAAACTGTCACCACACATACTGGAAACACTGATGTGTGAAAGAGGCCTTATAGATTGTATATGTGGTATAAGAGGCCAAGAGTGTGATCTATATTTCATATAGGAGGTAGAGAGCGCGATCTATACATCATATAGGCGGCGGCCCCATATATGATGTATACCGCACTCTCAGCCTCCTATAGTCTATACTTTATATAGGAGGCTAAGTGTGTTGTATACATCATATAGACCCGCCACCCGCACTCTAGGCCTCATATATGACGTATACCGCACTCTCAACCTCCTATAGTCTATACTTTATATAGGAGGCTGAGGGTGTTGTATACATCAAATAGACCCGCTGCCCGCACTCTAGGCCTCATATATAACGTATACCGCACTCTCAGCCTTCTATAGTCTATACTTTATATAGGAGGCTGAGTGTGTTGTGTACATAATGTAGACCCGCTGCCCGCACTCTATGCCTCATATATGACGTATACCGCGCTCTCAGCCTCCTATAGTCTATACTTTATATAGGAAGCTGAGTGTGTTGTATACATCATATAGACCCGCCGCCCGCACTCTAGGCCTCATATATGACGTATACCGCGCTCTCAGCCTCCTATAGTCTATACTTTATATAGGAGGCTGAGTGTGTTGTATACATCATTTAGACCCGCACTCTAGGCCTCATATATGACGCATACCGCGCTCTCAGCCTCCTATAGTCTATACTTTATATAGGAGGCTGAGTGTGTTGTGTACATCATGTAGACCCGCTGCCTGCACTCTATGCCTCATATATGACGTATGCCACACTCTCAGCCTACTATAGTCTATACTTTATATAGGAAGCTGAGTGTGTTGTATACATCATATAGACCCGCCGCCCGCACTCTAGGCCTCATATATGACGTATACCGCGCTCTCAGCCTCCTATAGTCTATACTTTATATAAGAGGCTGAGTGTGTTGTATACATCATATAGACATCATATATTCCTTTAATGTTACAAACTGTAAATATTATAAAAGTATAAAAATATAAAACCATTAAAAGACATTATGCATAGACAGATGGGTTAAAGTGCAATGAGGAAGAGTCAATTCAGAAGCGCCAGGGACCTGTCCCAAACCCTCAACGTAGGCCCTGGGGTGACTGCAGGGCATGAAGATCCCGAGTTGGACCTCCAGGAGAGCCATGCCAGACATGTTTTTCTTCCGAGGTCTGAGGTAGAAGTATACGCGGTTTTACATAAAACCAATAGGGAGCACCTAAAGAGATGCAAACTATATACAATAGAAGAGTCTGTCTACTGCAAGTCCGCAGGGACACATGTCTCCAGAATTCGGGAGGAAAACATGGTTAACTGAAAACATAACAACATAACTGCAAACAGGTTACAGCCGCCGGGGCTGCTTAATCCACGGATCCCCACCGGCGAAAAGGCTCATTCCTCCCAACGGAGGCAGCCCGGTCCTCCACTATCGAGCGCGAGGGGCCGTCACTCCTGGACTCTTTATGAACATCCAGGGCGTACCATCCCCGCACCCCGTGGTGGTGGGTGTACGACACAAAGTCACCCGGGAAGAGGTTCCGGCCAGGGTGTCCCTTCTTCAGCCACGGCTCGACGTCCCGCCGGCTGACGAAGACGTCTTGCTCAAACTGGGGACTCCTGATGAAGCCCCATCCCGCCTCATGGTGAAAGCGGACAATTGCCCTTCCTCACGGGGGCTTGGACGGGCCGCCTCCTCCTGGTGGGCCCTGGACTTTGCAGCCTTGGCACGCACCTCGAGGCGCTCGCAGCTGACCTCCCTCTGCCGTTGCTCCCGATCGAGCTGGAGGATTTGCTGCCGACACCACTCGCTCCTCCTCCGCGCTTCAGCCCAGGTCTCCCAGGGGAAGCCCATCAGGTCCCCCCCCTGGTTATCCCAGGCCCACTCTTCAGCTGCCGGCCAGGTAACTGTAGGTGAGGGCAGCGGTGACAGCAGGGGCTGCTGCAGGTCCTCAGGAAGTGCGGACCAGTCCGGGTTGGGGTCGGTGGATACCCCAGCAGACACAGGTTCCTCCGAGACAGGAGGCAATGCAGGTCCCCGCCGATGGCGGAGGCCTCTAGCTCCGGGGCAAAGACCTGCTCCCAGGTTACCGCGCCAGGTAGCAGGTACTCAGTCATGAGGTCCAGGAGGGGCACGGTGGGCTCAGCAGCCGGGACCGGGGTATCGCACTCACCCGATCATGGGCTGCACGCGACCTCTGTTGCTGCTTCCTCCTGAGTTGCTGCTCCTTGGCGGCGGGCCCGGATCCGTTGCAGCATTTCTTCCCGCCATGCGGCGGACGCCGCTCGCTGGGCTTCAACTACCCTTCGAGCAAGGTCCGGGGTTTCTTGGCAGAGAAACTCTATGTCTCCCGAGGTCAGGGACATGCCACCCTCCTCACCGACGGGAGAAGGACCTGAGCTGGGTTCGGAAGGCTCCAGTAAACTTCCCTCGGCAGAGTCCATGTCCGCTCCTGAGGATGGTAAGTCTCGGACTGTTATGGCCACACCTTGTTGTTTTTCCCATTCCCTCCTCTTTTCGGGGCGGCTCCAGGGCAGTAGGCTGACAAGCTCACCTTCTGACATCCCATCCATTTTGACGGGCACTACCCCGTGGATAGTCTCTAATGGAAGGGGCGGTCTGCTCTTTTGGCGCCATGGGGGAGCCTGGCCCATGATAGGAGGTGCTAGGAAACTGTCCTTTCGGCACAACCACAGTGTTGAGTGGTTGCTATCGACTACGCCACCTGTGGTACCTGGTGATGGCCACCAGCGCTGCAGCAGTCCTCTGAGGCAGGATGTAGTGGCAGCCATTGTTGGTGCTACTCCCCACAGGTGGAGCAGGGCCTCAGGGCAGAGAAGCGGATGGAGAGAGTTGTAGTGGAGGAGTTCTGGTGCTGTGCGGTGAGGTGCAGAAATAAAGAGACTGGAGGCCATAGGGGTAGACTTCCAGGGTTTTTATTCATGGTAGAGCACGCAGCTGCAAGGCTTCTCGCTGCTCCTCATGGGGCTCTGCGGCCACCATGACCGGGGGTCCGACAACCTCCGAGTAGTTCAGGTGCCTTGGTCAGGACCCCGCACCAGAGTGTTCCTAGACTCCAAACTAAGTCCTCTCCTGTCCGTGTGCGTAGAAAGGCTGAGTCTCCCTCTGGACTATGCACAGAACAAGGGTACGGGTGGCAACTCCACTCCGTCCGTTACCCGGTGGGATACACTGAGCCTTCCGGGCTTTCCTGACTAGGACGTAGAGTAGCAAAGTCAGGTATTGGGGGCCGGTACCCCTCTTGCAGCCGGAATCCCTCTGACTAGGCCAGAATAGCGAGGCCAGGTGGCGTATACCACTCCGTCTGCATCCCCCTGGGATCCTTTTGTGGTGGAGCTAGACTCCTCGCTCCAGGCCTTCTTGGGTAGGGACCTTGACCGGGTAGAGACAGCCGATAACTCTAACCCGCCCCTCGACTCAAGGCCAGAGTAAGAGGACCGTGTCCCCATCAACTGCAGGTTCAGACAGAAAGCCACGTTCAGTGATGAAGATCACAATCAAAAGACCATAAGCCCAAGATGGCTGGCTATTAAATATGAATTATTAAGTGTAACCTACATGTGCGTCCTCCACCCTCACCCGCTACATGGTTCCCCCTAGCTTTTGGTTCCCCAATCTCCTCTTATCCCGGCTGGGGCAGCACACTGGTGCCTATTAGCTCCCCCTACAGGTGGGAGAAGTGTGGTGTTGGATGTAGAGGTGGGGTCTTGACAGTTGCACCATCCTTACCTCGAAGGAGAGATACCACACCCCATTAAAGAGGTGCAGTATCCCTGTGGCGATCGAACCCCCAGGGGCACCACACAGCCTCCTATAGTCTATACTTTATAAAGGAGGCTGAGAGTGTTGTATACATCATATAGACCCGCAGCCCGCACTCTAGGCCTCATATATGACGTATACCGCACTCTCAGCCTCCTATAGTCTATACTTTATATAGGAGGCTGAGTGTGTTGTATACATCATATAGACCCGCTGCCCGCACTCTAGGCCTCATATACGACGTATACCGCACTTTCAGCCTCCTATAGTATATATTTTATATACGAGGATGAGTGCAGTACATACATCATGTAGACCCACCGCCCGCACTCTAGTCCTCATATATGACATATACCGCACTTTCAGCCTCCTATAGTATATACTTTATATAGGAGGCCGAGAGCGTTATATACATCATGTAGACCCGCCGCCCGCACTCTCAGCCTCCTATAGTCTATACTTTATATAGGAGGCTGAGTGCGTTCTATACATCATGTAGACCCGCTGCCCGCACTCTCGGCCTCATATATAACTTTTACCGCACACTCAGCCTCCTATAGTCTATAATTTATATAGGAGGCTGAGTGCGTTCTATACATCATGTAGACCGGCCGCCCGCACTCTCGGCCTCATATATAACTTTTACCGCACTCGCAGCCTCCTATAGTTTATACTTTATATAGGAGGCTGACTGCATTCTATACATCATGTAGACCCGCCTCCCGCACTCTAAGCTCCATATATGACGTATATCGCACTCAGCTTCCTATAGTCTTTACTTTATATAGGAGGCTGAGTGTGTTGTATACATCATGTAGACCCGCAGCCCGCACTCTAGGCCTCATATATGAAGTATACCGCACTCTCAGCCTCCTATAGTATATTCTTTATTTAGGAGGCCGAGTGCGTTATATACTGTACATCATGTAGACCCGCCGCCCGCACTCTCGGCCTCATATATAACTTTTACCACACTCTCAGCCTCCTATAGTCTATACTTTATATAGGAGCCTGAGTGTGTTCTATACATCATGTAGACCCGCCGCCCGTCCTCTAAGCCCCATATATGACATATACCGCACTCTCAGCTTCCTATAGTCTATACTTTATATGGGAGGCTGAGTGCGTTCTATACATCATGTAGACCCGCCGCCCGCACTCTAAGCCTCATATATGACGTATACCGCACTCTCAGCCTCCCATAGTCTATACTTTACATAGGAGGCTGAATGTGTTGTATACATCATGTAGACCAGCCGCCCACACTCTAAGCCTCATATATGACGTATATCGCACTCTCAGCCTCCTATAGTCTATACTTTATATAGGAGGCTGAGTGTGTTATATTCATCATGTAGACCCTCCGCCCGCACTCTAGGCCTCATATATGACGTATACCGCACTCTCAGCCTCCTATAGTCTATACTTTATATAGGAGGCTGAGTGTGTTGCATACATCATTTAGACCCCCCGCCTGCACTCTAGGCCCCATATATGACGTATACCGCACTTTCAGCCTCTTATAGCATATACTTTATATAGGAGGCTGAGTGTGTTGCATACATCATGTAGGCCCGTCCGCACTCTAAGCCTCATATATGACGTATACCGCAATCTCAGCCTCCTATAGTTTATACTTTACATAGGAGGCTGAATGTGTTGTATATATCATGTAGACCCGCCGCCCGCACTCTAAGCCTTATATATGACATATACTGCACTCTTAGCTTCCTATAGTCTATACTTTATATAGGTGGCTGAGTGCATTATATACATCATGTAGACCCGCTGTCCGCACTCTAGGACTCATATATGACGTATACCGCACTCTCAATCTCCTATAGTCTATACTTTATATAGGAGGCTGAGTGTGTTGTATACATCATATAGACCCGCCGCCCGCACTCTAGGCCTCATATATGAAATATACCGCACTCTCAATTCCTATAGTCTATACTTTATATAGGAGGCTGAGTGTGTTGTATACATCATGTAGACCCGCCGCCCGCACTCTAGGCCTCATATATGACGTATACTGCACTTTCAGCCTCCCATAGTATATACTTTATATAGGAGGCCGAGTGCGTTATATACATCATGTAGACCCGCCGCCCGCACTCTCAGCCTCATATATAACTTTTACCACACTCTCAGCCTCCTATAGTCTGTACTTTATATAGGGGCCTAAGTGCATTCTATACATCGTTTAGGACCCGCCGCCCGCACTCTCGGCTTCATATATAACTTTTAGCGCACTCTCAGCCTCCTATAGTATATACTTGATATAGGATGCCGAGTGCGTTATATATATCATGTAGACCCGCCGCCCGCACTCTCGGCCTCATATAGTCTTATAGTCCTACTAATATTATAAATGCGAAAGTTTGTGAGTATGTATGTTTGTTACTCTTTCACGAAAAAACTACTGGACGGATTTGCATGAAACTTTACAGTAATATAGATTATACATCGGAATAACATATAGGCTACAATTTGTAATGATTTTATGTAATTTTGGTCGTAATATAACGATACATGTCAATTAAGTCGGAAAAAAAATCTGGCCTCTGAGAGCTACCTTGGCGTACGCTGCCTAAACCGTTGGAGTTACACAAAGATGATGTACCGTAGAATTGTTTGTCTTGAATAGTTCTAAATAAAAGTCCTCGATAGCATATATCTACCTTTTATGTGGAAGCCACTATGATCAAAATTGTGAACCATAAATTTAATTAAATTAGATACTATTTTACAATGCACATTTTAGTATATTTATCAAACTTTTTAGTATATTTATCAAACTCTTATATACACACATACACAGGTGATATTTAAATGGCTGATTTACAGCAGTCAGAGGAGATTGATAATACAATAATTTGCCCATAGTGGATCATTGAATAGTGAGGTCACAGTTGCCGCCTGTCCACAGTCAGAATACAGGGGTGATCATATACCGTGGCCAGGTACAAGTGTGGCACAGGGGGTTCACACACGACCCCCAGGGACTGACATTTCCTAGAAACTTTGGCAGCTGTCAGTCATGAGCTCACCCTGATACATTACACTCTGGAAACAGCTGAAGGGAGAAGGATAATTTATGACACTTTCTCAGACTTAAAAAAAAAAAAAAAAAAATAGCCCAGAAAACAGCCCATATGTCAGGAACAGGTTACTAGGGAACTACACGTCCCAGCACGGCCTGCCCGCGCCCACAGCCCGGGGGGAGTGTGAGGCTTCCTCCTGCAGGTTGCCCGGGGGCACCGGGCCGTCATTGTCCTCACACAGGGGGTCCCCGCCGCCATTGTCCCTCCACATAACACCGTATAATAAAACATGCACTCACCTGCGCCAGCTGCTGCAGCCGGGAAAGTTCCGAGCGCCTCACCTGGGCGGAGGGGAAGTGACTCACACATGGGGAGGGGCAGTAACCTGAGCGCGGCTCCATGGAGGATGCACACACTGCAGCCTGACAGCACCGGCAGCAGCGCTACACAAATGGCGTCCTCCCCTCCTGTGTGCAGCACAGCTCTGTGTGTGTGCAGCGCAGCATGTCACCCACAGCACCAGCAGGCTGCTCTCAGCTCCCACAGAGCACTGGGAATGGTTGCTATGGGTAACCGCGCCACAGCTGCTCCTCATAGACCAGTCATATACAACTGATATCGTCTGTACAGCGATCGTAATATAACTAATTAGATTGTTTTAGTATTTTGTTTGAACTTTACTAAGTACCTATTTTGTAATTAGTACTTATAAAAATGCCACGAAAGCGTAAGTCTAACATTTCGCAAAGCTCTAATAAAGCCCGAGCTATGAAAATAATTAGACGTGATGAGACGTCTCAACAAGCCGAGCAACGAAGGCTTGAGCAGGCGGTGCATTGTGCGGCACATAGAGCTGCAGAGACTCCAGAACAATCCCAAGCCCGACGTGAACAGAATGCGGAGTTTCTGGCGTCTCAACGGGCTGCTGAAACTCCAGGACAGTCGCAAGCCCGACGTGAACAGCATGCGGAGTATCTGGCGTCTCAACGGGCTGCTGAAACTCCAGAACAGTCGCAAGCCCGACGTGAACAGCATGCGGAGTATCTGGCGTCTCAACGGGCTGCTGAAACTCCAGAACAGTCGCAAGCCCGACGTGAACAGCATGCGGAGTATCTGGCGTCTCAATGGGCTGCTGAAACTCCAGAACAGTCGCAAGCCCGACGTGAACAGCATGCGGAGTATCTGGCGTCTCAACGGGCTGCTGAAACTCCAGAACAGTCGCAAGCCCGACGTGAACAGCATGCGGAGTATCTGGCGTCTCAACGGGCTGCTGAAACTCCAGAACAGTCGCAAGCCCGACGTGAACAGAATGCGGAGTTTCTGGCGTCTCAACGGGCTGCTGAAACTCCAGAACAGTCGCAAGCCCGACGTGAACAGCATGCGGAGTATCTGGCATCTCAACGGGCTGCTGAAACTCCAGAACAGTCGCAAGCCCGACGTGAACAGCATGCGGAGTATCTGGCGTTTCAATGGGCTGCTGAAACTCCAGAACAGTCGCAAGCCCGACGTGAACAGCATGCGGAGTATCTGGCGTCTCAACGGGCTGCTGAAACTCCAGAACAGTCGCAAACCCGACGTGAACAGCATGCGGAGTATCTGGCGTCTCAACGGGCTGCCGAAACTCCAGAACAGTCCCAAGCTCGATGTCAGCAGCAAGAGACTTACATGGCGTCCCAAAGAGCCACTGAAACTTATGAAATGGCCGAATCTCGCAGACGCACTGTTGCTGAAAGGGCAGCACAGCGACGTCAAACATTTACAAGAAATACATGGATATTGTTTAATAAAGCTGCATTTGAGTATGACGAGACTCTTGATTATGAAACTCACAAGCTTATAAAAATAGAAGCAATGACCATAGATTATGTCCATTATTCCAATTACATACTAATTCTTTACTAACAAGAACAATATTAAACGCAAGTAACTTCAGTCCGTCCTGTTTATTAATCAGTGTTTAGTAATCCGTTTGTGATGAAATTTGATATGGATAATTTCAAGCCTGGGGAAGGACATAGGGCTACTTTTTATGAACACACCATACAGGCGAAGATTATATAAAACTGTAAACCTGATTGACTGACACACCTAGCGGTCAACGCACAGCCGAAACCACTGAACTTAGCATCTTGAAATTTGCAGATAGGTTCTATTATAGCTTAAATGAGCACTAAGAAAGGAATTTTGATAATCCCACCCTCAAGAGTTTCCCTCTTAATATTATAGGGGTTCAAAGATTGTATGGAATCCGTCAGTTTTGAAGTTAGACATCTGAAATTTTGGATGTACGAGTAACTAAATAAGATTATTTTTTTTTACTATTAAGATTATTTTTTTTTAATATTAAAATGATCTGTCACGAAACTTAATGTGGCAGATGAAATTCCACGCAAGCGAAGCCGCGGGTAAAAGCTAGTACTTTATATAGGAGTCTGAGTGTGTTGTATACATCATGTAGACCCGCCGCCCGCACTCTAAGCCCCATATATGACGCATACCGCACTCTCAGCCTCCTATAGTCTATACTTTATATAGGAGGCTGAGTGCGTTCTATACATCATGTAGACCCGCCGCCCGCACTCTAAGCCTCATATATAACGTATACCGCACTCTCAGCCTCCTATAGTCTAAACTTTATATAGGAGGCTGAATGTGTTGTATACATTATGTAGACCCGCCGCCCGCACTCTAAGCCTCATATATAACTTTTACCACACTCTCAGCCTCGTATAATCTATACTTTATATAGGAGGCTGAATGTGTTGTATACATTATGTAGACCCCCGCCCGCACTCTAAGCCTCATATATAACTTTTACAGCACTCTCAGCCTCCTATAGTCTATGCTTTATATAGGAGGCTGAGTGAGTTTTATACATCATATAGACCCGCTGCCCGCACTCTAGGCCTCATATATGACGTATACCGCACTCTCAGCCTCCTATAGTATATACTTTATATAGGAGGCTGAGTGTGTTGTATACATCATGTAGACCCGTCCGCACTCTAAGCCTCATATATAACTTTTACCGCACTCTCAGCCTCCTATAGTATATACTTTATATAGGAGACCGAGTGCGTTATATACATCAAGTAGGCCTGTCCGCACTCTAAGCCTCATATATGACGTATACCAAACTCTCAGCCTCCTATAGTCTATACTTTATATAGGAGGCTGAGTGTGATATATACATCATGTAGAGCCACCGCCCGCACTCTAGGCCTCATATATGACGTATACCGCACTCTTTGCCTTATATAGTATACACTTTATATAGAAGGCCGAGTTTGTTGTATACATCATGTAGACCCGCCGCCCGCACTCTAGGCCTCATATATGACATATACCTCACTCTCAGCCTCTGTAATGCAGCAGCTTGCTAGCATTACTGTAAATGGTCCAGGATGTGTTTTACCTGACCATGTACCTTCCCCTTTAACTGACTGGTCACATGACTGTAACATCACACAGGTCCTGTATGCACAGTAAAGGTCTGTATACATGACTGGGACAGCACACAGGACCTATACACACAGCTGACTGATCACATGACTGTGACATCAGCAAGGTCCTGTCAGTATGTGGGTGTCTGTGCACAGGATATATAAACCCTGGTGATTTGAGACAGGTGTGTTCGGTGTGAGGCGTGAGGCCTGTGCTCCGTGTGTGTGGGACACCGTTTGTGAGAGGCCTAGTGAGGCCGAGAGTGAAGCCTGGCAGCCTGAAAGGCCGAGCCCGGATCCTGTGCGTGGATGCCAGTGGCCTTTGAGGGAGAGCCGGCTTGTTGAGGAACCCTGAAAGGCGCAGGCTGGATGTCAGGTGTGGAAGACATACCAGTAGCCTACGAGGGGACGACGGCTAGAGACCCCTACCTGGGAAGCCACAAAGCCACAGTGGTGGCAAGCGTAATGGACTGCCGCAGTTAAACCCGGCAAAGGTAATACCCTGTGCTATATGGACATTGTGATATGAACATTGCTATTTTATTACCTTGCCGTAAACTGTAACCTGGAACAAGTGGGCCGGTGTGCCACTTGGCTCATGAACATTGTGTTTATGTGTGTCGGCGTGCCACGGAGTTGGACCCGGTGAACTGTGGCTTATGAAGTAATAAACTGCAGCATTGTGAGAAAAAACGTAAAGACATTGCACGTGTGCATTGATTGATGCAGCGAAGCGAGTAACCCCCAGTATGATGACTAGCGCTGCCTTACATATGGTGCGAGAGGTAGCGGCAATGGCAGCCTGGTTGCTAGCGGCAACGACAACCCGGTTGCTAGCGTCAACGGCACAGGACGACGAGTGTGGATAAAGCATCTTGCGGCAACTCGGCGGGGTTGCGAAGATTGGCGTCGCACTCAAACCTGGTTTGCTGTGGCTCGGCGGGGCTCACGAAGTTTAAAGCATCTTGCGGCATCTCGGCGGGGTTGCGAAGATTATCGTCGCACTCAAACCTGGATTGCGGTGGCTCGGCGGGGCCACGAATATTTTTTCCGGGAGAGCGGTGAAGTGCTAGTGTGAACAGCCTACTGCGATGGCTGTGAGCAAAGCAGCAGATCTGTCTGGAGCTATTGAGCGGTTGAAGGGCCGGTTGGGACCGGAGCAGGTATTTGGGAAACTTTTACTGGACATGGTGCAGGAACCGCAGGAGCTGTGGGCACCATATGGAATGGCGGCAGTGGACCATTCTATGGACTCTCCGGGGGCGCCAGTGTTGTCCCAGAGTGCCCGGGGAGGTGGTAAGAGATGTTGTGAACTGAGTCCTAAGACTACTGCTGATTTTTTGTGTAAAAATTACCCTGCCGGTGTGGTTGTTAAAAAGGGGGCGGAGTCTAAAAAGGGGCGGATTTTCACAAGAGTGTGGAGTGTAGAAAACTGAAAATTGTTACTGGTTGTGGGTTGGTACCTCCTAAAAATGACAATGTGACCATTGATAACGGGGTAACTCCAGTAGAAGGGGGTGACGTCAAAGTGGGAGGTGACCTGTTAGTCCACAACACCATGGGGAGTGACACAGACCCCGTAGCTGACTGTGACACTATGAAAGTAAAAAGTGAGTTCAGTCAGGAGGGGCTAGACGAGGGGAGAGAGTCCCCCTCTCGTCGTCGACGGCGCAAGGGCCACAAAAAGGTTGCTCCGGTAGTCCTCGCTGAAAATGAAAATAAAGAGAATATAGTACTGTGTGCCTTTGCTTCAAGTGTGGATCCTCCTTTAGAGGTAGAAGAGGAGATGACATTGCCAGTAGCAACCTCCGGTACGGTACTGAGACAGAAGGATCAGGATCTGACAGCATTGAAAGAGAAGGTGGCCAGTCATGACCAAGAGCTGGAGCCTATCAGGCAACAGTGTCAGAGTGACGTGCAGCAGATAAGGGAAAACCTGGGGAACGTGTCCTCAGACCAGCTGAACCTGGAGTCTAAACAGCAGAAAATATACCAGGTTATGAGGAACTGGCAGCGAGACGTGGAGGGAAGCAACGCTGAAATTAACCATTGGAAGGAAATGTTCTACGCAATTAAGGAGGACCGCCGCAAAATCAAGGAAGAGGTTTTGCAGTTGAAGCTTGAGAAGGAGGCGCGGCAGGATGGTGTTTCTGGACGTGAACAAATCCTAGAACGACTGCGCAAACAGCTCAGCCAGGAGCTGTGTGACTCCAAGAAGGAGTGTGGTGAACGCAGTAGGGAACTGCAACAGAGTAAGAGAGATTATGAGGATCTCCTCAAGGTGAAAGAAAAACTAGAGGAGGATAAAGCGGGTGCAGAGCAAGTGCGCCAAGTGGTTGAGACCACTCTGCAAGACACCCGTGAGGAGAATGATGGTCTCCGGGGAAAGACCCTAGATCTGGGAGCTCAGTTGAAGGAGCTACAGATGTCCTGTGATGCTCTCCAGTAGGCGGAGACGTACCTTAAGGAAACAGTCAGCAAGATGGAAGCTGAGCGAGAGAGGATGGAGGAGTCCATCGGAAAAATCACAGACCAGGGCCAGAAGTCGACCGCTGATGATGGGAGGTATGAAGCAGATACCTCCTCGAGTGATGTAGGCTCTGAGGGTTCGGAGGATGTCAGAGCCGAGATAAAGCGGCTCAAGGAGTTGCTACAAACCCAGTGGACGCAAGAGAAGCGTGAGAGACTGGCTATTGAGAGCCGAGTGAGCGCATTGGAGACGGAGAGGTCTGAGAGAGCTCTGCTGCTGGAAGAGCAGTTGAAGCAGGAAGAGCTACAGAGACGGGCCGCTGAGAGGCGAGTAACGGAGCTAGAGGAAGAAGTTTCCGGGCTCAAAAGTCGCCTGACAAAGTATCACTCAGTGAACGAGGCCTTCTTGGAGAAGGAAAAGGGCGAATACGTTGCACTCACTCCCTTATACCATAAGAGGGTGGACTTGAGGAGAGCTAAGAGAGTGTTAACCACAGATAAATATGAGGTGGAAGTTGTCAAGACGAAAATTCGTGAATTTGTAGCTGTGAGTCAGCTCAGGAGAAGCATACAGGGTGAAGAAGCTGGAGGTCAGTTGTCCCTGAAACCTGAGCTGGTTGATCATCTGGAAACCACTGGTGAGACCGAAACGTCTCGGTACAAGTGCCTCGTAGATGTACCTGAGGATTTGAGGGAAGAATGCACCCGTGAGTCCGTGCATGAGGAGTTTAAGAAGGCCGTGGGAGCCTGTAAGGTGTACTTGACCTCCGAAGCTAAACAGCTGGTGGTTCTGTCCATGACCGAAGTCACAGTGAAGAGGGTGGCGATCCTAAGTGACATGCACTGGCGATGTATTCGCACGAAGCGGTTTCTCCGGTTAAAGACGGAACAAGCCGTTAGACAACTGGAGCTGATGAGGAAAGCTCACAGTCTGCGTGAAGAGGTCATCCGGGTGCCTCATGTTCTGGTGAGAAAGCTCATTGGGAGAAGCGGTCGAGCCATGCAGATGATGGTCAAGAAGTCTGGTGTGGTGAAAGTAAGCAGTCCCCATGATCATCAGGACTGGATACCAGACGAAGACGGCATGGTGTCCTTCTCCGCTGTAGGAACAGAAGAAAGCCTAGAATATATAGGCATGCTGAGTACCGAGTGACCTACCTGCAGGAGGTAGAACAATTGAATCTCGCTAGACTGCGAGTAGATAGACAGCATCATCTGAGCAGCAGAAGATGGAAGCCGTCTAGAAATAGTGAGACCCGACAGAGAAAGGGCCCCCTAAATAACAGAACTGCTACAGCTGGAGTTAGGGACCTTTCAAGATGTCCTGAGAGTAGTGGGCGTGGGTTTAGAGGTAGTGAGACCTCCAGTAACTCAGGTTTGAGCAGCCCATACAAACGACCCCATAGAGGATGGGACAGTACGGAGTCGAACCGGTCCTTAGATACCAGGGCATGTGAGTCACACCGCTGTATGACTGACCGCTGGGAGCGGGGGAGACCTGACAAGGTTACGACTGACCGCTGGGAGCGGGGGAGACCTGACAAGGTTATGACCCGGAAAGGTGACCTGACGAAGTCAGTGACAGTGACAAATGGTAGGTCCCTAAGAAATGGGCTAATGTCGTTGACTAAGGTTCCAGGGGCTGAGTAGCACAATTGTAAAGTACATGGTCTCTATGTGAGCTGGGGGTTATAATGTTATTGTGTATATTATGTGTTCAACCCCACAAGTTTGAACAGAGGGGGGGATATGTAATGCAGCAGCTTGCTAGCATTACTGTAAATGGTCCAGGATGTGTTTTACCTGACCATGTACCTTCCCCTTTAACTGACTTGTCACATGACTGTGACATCACACAGGTCCTGTATGCACAGTAAAGGTCTGTACACATGACTGGGACAGCACACAGGACCTATACACACAGCTGACTGATCACATGACTGTGACATCAGCAAGGTCCTGTCAGTATGTGGGTGTCTGTGCACAGGATATATAAACCCTGGTGATTTGAGACAGGTGTGTTCGGTGTGAGGCGTGAGGCCTGTGCTCCGTGTGTGTGGGACACCGTTTGTGAGAGGCCTAGTGAGGCCGAGAGTGAAGCCTGGCAGCCTGAAAGGTCGAGCCCGGATCCTGTGCGTGGATGCCAGTGGCCTTTGAGGGAGAGCCGGCTTGTTGAGGAACCCTGAAAGGCGCAGGCTGGATGTCAGGTGTGGATGACATACCAGTAGCCTACGAGAGGACGACGGCTAGAGACCCCTACCTGGGAAGCCACAAAGCCACAGTGGTGGCAAGCGTAATGGACTGCCGCAGTTAAACCCGGCAAAGGTAATACCCTGTGCTATATGGACATTGTGATATGAACATTGCTATTTTATTACCTTGCCGTAAGCTGTAACCTGGAACAAGTGGGCCGGTGTGCCACTTGGCTCATGAACATTGTGTTTATGTGTGTCGGCGTGCCACGGAGTTGGACCCGGTGAACTGTGGCTTATGAAGTAATAAACTGCAGCATTGTGAGAAAAAACGTAAAGACATTGCACGTGTACATTGATTGACACAGCGAAGCGAGTAACCCCCAGTATGATGACTAGCGCTGCCTTACACCTCCTATAGTCTACACTTTATATAGGAGGCCGAGTGCATCAAATACATCATGTAGGCCCGTCCGCACCCTAAGCCTCATATATAACATTTACCGCACTCTCAGCCTCCTATAGTCTATACTTTATATAGGAGGCCGAGTGCGTTGTATACATCATGTAGGCCCGTCCGCACTCGAAGCCTCATGTATGACGTATACCGCACTCTCAGCCTCCTATAGTCTATACTTTATATAGGAGGCCGAGTGCACTGTATACATCATGTAGACCCGTCCGCACTCTAAGCCTCATATATGACGTACTGTATACTGCACTCTTAGCTTCCTATAGTCTATACTTTATATAGGAGGCTGAGTGTGTTGTATACATTATGTAGACCCGCCGCCCGCACTTTAGGCCTCATATATGACGTATACCGCACTCTCAGCCTCCTATAGTCTATACTTTATATAGGAGGCCGAGTGTGTTGTATACATCATGTAGGCCCATCCACACTCTAAGCCTCATGTATGACGTATACCGCACTCTCAGTCTTCTATAGTATATACTTTACATAGGAGGCCGAGTGAATTGTAAACATCATGTAGACCCGTCCGCACTCTAAGCCTCATATATGACGTATACCGCACTCTCAGCCTCCTATAGTCTACACTTTATATAGGAGGCCGAGTGCATTGTATACATCATGTAGGCCCGTCCGCACTCAAAGCCTCATGTATGATGTATACCGCACTCTCAGCCTCCTATAGTCTATACTTTATATAGGAGGCCGAGTGCATTATATGCTGTACATCATGTAGACCCACTGCCCGCACTCTAGGCCTCATATATGACATATACCGCACTCTCAGCCTCCTATAGTATATACTTTATATAGGAGGCCGAGTGCATTGTATACATCATGTAGACCCGCTGCCCGCACTCTAGGCCTCATATATGACATATACCGCACTCTCAGCCTCCTATAGTATATACTTTATATAGGAGGCCGAGTGCATTGTATACATCATGTAGACCCGCTGCCCGCACTCTAGGCCTCATATATGACATATACCGCACTCTCAGCCTCCTATAGTATATACTTTATATAGGAGGCCGAGTGCATTGTATACATCATGTAGACCCGTCCGCACTCTAAGCCTCATATATGACGTATACTGCACTCTTAGCTTCCTATAGTCTACACTTTATATAGGAGCATAACACACAGAGACTAGAGCCAAATAAACTCAAGCTCATGGAAGATACATCTTAAAAAATAGATTTTTATTAGAGCAGTTTAAAAGAATATCATAATATAAAAACAATATTAAAAAACAGAAACCTTCCGTTTCCAATTACTGAAACCTTAGGTATAAATAACCCACATAAGTATCAATGGCAAGTACCCTGAAAAAAGCGGCCCGTATATTTGATATTAGGCTAGAGACCAATTTGATAAATATAAGAATAATCCTTATCAAAATATTATGAAGGGTAACTACAATTATAAAAAACCATAAATAACAAGTAATATAAATGTCAATACAGACCCAATTGATAGGACTATATCCAAGTTGTAAAATACGGTCAGATAATTAGCCACAATAATATATCAAAAACAAAGTATCAGAGCATAGTGCAGGGCCCACTAAAGGGATAGTACTTACAAGTAAACAGGTATTCAGCATAGGAATAAACTCCGACGACGCCGTTTCGCCGATGCTTCCTCAATGGGGGCGTGTATTGTGTGTGCATAGTGTCCGGTTTTATATGTACTCACATATGATCAGCTGTTTGGGGTCACCTGAATATTCAGAGTTAATTGGCGCATGCGTGGGTACCTGGAATTTCCGTTTGCAAAAAGTGACTTCCGCAGTCAAGCGTCTGACACGCATATGATGGAACGCATGACATGTCTATTGCGCATGACTGGAAGTCAAACGAGTCCGTTCCCGCGCATGCGCACTCTCTGTTTCAGGATCCCCATATAGCAGGAGAGGAGTGTAAAAGGGATGGAGAAAGAGGTAATGTATTGCGGTGATCCCCGTATAGTAGAAGCGGAGTTTGAGGGGGATGGAGAAAAAGATAATGTATTGTGATGATACCAACTATTAAATATGCAGTAAGGGTCCCACATAGGACTCTTTGGCGTGATAACAAGTATTCAATATGTATTATGAATTCTACATAGGACCAGAACACAGAATTAAACCCTTTAGGGACATGTAGAATCTGGAAAATATATCCCTGTGTCATAACCGATTTGTAAAAAAAGTGAAAAGAGTTGAAGTGTTAGTGACTAGTGGTTAACCCCTTAAGCCCCGCGGGTGGTTTGCACGTTAATGACCGGGCCAATTTTTACAATTCTGACCACTGTCACTTTATGAGGTAATTACTCTGGAACGCTTCAACAGATCCCCCTGATTCTGAGATTGTTTTTTCGTGACATATTGTACTTCATGATTGTGGAAAAATTTCTTCGATATCACTTGCGTTTATTTGTGAAAAAAACGGAAATTTGGCGAAAATTTTGAAAATTTTGCAATTTTCAAAATTTGAATTTTTAAGCCCTGAAATCAGAGCGATATGTCACACAAAAGAGTTAATAAATAACATTTCCCACATGTCTACTTTACATCAGCACAATTTTGGAACCAAAATTTTTTTTTGTTAGGGAGCTATAAGGGTTAAAAGTTGACCAGCGATTTCTCATTTTTCCAACAAAATTTACAAAACCATTTTTTTAGGGACCACATCACATTTGAAGTCACTTTGAGAGGTCTTTATGACAGAAATTACCCAAAAGTGACACTATTCTAAAAACTGCACCCCTCGAGGTGCTCAAAACCACATTCAAGAACTTTATTAACCCTTCAGGTGCTTCACAGGAATTTTTTGAATGTGGAAGAAAAAAATGAACATTTAACTTTTTTCACAAAAATGTTACTTTAGACCCAATTATTTTTATTTTCACAGGGGTAACAAGAAAAAATGGACCCCAAAATTTGTTGTGCAATTTCCCCTGGGCACGCAGATACCCAATATTTGGGGAAAAAACACTGTTTGGGCGCACTGTAGGGCTCGGAAGGGAAGGAGCGCCATTTGACTTTTTGATTGTAAAATTTGCTTGAATAATTAGCGGACACCATGTTGCGTTTAGAGAGCCCCTGTGTGCCCAAACATTGGACCTCCCCCACAAGTGACCCCATTTTGGAAACTAGACCCCCCAAGGCACCTATCTAGATGCATAGTGAGCACTTGCAACCCCCAGGTGCTTCACAAATTGATTCGTAAAAATGAAAAAGTGAAAAAAAAAACACTTTTTCATTGTTACGAATCAATTTGTGAAGCACCTAGGGGTTCCAAGTGCTCACTATGCATCTTGATAGGTGCCTTGGGGGGTCTAGTTTCCAAAATGGGGTCACTTGTGGGGGAGCTCCAATGTTTGGGCACACAGGGACTCTCTAAACGCAACATGGTATCCGCTAACAAATTGAATGGAAAATCGGCTCAAATTGTTAGCGGACACCACATTGCGTTTGGAGAGCCCCTCTGTGCCCAAACTTTGGAGCTCCCCCACAAGTGACCCCATTTTGGAAACTAGACCCCCCAAGGCACCTTTCTAGATGCATAGTGAGCACATGGAACCCCCAGGTGCTTCACAAATTGATTCGTAATAATGAAAAAGTGAAAAAAAAAACACTTTTTCATTTTTACAAATGAATTTGTGAAGCACCTAGGGGTTCCAAGTGCTCACTATGCATCTAGATAGGTGCCTTGGGGGGTCTAGTTTCCAAAATGGGGTCACTTGTGGGGGAGCTCCAATGTTTGGGCACACAGGGACTCTCTAAATGCAACATGGTATCTGCTAACAAATTGAATGGAAAATCGGCTCAAATTGTTAGCGGACACCACATTGCGTTTGGAGAGCCCCTCTGTGCCCAAACTTTGGAGCTCCCCCACAAGTGACCCCATTTTGGAAACTAGACCCCCCAAGGCACCTTTCTAGATGCATAGTGAGCACTTGGAACCCCCAGGTGCTTCACAAATTGATTCGTAATAATGAAAAAGTGAAAAAAAAAAACACTTTTTCATTTTTACGAATCAATTTGTGAAGCACCTGGGGGTTCCAAGTGCTCACTATGCATCTAGATAGGTGCCTTGGGGGGTCTAGTTTCCAAAATGGGGTCACTTGTGGGGGAGCTCCAATGTTTGGGCACCCAGCCCTAACCCTAGCACAACCCTAGCCCCAGCACAACCCTAGCCCCAGCACAACCCTAGCCCCAAACCCAGCCCTAACCCTAGCCCAATCCTAACCCAAGAGTTTATTTTTGACGCCGTTCCTTGTGCGGTATAAGTGATTAGACGACTTTATTCTTCGGGTCGGTGTGATTACAGCAATGCCAGAATCATATGGGGTTTTTATGACTGACAGCTGTCACACACTAAAAGACGCATTTTTTGTAAAATCTAGTTTTTGCATCGCCATATTTTGAGAGCTATAATTTTCCAGATTTTGGCAGACAGTCATGTGACGGCTCGTTTTTTGCGGGATGAGTTGATGTTGTTATTGGTGCCATTTTCAGGCACGTGACATTTTTTGATCGCTTTCTATTCCGATTTTTGGGAGGCAGAATAAACAAAAACCAACAATTCAGGAATTGTTTTTTTTTTTTTTTTTATTCTGTTCCGCGTGTGGTAAAATTGATGAGGTAGCTTTATTCTTTGGGTCAGTACGTTTACAGCGGTACCACATTTGTATCATTTTTCTATGTTTTGGCGCTTATACACAATAAAAGCTATTTTATAGAAAAAAATATTTTTTTGTATCGCTTTATTCTGAGAGCTATAACTTTTTTATTTTTCGGCTGATGGAGCTGTATGGCGGCTTGTTTTTTGCGGGACAAGATGACGTTTTCAGCGGTATCATTTTTATTTATATGCGTCTTTTTGATCGCGTGTTATTCCACTTTTTGTTTGGCGGTATGGTGATAAAGCATTGTTTTTTTTTTTTTTTTTTTTTTTACCGTGTTCACAGAAGGGGTTAACTAGTGGGACAGTTTTATAGGTCAGGTTGTTCCGGACGCGGCGATACCAAATATGTGTACTTTTATTGTTTTTTTTTTATTTTTTTATAATAATATTTATTGATGGGTACATTATATTTTTATTTTTGGTGTATTATTTTTTTTATTTTTTTATAATATTTTTGCACAGTTTTTTTTTTTTTTTTTTCCACTTTCACACAGTTTATACACTTTATTACTTTGTCCCACTCTGGGACTTTCACTTTTTTTTTTCTGATCGCCTGCATGGCACAGGAATGGAGCACCATCCCTATGCCATGCAGGCTGTCAGAAGTGCACAGTGTGAAGATTGCTTGGAGATGCACTGCGCATGTCCAAGCAATCTTCCTGCTCTCTGGTGACCCGGATGTTGTCATGACGACATCGGGTCGTCATGGCAACACAAGGGAAGCCTTTGCAGACTGCGCTGGAAGCCGGAAGAGGAGGTGAGTATCGCCGATCACCTCCCCTTGCCCCCGCAATGCCGCGATCGACTTCGATCACAGCATCGCGGGGGTTAATGTGCTGGGAACGGTGCAGGACCGCTCCCTGCACATAGTACCGGGTGTCAGCTGTGACAATCAGCTGACACCCGGCGGCGATCGCGCCCGCACAGCCTGTGTGCGCGCGCGATCGCGATGACGTACTAATACGGGTCTGGCTCTTAAGTCCCAGGGCACAGACGCGTATTAGTACGTCAGATGTTATTAAGGGGTTAAAGAGAGTGTATAGATGATGGATCACCATAGACTATCATACAAATTGAAGTTTAAAAATTATGGTGATGTGCATAGGACTATGTGAATACCTAGTATCATAAAGAAGTATGTTTATTATAAAGTGCACATTGAAATAAATGGCATGTAGAGCATAAATCTAAAATTGTGCTCTGTACATATAAAGGCCGACCGGTACATTAAATATGGTGTATTATAAAGTGCAGTTTGAAATTAAAACCTATGGTGATGTGCATATGACTATGTGAAAACACAGTATCATAAAAAAGCTATGTTTGTTATGAAGTGCACAATAAAATGAATAGCATGTAAAGCATGAATCTAAAAATGTGCAACCGCCGGCCGCGACCAATCAGCGACATTGGCGCCAAATTTAAACCCCGCTCTGCTGATTGGTTGCGACCGCCGGCCGCGACCAATCAGAGATATTGACGCCAAATTTAAACACCGTTTTGCTGAGTGGTCGCGGTCGCGACTAATCAGCGATTTTATCGCCAAATTTAAACAAGCTCTCCAGTCCTTACTAACACAGTTCGCTGATTGGTCGCGGCCGTCACCCGCAACCAATCACCGATATTGCCGCCTTTATATAGGAGGCTGAGTGCGTTATATGCATCATGTAGACCCGCTGTCTATAGGCCTCATATATGACGTATACCGCACTCTCAGCCTTCTATAGTCTATACTTTATATAGGAGGCTGAGTGTGTTGTGTACATAATGTAGACCCGCTGCCCGCACTCTATGCCTCATATATGACGTATACCGCGCTCTCAGCCTCCTATAGTCTATACTTTATATAGGAAGCTGAGTGTGTTGTATACATCATATAGACCCGCCGCCCGCACTCTAGGCCTCATATATGACGTATACCGCGCTCTCAGCCTCCTATAGTCTATACTTTATATAGGAGGCTGAGTGCGTTCTATACGTCATGTACAGTAGACCAGCCGCCCGCACTCTAAGCCTCATATATAACTTTTACCGCACTCTCAGCCTCCTATAGTCTATACTTTATATAGGAGGCTGAGTGCGTTGTATACATCATGTAGACCCGCCGCCCGCACTCTAAGCCTCATATATAACTTTTACCGCACTCTCAGCCTCCTATAGTCTATACTTTATATAGGAGGCTGAATGCGTTCTATACATCATGTAGACCCGCCGCCCGCACTCTAAGCCTCATATATGACGTATACCGCACTCTCAGCCTCCTATAATCTATACTTTATATAGGAGGCTGAATGTGTTGTATACATCATGTAGACCCCCGCCCGCACTCTAAGCCTCATACATAACTTTTACCGCACTCTCAGCCTCCTATAGTCTATACTTTATATAGGAGGCTGAGTGCATTGTATACATCATGCAGACCCGCCGCCCGCTCTCTAGGCCTCATATATGACATATACCGCACTCTCAGCCTCCTATAGTATATACTTTATATAGGAGGCTGAGTGTGTTGCATACATCATGTAGACCCGTCCGCACTCTAAGCCTCATATATAACTTTTACCGCACTCTCAGCCTCCTATAGTATATTCTTTATATAGGATACCGAGTGCGTTATATACATCAAGTAGGCCCGTCCGCACTCTAAGTTTCATATATGACGTATGCCGCACTCTCAGCCTCCTATAGTCTATACTTTATATAGGAGGCTGAGTGTGTTATATACATCATCTAGACCCGCCACCCACACTCTAGGCCTCATATATGACGTATACCGCACTCTCAGCCTCCTATAGTCTATACACTGTGTGCCGAATTATTAGGCTAATGAGTATTTTGATCACATGATACTTTTTATACATGTTATCCTACTTCAAGCTGCATAGGCTTGAGAGCTAACTACTAATTAAGTAAATCTGGTGATGTGCATCTCTGTAATGAGGAGGGGTGTTGACTATTGATATCAACACCCTTTATAAGGTGTGCTTAATTATTAGGCAACTTCCTTTCCTTTGGCAAAATGGGTCAGAAGAGAGATTTGTCCGACTCTGAAAAGTCCAAAATTGTGAGATGTCTTGCAGAGGGATGCAGCAGTCTTGAAATTTCCAAACTTTTGAAGCGTGATCACCGAACAATCAAGAAATATCTTAAGACTGATTTTTCAAAGGTTTTATGGACTGATGAAATGAGAGTGACTCTTGATATGCCAGATGGATGGGCCAGAGGCTGGATCAGTAAAGGGTAGAGAGCTCCACTCCGACTCAGACGCCAGCATGGTGCAGGTGGGGTACTGGTATGGGCTGGTATCATCAAAGATGAACTTGTGGGACCTTTTCGGGTTGAAGGTGGAGTGAAGCTCAACTCCCAGACCTACTGCCAGTTTCTGGAAGACAACTTCTTCAAGCAGTGGTACAGGAAGAAGTCAGTATCGTTCAAGAAAAACATGATTTTCATGCAGGACAATGCTCCACCACATGCATCCAACTACTCCACAGCGTGGCTGGCCAGTAAAGGTCTAAAAGAAGAAAAAATAATGACATGACCCCCTTGATCACCTGATCTCAACCCCATAGAGAACCTGTGGTCCATCTTAAAATGTGAGATCTACAGGGAGGGAAAACAGTACACCTCTCGGAACAGTGTCTGGGAGGCTGTGGAGGCTGCTGCACGCAATGTTGATCGAAAACATATCAAGCAACTGACAGAATCTATGGATGGAAGGCTGTTGAGTGTCATCGTAAAGAAAGGTGGCCATATTAATCACTAATTTTTGGGGCTTTTGTTTTTGCATGTCAGAAATGTTTATTTCTAAATTTTGTGCACTGATATTGGTTTACCTGGTGAAAAGAAACAAGTGAGATGGGATTATATTTGTTTTTTATTAAGTTGCCTAATAATTCGGCTCAGTAATAGTTACCTGCACATACAGATATCCTCCTAAGATAGCCAAATCTAAAAAAAACCCAACTCCAACTTCCAAAAATATTAAGCTTGGATATTTATGAGTCTTTTGGGTTGATCAAGAACATACAGTACAAACCAAAAGTTTGGACACACCTTCTCATTTAAAGATTTTTCTGTATTTTCATGACTATGAAAATTGTACATTCACACTGAAGGCATCAAAACTATGAATTAACACATGTGGAATTATATACATAACAAAAAAATGTGAAACAACTGAAAATATGTCTTATATTCTAGGTTCTTCAAAGTAGCCACCTTTTGTTTTGATCACTACTTTGCACACTCTTGGCATTCTCATAGTCATGAAAATGCAGAAAAATCTTTAAATAAGAAGGTGTGTCCAAACTTTTGGTCTGTACTGGAGTTGTTGATCAATAATAAAATGAATCCTCTAAAATACAACTTGCCTAATAATTTGGCACACAGTGTACTTTATATAGGAGGCTGAGCGTATTGTATACATCACGTAGACCCGCCGCCCGCACTCTAGGCCCCATATATGAGGTGTACCGCATTTTCAGCCTCCTATAGTATATACTTTATATAGGAGGCTGAGTGCGTTGTATACATCATGTAGACCCGCCGCCCGCACTCTAGGCCTCATATATGACATATACCACACTCTCACTCTCAGCTTCCTATAGTCTATACTTTATATAGGAGGCTGAGTGTGTTGTATACATCATATAGACCCGCCGCCCGCACTCTAGACCTCATATATGACGTATACCGCACTTTCAGCCTCCTATAGTATATACTTTATATAGGAGGCCGAGTGCATTATATACATCATGTAGACCCGCTGTCCGCACTTTCGGCCTCATATATAACTTTTACCGCACTCTCAGCCTCCTATAGTCTATACTTTATATAGGAGGCTGAGTGCGTTCTATACATCATGTAGACCCGCCGCCCGCACTCTAAGCCCCATATATGAAGTATACCGCACTCTCAGCTTCCTATAGTCTATAACTTATATAGGAGGCTGAATGTGTTGTATACATCATGTAGACCCGCCGCTCGCACTCTAAGGCTCTTATATAACTTTTACCGCACTCTCAGACTCCTATAGTCTATACTTTATATAGGAGGCTGAGTGCGTTGTATACATCATATAGACCCGCCACCCGCACTCTAAGCCTCATATATGACGTATACCACACTCTCAGCCTCCTATAGTATATACTTTATATAGGAGGCTGAATGTGTTGTATACATCATGTAGACCCGCCGCTCGCACTCTAAGGCTCATATATAACTTTTACCGCACTCTCAGCCTCCTGTAGTATATACTTTATATAGGAGGTTGAGTGCGTTGTATACATCATGTAGACCCGCCGCCTGCACTCTAGGCCTCATATATGACGTATACCGCACTCTCAGCCTCCTATAGTCTATACTTTATATAGGAGGCTGAGTGTGTTGTATAAATCATGTAGACCTGCCGCCTGCACTCTAGGCCTCATATATGACGTATACCGCACTTTCAGCCTCCTATAGTATATACTTTATATAGGAGGCCGAGTGCGTTGTATATGTGTCACCCTGGCCTGGATGCCACAAGTGTAAATAAAGCTGTGTCTGAGAGCAAGGGGGAGGTTCTCTAGTCAGGGGAATATTAGCATGCAATGCCTCCTGTCTCAGGCCAGTAGGGGGAGCTGGCTGCCCCTATAAAAGCTGGTACTGGGGGCAGGGTTAGGGAGAACTGGATGACCTGTCTCAGCACTGAGACGTGTCCTGGAGCAGAGCAGGGACAGAAAGTTGTATTGCACCTAAGAGGAAGTGTGGCAGGAGGAGAGCCACAAGCCAGAGACAAGAGGCGAAGTGAGCCTGTCTTGGCAGATAGAGGACTTAATTTACCAGACTTTGGTGTCTGAGGCTGGGAGGATTCCACATCCTACAGCAGATAACCAGTCCACAGGGGACTGTATATTCCTTGGCCTAAGAAGCCTGGAGGCCCTGCCACAACAGAAGGGACCAGCAAAGCCGTATCAGGCTGGGAGCAGAAAGGAACCCACGTCGCAGGCCATACAGGCGAGAATACACGGAGAGCTCAGAAACGTGGGCTGTTACCCTATAAGAAGGAGATAGCCAGAAGGAGCGCAGAAAGCACGGTAGGCCTACACCCTCACCATGACCAGGGCCAATTTCCCCATTGCTCTCAGACATCCAGGTCCCCTCCTAGCCGGGACTGTTTGTGGGTCAGTTTACCTGTTCTAGTAAAGACCCTGGACTGCAACCTGTTGTCTGTGTGCTCCTTGCTCCTCCAGCACTATCAGCACTGGGACTCTCACTACCATCACTCCCACCATCCACTACACTGCCCTGGGGCCGCACTCTTCCCGTGGGGAGTCACACCACCCCAGCTGCATACATCATCAGCCCCAGCGGTCTGCCTTGCAGCGGCGGTTCCTAATGACCGCAAATGCACGGGTGGCGTAGTCGGACATAATCATCAGCACATAACGAACTACCACTGGCCTGACCACCCTGAGCCATGGAACCGGGTTGCCACTACTACTCCCACCGTTTCCCTATTGCCCGGATCCGAGTGCCCCACGGCCCAAGGGGCGAGTCTGCTTTGGCGTAGTCGGCAGGATTGCAAACAACCCACCACAAACGGGTATTGCGTGCCTGAAAAACACTTTGCACTTACCTGAAAAGAGGTTTCCCGCCATCCGGAGCCGTTTCCCGCCATTTCCACGCCATCTCCCGCCATCTTCCGTTCGTTCCCGCAATCTTCAGCCGTTTTCCCGCCATCGGACGTCATCTTCAGGATGCCGTGCGGGAAGAAGAGGGGCGTGGACGTCCAAACCGCGTGTGATCTGAAGCTCTGCCCCACGCACCGACGCTGCGCAAGGTCCTGGAAGGGAGAGAGAGCGACGCTGACGTCATCAGGAGGCAACCAAGGTCCTCGTCCAGAGCAGCAGCAGCGGAGCCGCGGCCTACAGAAGAGGATCATCGGAAGGTAGACCACGCTTAACTAGGGGAGAGGAAGATGTCGGACACGGAGGCGCCCACTACCACCAACGCAGCTGCAGCAGCGGTGATGCCCTTTTCTCTGCCCTACATCCCTGGAGCGGCCTGGCTGCCCAAGTACTCAGGGGAGCCCCATGCCCTAACTGACTTTAAGGAAAGGCTGTACAGTTTGTTCCAGGTTTACCCCCTGACAGGAACAGAAGGTCAGCATATTGACAGGGCAGTTAACTGGCGCAGCCCAGCGGGAGGTAAAGTCATGGCCCGCTGAGGAGAAAAGAACTGTAAAGGGTATTCTGGCCCGGCTGCGGGGTACCTGTGACACACGTACCTCCGCTGAGATTAAAATGAGGTTCTATGGATGTAAGCAGCGGGCACAGGACAGCATCAGAGACTATGCCCTAAATCTGCAGGAAGCCTTGAGGGCTATCCCACAAACTGACCCTGGCAGCGTGCAGGAAACAGATAAGCTGCTAACAGAACAATTCATAGAAGGTCTGCTGTCTAGCGCCCACAGGGCCCAACTGCGCCTCATGTTCTTTCAGAACCCTGATCTGACCTTTGCCCAATTTAAGTACAGGACCATAAGGGTGCTCCGTGAACCCTCAACCAGTGGCGCTATAAACCCCCGGCGCCCTGCTCTTACCTACCACCAGGAGGCGGCGCGCTCCTCTATGGACTCCGTGGGGGCTGATGGACAGGCCGTGAACCAAGCCCCGTCGAAAGATCTGCACCACCAAGTCCAGGAGCTGACCAAGAGCGTCGCGGCATTGACCAGGACCGTCCAGGCGTTGCAAGTGGACACGTCAAGACCCATCGAGTTGGCTTCAAGTCCGGAGGATGTCCCGTGGCGTCGACAGAGGAGGATCCCGTCGTTCCGAGCGAGGCCCACAGACCGCTACACAGAGGATGGACAGCCCATTTGCGTTGATGCAACCAGCCCAGACACATTTCCAGATACTGTAATTTAAACGGGTCCGACCTGGGGCAGAGGGCCAACCTCCAGGCATAAGATCACCAGGCCCTTATAATTGGTGTGATAAGTACGTTGGGGGGCGCCCGGTTTTACCCGTGGTGCTGGACGGTATCCCCATGAGCGCCTTGCTGGATACTGGGTCACAAGTAACCACTATCCCTTATGTACTTTTTAAGCAGTATTGGACTGATGCTGATATCACACGGGAACCAGACAGTAACTTGAGCATCATCGCCAGTAATGGCTTACCCATGCCGCAGATGGGGTTCAAGGAGATGACCATTAAAATTGGTAAAGTTGAACTGTCGGCACAGGGAGTGATTATTGTGGACATTGACCGTCGTGAAAGTCACCCTAAAATAACTGTGGGTACTAACGTGATTGAAAATTGTCTTTCAGAGGTAATTGTAATTCTACAACAGGTGGCGGTGAATGCTAGTTCCAGCCAACAGAGAGTCCTTAACAAGGAGATAAAAGCCCTGATGAGACGGCAGCAGGTAGAACTGTCTGGTGGTGAGATCAGTAGCGTAAGACTGAGTGACTCATTCCCCATTTCCATGCCTCCAAAAAGTGAAATGATGATCTGGTGTCGGACTGCAATCGGGTTGAGAGGTAGAGACTACCAAGCCATGGTAGAACCCGTGTACTCCGACAGCAGGCCCACCATTTTGACAGCACGGGGGGTGGTTGATGTCCGTCATGGGAGGGTGGCCGTCCGCATCCTCAACATTGGGGAGAGGGAAGTACACTTACCCAGGTACGCTACACTCGCCAAACTGTTTGTTGTCGAGCACAAAGCTATCAGGGCCGTGGAACCCTTGCCTCCATCTCCACAGGCGGAGGGTAATGGCTCCCAGAAACAAAAGGAGGACTGGTGCCAGAACTCCATGTGGGTGCTGACTCCACTCCCCTGCACCAAAAACAAGGAGTCTACCAGGTGGTACAGGAGTACGAGAGAGTCTTTACTAACTTCGGCAGAGTAAAAGGGATAGAACACCACATCCCCACAGGGAGCCACCCACCAATAAAAGAGAGGCACAGACCTGTACCCCCTGCACATTATCAGAACGCAAAGGGCATGCTAAGAGAGATGAAAGGATCTGGGGTCATTAGAGACAGCTGTAGCCCCTGGGCAGCCCCCTTGGTTCTGGTCAAAAAGAAAGATGGCACCATGAGAATGTGCGTAGACTATAGACAAATCAACCATATCACCCACAAAGACGCATACCCGCTGCCTAGAATAGAGGAGTCTTTAGCCGCACTAAAATCAGCTAACTTCTTTTCTACTTTGGACCTTACTAGCGGGTACTGGCAGGTTCCTGTGGCAGAGGCTAACAAGGAGAAGACCGCCTTCACCACCCCGATGGGACTGAGAGAGTTCAACTGTATTCCTTTCGGGCTCTGCAACACACCAGGGACCTTCCAGCGGCTGATGGAATGCTGTCTAGGGCACCGAAACTTCGAGACGGTCCTCCTTTACCTGGACGAAGTGATCGTCTATTCGAAAACTTACGAGGACCATCTAAAGCACCTGGCCGAGGTGTTCGAAGCCCTGGCAGGATATGGCCTGAAGGTGAAACCATCAAAGTGTCACCTGCTGAAACCAAAGGTCCAGTACCTAGGGCACGTGGTAAGCACAGAAGGAGTGGCCCCCGACCCTGACAAGGTCACGGCAATCAAGAGCTGGCCAAGCCCCTCGAACATCAAAGAGGTGAGACAGTTTCTCGGATTGGTAGGCTACTACCGAAGGTTCATCCCCGGGTTCACTAAGATGGCAGCTCCTATGCAGGACCTCCTAATCGGACAGTCTAAGTCCAGGAGCCAAAAGCCGCCCTTCAAGTGGGATAAACTGGAAGAGGAGTCCTTCCGCCAGTTGAAGATGGCCCTCACGCGGGATGAGATCCTGGCCTACCCTGATTATTGTCAGCCTTTTATTCTCCACACGGACTCCAGTAATGTGGGACTGGGAGCCGTACTGTCCCAAAACCAACAGGGCAGAGAAAGGGTGATCGCGTACGCCAGCCGGAAGCTGAGGCCCACCGAGAGGAACCCGGAGAATTACAGCTCCTTCAAGCTAGAATTCTTGGCGGTGGTGTGGGCCGTGACGGAACGTTTCAAGCATTACCTGGCCTCCGCAAAGTTCACCGTGTACACGGACAACAACCCGTTGACACACCTGGACAATGCAAGACTGGGTGCCCTAGAACAGCGGTGGATGGCCCATCTCTCCAACTATGACTTCGTGATCAAGTACCGGGCCGGCAAAACCAATGCCAATGCTGACGCCCTATCGAGGATGCCTCACTTACCTGAAGGTGACGAAGACCCAGAAGAGCTGGAGGAGGTAGAACTCCCCGCGTTTCACCGGTATGGAGCCGCTCAATACTCCCACTGCGTGAAGGAGGAGGATCTAACAACAGTGATGATCAATCCCCTACCTCACCACAGATGGGCCGAGACCCAAGATAGTGACCCTGCCATCCACCTGGTGAAAGATCTGCTGACCCAGGAAGACGCCCGCATGGATCCGGATGCTCTAGAGGAAGCCAAGCAGCTGTGGAAGGAGAAGAGCAAGCTGTTCCTCTACAAGGCAAGCTGTGTAGAAGGATTGTCAACCACCGGACCCATGAGCTGACCTGGCAAGTCGTGGTACCAAGGCGGGATGCAGCTATGGTCCTGGGGGCTTACCATGACAGAGCGGGGCACTTCGGTTGGAAGAAACTGGAGTTCCTGCTAAGCGGACGGTTCTTTTGGGTCGGCATGAGAGGGGCTGTAGAAAAGTGGTGCAGAGACTGTGGCCCTTGTCACCTAAGGAGGAAGGACCGCACCAGCCAGAAGACACCCTTGAGGCCCATCGTCACTACGCAGCCTCTTGAGCTGGTAGCTCTAGACCATGTCAAGTTGGCTCCAAGCCGGTCAGGGTACATCTACGCCCTGACAATCGTGGACAACTATTCCCGTTTTCTCATGGTGGTCCCGGTAAAAGAATTTGACAGCCCAAACAGCGGCCAGAGCCTTCCAGCAATACTTCTGTCGTCCACACGGGTATCCGGAACAGGTCCTGACAGACCAGGGTCCAGCGTTCGAGGCTGAAATCTTCCAAGAGTTCTGCAAGCTCTATGGCTGTAAAAAGATTCGTACAACGCCTTACCACCCCCAAACCAACGGGATGTGTGAGAAGATGAACAATATAATCATTGATCTCCTGAAGACATTGCCCCTGGAGGAACGCAGCCTGTGGCCAGAAAAACTGCCGGACCTAATAGACCTATACAACCATATCCCGGTGAATGCTACAAACTGCACCCCGGCTTACCTGATGCGAGCCAGACCAGGTAAGCTGCCCGTAGACCTGGAGATGGGAGTCCTAACGCCTGAGGACACCTCCCCGGATGCAGACTGGGATATGGAAAGGCAACTGCAGTACAAGAAGGTACAGGAGAGTGTGGAGAGGAGCCTGGCCCAGGTGAGAGAAAGGCAAGAAAGACTCTTCAACCAACATGCCCCTGCTGGTCCCCTAGAACCTGGTGAGCAGGTCCTGAAGCGGAAGAGAAGGCTACATAAGTTGGATTACCAGTGGGAAAGGGAACCCTACACCGTACTGCAGTCTGACCACGACAATCCAAAGGTGTGCGTAATCACCAAGGACGGAGGAGAAACCACGAGTTTCGTCTCCAGGGACCACCTCAAAAGATGCCCCGAGCAACTCCGTAGTGCAGAAGAGGATCAGAGTGACCTTGAACCCGCAGAGGACAAGGAAGAAATGATCAGCACCGTTCTCAGAGAGTTCCCTCAGTCCTGGACTCGCATAAATGATGCCATAGTGGTACCCGTCCTGCATTTCCTGCAACCGGCACAGCAACAACCAACACCAGAGCCGGAAGGTAAAGAGGAGCAAGCAGTTCCAGAGGCAGAAGAGCCTGTACCCGCAGCCCAGGAGAGTCAACCCTCTGCTGACAGTGAGCCTGCCATGCCTGCGGTAAGCCAAAGGACCCAGAGACAGCTACCTGCCCTACCTGTACACCCAGCTGGTAGCTGGACCCCTAACGCTAGTGGGGAAAGCCAGGTCGGTCCACCACCAGACAGTTGGTTAAGAAGGTCAACCAGGAGCACAAAGGGGCAGATACCCGCTCGCTGGAAAATATAGGGCGCACTAAAATTGTAAATAACCCTGTTGCCAAATGTTGAATTGTTTGCCAAGTTACATGCGTGATTATTAATAGTGTGTTTCAGTTTCTTGCAGCCACCGTAAGGACTCAAAGGTTATGGACTTTTTTTATAACCGGGACCTTGTATGGACTGCGTTTGGAGCCTGACCAAGGAATGAACTAAGACTGTAAAGGACTTGGGGTAGGACAGACCCCCATCTGGTTAAGGCTCCCCGTTGTGTTGGTGATATGGACACCCGGTCACAGGCCACACTGTGACCTTAAGAACTCAATCTGTGCGTCGTCTGTCTGTTAATGTTTTATGGTTATGCATATTGTCTTTCTTTATTGTTTAGTCCCGGAGTACTAAATTTTACTAGGGGGGAATGTGTCACCCTGGCCTGGATGCCACAAGTGTAAATAAAGCTGTGTCTGAGAGCAAGGGGGAGGTTCTCTAGTCAGGGGAACATTAGCATGCAATGCCTCCTGTCTCAGGCCAGTAGGGGGAGCTGGCTGCCCCTATAAAAGCTGGTACTGGGGGCAGGGTTAGGGAGAACTGGATGACCTGTCTCAGCACTGAGACGTGTCCCGGAGCAGAGCAGGGACAGAAAGTTGTATTGCACCTAAGAGGAAGTGTGGCAGGAGGAGAGCCACAAGCCAGAGACAAGAGGCGAAGTGAGCCTGTCTTGGCAGATAGAGGACTTAATTTACCAGACTTTGGTGTCTGAGGCTGGAAGGATTCCACATCCTACAGCAGATAACCAGTCCGCAGGGGACTGTATATTCCTTGGCCTAAGAAGCCTGGAGGCCCTGCCACAACAGAAGGGACCAGCAAAGCCGTATCAGGCCGGGAGCAGAAAGGAACCCACGTCGCAGGCCATACAGGCGAGAATACACGGAGAGCTCGGAAACGTGGGCTGTTACCCTTTAAGAAGGAGATAGCCAGAAGGAGCGCAGAAAGCACGGTAGGCCTACACCCCAACCCTGACCAGGGTCAATTTCCCCATTGCTCTCAGACATCCAGGTCCCCTCCTAGCCGGGACTGTTTGTGGGTCAGTTTACCTGTTCTAGTAAAGACCCTGGACTGCAACCTGTTGTCTGTGTGCTCCTTGCTCCTCCAGCACTATCAGCACTGGGACTCTTACTACCATCACTCCCACCATCCACTACACTGCCCTGGGGCCGCACTCTTCTTGTGGGGAGTCACACCACCCCAGCTGCATACATCATCAGCCCCAGTGGTCTGCCTTGCAGCGGCGGTTCCTAATGACCGCAAATCCACCGGTGGCGTAGTCGGACATAATCATCAGCACATAACGGACTACCACTGGCCTGACCACCCTGAGCCACGGAACCGGGTTGCCACTACTACTCCCACCGTTTCCCTATTGCCCGGATCCGAGTGCCCTACGGCCCAGGGGGCGAGTCATATACATCATGTAGGCCAGTCCACACTCTAAGCCTCATATATGACGTATACCGCACTCTCAGCCTCCTATAGTCTATACTTTATATAGGAGGCTGAGTGTGTTGTATACATCATATAGACCCGCCGCCCGCACTCTAGGCCTCATATATGACGTATACCGCACTCTCAGCCTCCTAAAGTCTATACTTTATATGGGAGGCTGATTGTGTTGTATACATCATATAGACCCGCTGCCCGCACTCTAGGCCTCATATATGACATATACCGCACTCTCAGCCTCCTATAGTCTATACTTTATATAGGATGCTGAGTGTGTTGTGTACATCATATAGACCCGCCGCCCGCACTCTAGGCCTCATATATGATGTATACCGCACTCTCAGCCTCCTATAATATATACTTTATATAGGAGGCTGAGTGTGTTGTATACATCGTGTAGACCCGTTCCCACTCTAAGCCTCATATATAACTTTTACCGCACTCTCAGCCTCCTATAGTATATACTTTATATAGGAGGCCGAGTACGTTATATACATTAAGTAGGCCCGTCCGCACTCTATGCCTCATATATGACGTATACCGCCTCTCAGCCTCCTATAGTCTATACTTTATAGAGGAGGCTAAGTGTGTTGTAGCTGACTCGCCCCCTGGGCCATGGGGCACTCGGATCCGGGCAATAGGGGAACGGTGGGAGTAGTAGTAGCAACCCGGTTCCTTGGCTCAGGGTGGTCAGGCCAGTGGCAGTCCGTTATGTGCTGATGATTATGTCCGACTACGCCACCCGTGAATTTGCGGTCATTAGGAACCGCCGCTGAAAGGCAGACCGCTGGGGCTGATTATGTATGCAGCTGGGATGGTGTGACTCCCCACGGGAAGAGTGCGGCCCCAGGGCAGTGTAGTAGATGTTGGGAGTGATGGGAGTGAGAGTCCCAGTGCTGATAGTGCTGGAGGAGCAAGGAGCACACAGACAACAGGTTGCAGTCCAGGGTCTTTACTAGAACAGGTAAATTGACCCACAAACAGTCCCGGCTAGGAGGGGACCTGGATGTCTGAGAGCAATGGGGAAATTGGCCCTGGTCAGGGTGAGGGTGTAGGCCTACCGTGCATTCTGTGCTCCTTCTGTCTATCTCCTCCTTATAGGGTAACAGCCCACGTTTCCGAGCTCTCCGTGTATTCTCGCCTGTATGACCTGCGACGTGGGTTCCTTTCTGCTCCCAGCCTTGAACGGCTTTGCTGGTCCCTTCTGTTGTGGCAGGGCCTCCAGGCTTCTTAGGCCAAGGAATATACAGTCCCCTGTGGACTGGTTATCTGCTGGGGGATGTGGAATCCTCCCAGCCTCAGACACCAAAGTCTGGTAAATTAAGTCCGCTATCTGCCAAGACAGGCTCTCTTCGCCTCTTGTCTCTGGCTTGTGGCTCTCCTCCTGCCACACTTCCTCTTAGGTGCAATACAACTTTCTGTCCCTGCTCTGCTCCGGGACACGTCTCAGTGCTGAGACAGGTCATCCGGTTCTCTCTAACCCTGCCCCCAGTACCAGCTTTTATAGGGGCAGCCTGCTCCCCCTACTGGCCTGAGACAGGAGGTACTGCATGCTAATGTTCCCCTGACTAGAGAACCTCCCCCTTGCTCTCAGACACAGCTTTATTACATTTTGTGGCATCCAGGCCAGGGTGACACATTCCCCCCTAGTGAAATTTAGTTCTCCGGGACTAAACAGTAAACAAGAACAATATGCATAACCACAAAACATTAGTAGACAAACGACGCACAGGCTGAGTTTTTAAGGTCACAGTGTGGCCTGTGACCGGGTGTCCATATCACCAGCACAACGGGGAGCCTTAACCAGGTAGGGGTCTGTCTTACCCCAAGTCCTTCACAGTCTTAGTTCATTCCTGGGTTAGGCTCCGAACGCAGTTCATACAATGTCCCGGTTATAAAAAGTCCATAACCTTTGAGTCCTTACGGTAGCTGCAAGAAACTGAAACACACTATTAATAAACATACATGTAACTTGGCAAACAATTCAACATTTGGCAACAAGGTTATTTACAAGTTTAGTACACTCTATATTTTCCAGCGAGCGGGTATCTGCCCTTTTGTGCTCCTGGTTGATCTCCTTAACCCACTGTCTTGTGGTGGACTGACTTGGCTTTCCCCACTACCGTTAGGGGTCCAGCTACCAGCTGGGTGTACAGGTAGGGCAGGTAGCTGTCTCTGGGTCCTTTGGCTTACCGCAGGCATGGCAGGCTCACTGTCAGGAGAGGGTTGACTCTCCTGGGCTGCGGGTACAGGCTCTTCTGCCTCTGGAACTGCTTGCTCCTCTTTACCTTCCGGCTCTGGTGTTGGTTGTTGCTGTGCCGGTTGCAGGAAATGCAGGACGGGTACCACTATGGCATCATTTATGCGAGTCCAGGACTGAGGGAACTCTCCGAGAACGGTGCTGATCATTTCTTCCTTGTCCTCTGCGGGTTCAACGTCACTCTGATCCTCTTCTGCACTACGGAGTTGCTCGGGGCATCTTTTGAAGTGGTCCCTGGAGACGACACTCGTGGTTTCTCCTCCGTCCTTGGTGATTACGCACACCTTTGGGTTGTCGTGGTCAGACTGCAGTACAGTGTAGGGTTCCCTTTCCCACTGGTCGTCCAACTTATGTAGCCTTCTCTTCCGCTTCAGGACCTGCTCACCAGGTTCTAGGGGACCAGCAGGGGCATGTTGGTTGAAGATTCTTTCTTGCCTTTCTCTCACCTGGGCCAGGCTCCTCTCCACACTCTCCTGTACCTTCTTGTACTGCAGTTGCCTTTCCGTATCCCAGTCTGCATCCGGGGAGGTGTCCTCAGGCGTTAGGACTCCCATCTCCAGGTCTACGGGCAGCTTACCTGGTCTGGCTCGCATCAGGTAAGCCGGGGTGCAGTTTGTAGCATTCACCGGGATATTGTTGTATAGGTCTATTAGGTCCGGCAGTTTTTCTGGCCACAGGCTGCGTTCCTCCAGGGGCAACGTCTTCAGGAGATAAATGACTATATTGTTCATCTTCTCACACATCCCGTTGGTTTGGGGGTGGTAAGGCGTTGTACGAATCTTCTTACAGCCATAGAGGTTGCAGAACTCTTGGAAGATTTCAGCTTCGAACGCTGGGCCCTGGTCTGTCAGGACCTGTTCCGGATACCCGTGTGGACGGCAGAAGTATTGCTGGAAGGCTCTGGCCGCTGTTTGGGCTGTCAAGTCCTTTACCGGGACCACCACGAGAAAACGGGAATAGTGGTCCACGATTGTCAGGGCGTAGATGTACCCTGACCGGCTTGGAGCCAACTTGACGTGGTCTAGAGCTACCAGCTCAAGAGGCTGCGTGGTGACGATGGGCCTCAAGGGTGTCTACTGGCTGGTGCGGTCCTTCCTCCTTAGGTGACAAGGGCCACAGTCTCTGCACCATTTTTCTACAGCTCCTCTCATGCCGACCCAAAAGAACCTTCCTCTTAGCAGGAACTCCAGTTTCTTCCAACCGAAGTGCCCTGCTCTGTCATGGTAACCCCCAGGACCATAGCTGCATCCCGCCTTGGGACCACGACTTGCCAGGTCAGCTCGTGCGTCCGGTGGTTAACAATCCTTCTGCACAACTTGCCTTCGTAGAGGAACAGCTTGCTCTTCTCCTTCCATAGCTGCTTGGCTTCCTCTGGGGCATCTGGATCTAAGGGGGCGTCTTCCCAGGTCAGCAGATCTTTCACCAGGAGGACTGCAGGGTCACTATCTTGGGTCTCGGCCCAGCTGTGGTGAGGTAGGGGATTGATCATCACAGTTGTTAGATCCTCCTCCTTCACATGGTGAGAGTATTGAGCGGCTCCATACCGGTGAAACGCGGGGAGTTCTACCTCCTCCAGCTCTTCTGGGTCTTCGTCACCTTCAGGTAAGTGAGGCATCCTCGATAGGGCATCAGCGTTGGCATTGGTTTTGCCTGCCTGGTATTTGATCACGAAGTCATAGTTGGAGAGACGGGCCATCCACCGCTGTTCCAGGGCACCCAGTCTCGCATTGTCCAGGTGTGTCAACGGGTTGTTGTCCGTGTACACGGTGAACTTTGCGGAGGCCAGGTAATGCTTGAAGCGTTCCGTTACGGCCCACACCACTGCCAAGAATTCTAGCTTGAAGGAGCTGTAATTCTCCGGGTTCCTCTCGGTGGGCCTCAGCTTCCGGCTGGCGTACACAATCACCCTTTCTCTGCCCTGTTGGTTTTGGGACAGTACGGCTCCCAGTCCCACAATACTGGCGTCCGTGTGGAGAATAAAAGGCTGGCCATAATCAGGGTAGGCCAGGATCTCATCCCCCGTGAGGGCCATCTTTAGCTGCCGGAAGGACTCCTCTTCCGGTTTATCCCACTTGAAGGGCGGCTTTTGGCTCCTGGACTTAGACTGTCCGATCAGGAGGTCCTGCATAGGAGCTGCCATCTTAGTGAACCCGGGGATGAACCTTCGGTAGTAGCCTACCAATCCGAGAAACTGTCTCACCTCTTTGATGTTCGAGGGGCTTGGCCAGCTCTTGATTGCCGTGACCTTGTCAGGGTCGGGGGCCACTCCTTCCGCGCTTACCACGTGCCCTAGGTACAGGACCTTTGGTTTCAACAGGGACACTTCGATAGTTTCACCTTCAGGCCATAGCCTGCCAGGGCTTCGAACACCTCGGCCAGGTGCTTTAGATGGTCCTCGTAGGTTTTCGAATAGACGATAACGTCGTCCAGGTAAAGGAGGACCGTCTCGAAGTTTCGGTGCCCTAGACAGCATTCCATCAGCCGCTGGAAGGTCCCTGGTGTGTTGCAGAGCCCAAAAGGCATACATTTGAACTCGCTCAGTCCCATCGGGGTGGTGAAGGCGGTCTTCTCCTTGTTAGCCTCTGTACAGGAACCTGCCAGTACCCGCTAGTAAGGTCCAAAGTAGAAAAGAAGTTAGCTGATTTTAGTGCGGCTAAAGACTCCTCTATTTTAGGCAGCGGATATGCGTCTTTGTGGGTGATACGGTTGATTTGTCTATAGTCCATGCACATTCTCATGGTGCCGTCTTTCTTTTTGACCAGAACCAAGGGGGCTGCCCAGGGGCTAAAGCTGTCTCTAATGACCCCAGCTTCTTTCATCTCTCTTAGCATGCCCTTTGCGTTCTGACAATGTGCAGGGGGTACAGGTCTGTGCCTCTCTTTTATTGGTGGGTGGCTCCCTGTGGGGATGTGGTGTTCTATCCCTTTTACTCTGCCGAAGTCTAGCGGATGCTTACTAAAGACTTTCTCGTACTCCTGTACCACCCGGTAGACTCCTTGTTTTTGGTGCAGGGGTGTGGAGTCAGCACCCACGTGGAGTTTCTGGCACCAGTCCTCCTTTTGTTTCTGGGAGCCATTACCCTCCGCCTGTGGAGATGGAGGCAAGGGTTCCACGGCCCTGATAGCTTTGTGTTCGACAACAAACAGTTTGGCGAGTGTAGCGTACCTGGGTAAGTGTACTTCCCTCTCCCCAATGTTGAGAATGCGGACGGCCACCCTCCCATGACGGACATCAACCACCCCCCGTGCTGTCAAAATGGTGGGCCTGCTGTCTGAGTATACGGGTTCTACCATGGCTTGGTAGTCTCTACCTCCCAACCCGATTGCAGTCCGACACCAGATCATCATTTCACTTTTGGGAGGCATGGAAATGGGGAATGGGTCACTCAGTCTTACGCTACCGATCTCACCACCAGACAGTTCTACCTGCTGCCGTCTCATCAGGGATTTTATCTCCTTGTTGAGGACTCTCTGTTGGCTGGAGCTAGCATTCACCGCCACCTGTTGTAGAATTACAATTACCTCTGAAAGACAATTTTCAATTACGTTAGTACCCACAGTTATTTTAGGGTGACTTTCACGACTGTCAATGTCCACAATAATTACTCCCTGTGCCGGTAGTTCAACTTTACCAATTTTAATGGTCATCTCCTTGAGCCCCATCTGCGGCACGGGTAAGCCATTACTGGCGATGATGCTCAAGTTACTGTCTGGATACCGTGTGATATCAGCATCAGTCCAATACTGCTTAAAAAGTACATAAGGGATAGTGGTTACTTGTGACCCAGTATCCAGCAAGGCGCTCATGGGGATACCGTTCAGCACCACGGGTAAAATCGGGCGCCCCCCAACGTACTTATCACGCCAATTATAAGGGACTGGTGATCTTATGCCTGTGGGTTGGCCCTCTGCCCCAGGTTGGACCCGTTTAAATTACAGTACCTGGAAATGTGTCCGGGCTGGTTGCATCGACGGCAAATGGGCTGTCCATCCTCTGCGTAGCGGTCTGTGGGCCTCCCTCGGAACGACGGGATCCTCCTCTGTTGACGCCACGGGACATCCTCCAGACTTGAAGCCAACTCGATGGGTCTTGACGGGTCCACTTGCAACGCCTGGACGGTCCTGGTCAACGCCGCAACGCTCCTGGTCAGCTCCTGGACTTGGTGGTGCAGGTCTTTCGACGGCGCTTGGTTCAGGGCCTGTGCATAAGCCCCCACGGGGTCCATAGAGGAGGGCGCAGCCTCCTGGTGGTAGGTGAGAGCAGGACGCCGGGGGTTTATAGCGCCACTGGTTGCAGATTCACGGAGCACCCTTATGGCCCTGTCCTTAAATTGGGAAAAGGTCAGGTCGGGGTTCTGAAAGAACATGAGGCACATTTGGGCCCTGTGGGCACTAGACAGCAGACCTTTTATGAATTGTTCTGTTAGCAGCTTATCCTTTTCCTGCACACTGCCAGGGTCAGTTTGTTGAATAGCCCTCAAGGCTTCCTGCAGATTTAGGGCATAGTCTCTGATGCTGTCCTGTGCCCGCTGCTTACATCCATAGAACCTCATTTTAATCTCAGCGGAGGTACGTGTGTCAAAGGTACCCCGCAGCCGGGCCAGAATACCCTTCACAGTCCTTTTCTCCTCAGTGGGCCATGATTTTACCTCCCTTTGGGCTGCGCCAGTTAACTGCCCTGTTAGTATGCTGACCTTCTGTTCCTCTGTCAGGGGGTAGACTTGGAACAAACTGTACAGCCTTTCCTTAAAGTCAGTTAGGGCATGGGGCTCCCCTGAGTACTTGGGCAGCCAGGCCGCTCCAGGCATGTAGGGCAGGGAAAAGGGCATCACCGCTGCCGCAGCTGCGTTGGTGGTAGTGGGCGCCTCTGTGTCCGACATCTTCCTCCCCCCTAGTTAAGCGTGGCCTACCTTCCGACGATCCTCTTCTGTAGGTCGCGGCTCCGCTGATGCTGCTCCGGACGAGGACCTTGTGTCGCGTCCTGATGACATCAGCGTCGCTCTCTCTCCCTTCCAGGACCTTGCGCAGCGTCAGTGCGTGGGGCAGAGCTTCGGATCTCGCGCGGTTTGGATGTCCACGCCCCTCTTCTTCCCGCGCGGCGTCCTGAAGATGGCGTCCGATGGCGAGAAAACGGCTGGAGATGGCGGGAACCGATGGAAGATGGCGGGAGACGGCTGGAAATGGCGGGAAACGGCTCCGAATGGCGGTAAACCTCTTTTCAGGTAAGTGCAAAGTCTTTTCTAGGCACGCAATACCCGTTTGTGGCGGGCTGGTTTCAATCCTGCCGACTACGCCAAAGCTGACTGATCCGAGTGCCGTGGGGCACTCGGATCCGGGCAATAGGGGAACGGTGGGAGTAGTAGTGGCAACCCGGTTCCGTGGCACAGGGTGGTCAGGCCAGTGGTAGTCCGTTATGTGCTGATGATTATATCCGACTACGCCACCCGTGAATTTGCGGTCATTAGGAACCGTCGCTGCAAGGCAGACCGCTGGGGCTGATGATGTATGCAGCTGGGATGGTGTGACTCCCCACGGGAAGAGTGCGGCCCCAGGGCAGTGTAGTGGATGTTGGGAGTGATGGTAGTGAGAGTCCCAGTGCTGATAGTGCTGGAGGAGCAAGGAGCACACAGACAACAGGTTGCTGTCCAGGGTCTTTACTAGAACAGGTAAATTGACCCACAAACAGTCCCGGCTAGGAGGGGACCTGGATGTCTGAGAGCAATGGGGAAATTGGCCCTGGTCAGGGTGAGGGTGTAGGCCTACCGTGCTTTCTGTGCTCCTTCTGGCTATCTCCTCCTTATAGGGTAACAGCCCACGTTTCCGAGCTCTCCGTGTATTCTCGCCTGTATGACCTGCGACGTGGGTTCCTTTCTGCTCCCAGCCTTGAACGGCTTTGCTGGTCCCTTCTGTTGTGGCAGGGCCTCCAGGCTTCTTAGGCCAAGGAATATACAGTCCCCTGCGGACTGGTTATCTGCTGGGGGATGTGGAATCCTCCCAGCCTCAGACACCAAAGTCTGGTAAATTAAGTCCGCTATCTGCCAAGACAGGCTCTCTTCGCCTCTTGTCTCTGGCTTGTGGCTCTCCTCCTGCCACACTTCCTCTTAGGTGCAATACAACTTTCTGTCCCTGCTCTGCTCCGGGACACGTCTCAGTGCTGAGACAGGTCATCCATGTTCTCTCTAACCCTGCCCCCAGTACCAGCTTTTATAGGGGCAGCCTGCTCCCCCTACTGGCCTGAGACAGGAGGTACTGCATGCTAATGTTCCCCTGACTAGAGAACCTCCCCCTTGCTCTCAGACACAGCTTTATTACATTTTGTGGCATCCAGGCCAGGGTGACACATATACATCATGTAGACTCGCTGCCCGCACTCTAGGCCTCATATATGACATATACCGCACTCTTGGCCTCCTATATGACATATAGATACTGTGTATGTCATATGAGAGGCCAAGAGTGTGATCTATATTTCATATAAGAAGCCTAGAGTGCAATGCATAATGTATTAATGATATTATTGTTTGTTGGCCAATGCTGGCTGGGAACAGTCACTCAGAAAAACTGCACTTGAAAAGGGAGAGCCGTAGCCTAGGCCTGCCTTCAGCCTTGTTTCCAGCCTGGGTTAGAGTCAAGCGCAGAGTGCGGATCACCACATACCGGGAGCTGGCATTACAAGGCCGAGAGCAGGAGAGAAGAGGGTGGTGCGCCGTGCCTGTGTCCACATACCCAGCTGGGAGCCGGTGTTACAACAAGGCCGAGAGCAGAAGAGAAGAGAATGGTGCGCAAATGCCGCCGCCGGTGTTACTGTGGCTCCCTGCTGTTCACAGGTACCACATGACCCAAAAGGGTGCATGGACGGACTTTTCCACAAGGGGCTCTCACTACATACTGACACCTCCGCCCTTCCACCTCATACCACCAGAGGGAGCCCTGCTAGGGATATATATATACTGGAAGGTGGAATTAGGTTGTCAGAGTGTGCTGACGCTAGGAGATCAGTGAAGAAGCAGCACACTGGCTGCTGTTGTGGCGCCCTGCTGCGCATTGGTGCCACAAATCCCAGAGGGGTGCATGGATGGATTTCTCCACAAGAGGCCCTCATAGCATTCACACACCTCCACCCTACCACCTCAGACCACTAGAGGAAGCCCGGATAGGGATATATATAAGGGAGGGTGGAGTTAGGCAGTCAGTCTATAGTCTGTAGTCTGTGAGAAGTTCAGTCTGTGGAGAGGAACTCCTGCAGAGGTTAGACTGCAGTGGAGCTCAGTCACTTCAGTCCAGACCCAGAGAGCTCAGATTAGTGAGCCAAGGGCATGCCGACGCCAAAAGAGCGGTGAAGAGTAGCGAGGCCTACTGCCCGTGTGAAGCCTAGTGAGGGCCCCGAGCGTGCCCGAAGGCGAGTGGAGTAAGCAAGCAACATAGGGGGGCAGAGGAGCTTAACCAGCTCACCCCAAAACCATTTACCGGACACCGGGTCCGCGCCTACGGGGGGTCTATATCCCCAGCAGGAATAACTGGAACCCCTGGAGAACTATATGTCCCAGGTTCACCAGAAGCTGACTGTTATACCAGGGTCAGGAGTCACGGAGGCCCCAGAGACCAGGGAGTGTGAATTCCAACAGAAGGCCCTACCACCAGGTCAGCAGGTGCAAGACAGAGACCAAGTTAGGCCTAGCTTCAAGCAGGTCAGAAACTTATCAAGGAAAGGCAAGGAACAGGAGACCCCACACCAGCTCACTGGGGAGAGTCCTGATATGCACCCTTCACCCTGAAGTACCCTGGACCGTGCCAGAAACACCACCAGTAAAGGTACTGAAGTGAACTGTTGTGTGTGCCTATCCTACCTCTGACCCGGCTGGGTCCCCTCTGTCCTGTATCCCTACACTTACGCTGCCCTGAGGCCCCGCTCCACCTGTGGGGAGCCGTACCAACTAAGCTGCCTAAACACCAGCCTCAGAGGACTGTCGCAGCGCTGGTGATCCTCACCAGACACCATGGGTGGCGTCACAAACATTCCCTATCCCATACAACTTCCACCCTTTCTTTTAAGAGTGACCCCAGGGTACAGGCCCGGGAGCCGACCACCGCGACATCCCCCAAGGTGAGGCAACAACAAGGCCCGGGCGTCGAGTCATCCCCATCCCCTGGGCGCGTCACTGTGCTGAGGCAAGTCAAGGCCTACAGCACGTGCTGAAGCCTGAGGGGTCCCCGAGTGTTGCTGGAGGCAAAGAAGAGAGAAGTGACTAGGGGGCAGAGGAGCATCATAGGCTCACCCCAGAATACAAACCGGACACCGGGTCCGCGCCTACAGGGTCCTCTACACCCAATAGAGATTACCGGCATACCAGGAGGACTACAAGTCCCTGGTCGACCTGAAGCTAAATCCATTTACAGGACTAGGAACCACGAAGGCCCCAGCGTCCAGGGATGGTGGTAGCCAGAAGAAAGTCCTACTACCAAGCCGACAGGTGAGAGAGTGAAACAGCATAGAAGCTAGGCCCAGTTGCAGGCTGACCAGGAGCTTAGAGAGAGGAAGAAACGGACCAGGAGGCCTTATACCCGCTCACTGGGGAGAGTCCAGAAGTGCACCCTTCCTACCGAGTACCCTTGACCGTACCTGTTATCCACACCAGTAAAGGTACTGAAGTGAATCTCCTGTGTGCGTGTCCGTCATTCCCCCTGATCTGACCTGGCCCCCTCTCACCTGCATCCCTTTCATCCACACTGCCTTGGGGCCCGCTCCACCTGTGGGGAACCATTCCAACCCAGCTGCTTTATCAACTGCCCCAGAGGTCTGCAGCAGCACTGGTACATATTACCAGAAACTACAGGTGGCGTCACGAGACAAAACTGCTAACCGTTCTATCAAGTGACAAAGCCCCCTTTTCAAGAGAGACCCCATAGTACCGGCCCGGGAGCCTACTGCCGTGACATCCTACGACGAAGGTAAAGGCCCGGGTACCGAGTTCTCCCATATCCCCCTGGGCGAGTCATTACAACTTACAAGGCCAAAAGCAGGAGCCGGGACAGGAGAGCACGGTCGGTGTCAGAAGCCGGCCTGGGAGCAGGGGAGAGCAGAGAGCATCATCGGCTTGTCCACTGACACCACACCACTGCCAGCCAGCAATACAGGCAGCTGAGGCAGAGGGAAAGCAGAGAGAGGTGCGTATCACCGCCCACAAAGAACAGTAACTTGCGTCCTCCTCCTGTCCAGATCATATAAGTATGCGCGTCACTCCAGCGGGCTTGCTGTCACCGCTGAATGTAATGTGCACGTGACGCTACATCTTCAGCCGTGCTTTTAAAGGGCCCGCACTTATAAAGGGCCCCTGTAACTAATTATCTCACTCTCTCATCGGGGCCCACCGGGGATTTCCCCAATATCCCGCCAGGCCAGTCTGACCCTGAATATTGCCATAAATAAAATACATATTAAAGGGAATCTGTCACCCCCCTGGGACTTTTCAGACCTCTACTATGGGCATAGAGGTTATAGAAAAGTAAATCTGTACATACCTATATGGCCCATAGTAGAGGTCTGATTGCAGAGAAAAGTGTTTTATTCAATTATGGTTTGCACAGGCTTGGTGTCCGGGGGACGCGAAGAAATCCCGCCTATCACTTTATTATTGCCCTAAGTCCCCGCCTATATGCTTAGTTATCATATTCCCACCTCCCCTACACGTTACAGGGCCCTGTGATGTGCACTGTGCTCCTTGACTTCCCGGGCATGCGCAAAGCGCCTCTCACTTAAAGTGCGCTTTGCTTCATCCCCGCCCCATCTGTGTGCTCTGCGCCGCACGGTTCTACTACGCAGGCGCCGGGAAGTGACAGTGACTCCCCGGGGCATGCACAATAGAACCGTTCAGCGCAGTGCACGGAGAGACGGGTCCAGGAGGGAGCAAAGCACCCTATGTGAGCAGTGCTTTGCGCATGCCCGGGAAGTCAGGGAGCGCAGTGCACGTAACAGGGCCCTGTGACATGCAGGGGAGGGGGGAATATGATAACTAAGCATATAATCGGGGACTTCGGGGAATAATAAAGAGATAGGCCGCGAATTCTTGGCATCCCCTGGACGCCAAGCCTGTGGAAAACAGAACTGAATAAAACACTTTTCTCTGCAATCAGACCTCTACTATGGGCCATATAGGTATGTATAGATTTTCTGTTCTATAACCTGTATGCCCATAGTAGAGGTCTGAAAAGTCCCAGGGGGTGACAGATTCCCTTTAATGATAATATCTATAGTGACAAATACAGAAAGACAATATGAAATGGAAAATACACTATGTTCCAAATTATTATGCAAATAATATTTTCTCAGATTTTCCCAAATTACCTATATGAATTGCAGTCATTGTAATTTTCCAGTCAAATAACTATTAGAGTACAATTGAAAGGTTTTTGTACAAACTGCCTATATGATAACAGTATATTTTTAAAAAAATAAAAAACTCAAAATGCATGTTCCAAATTATTATGCACAGCAGAGTTTTCAACCTTTTCATTTTAATAAAGAACAAAAAAATGGTCATTTTTTAAATTATAAGCATTAGCAGGTTATTACAAACTGAAATCAAACAGTTTTCAACTCAAAACTTTATACATTTGCACATAGGACTCCTTGATCGAAAGGAGCTTCTGAATTCTCTCGTCCATTGAATTTGTCAGGTTTTGGATGGTTTCTGCTTTAATTGTTTTGCATGAGGACAGAATACCCTCCCAGAGCTGTTGCTTAGATGTGAACTGCCTCCCGCCATCATACACTCCTTTTGATGATGCTCCAGAGGTTCTCAATGGGGTTGAGGTCAGGGGAGCATGGGTGCCACACCATAAGTTTGTCCCCTTTTATGCCCATAGCAGCCAGAGACGCAGATGTGTTATGTGCAGCATGAGACGGGGCATTATCATGCATGAAATGATCTCGATGGTCCAGATGGATGGAGTGGAGGAGGGCTGGTTGATGGACACCCCATGCAAACACGGCTACGGCGCTAACAAGGAGGAGGTGGAGTAATGTTTTGGGCTGGAATCATGGAGAGAGAGATTGTCGGCCCTTTTAGGATCCCTGAAGGGGTAAAGATGAACTCCATAATGTATGTTGAGTTTCTCAAACAGCACTTCCTTCCATGGTTCAAGAAGAAGAACCGTGCATTCTGCAGCAAGATCATTTTCATGCATGATAATGCCCCGTCTCATGCTGCACATAACACATCTGCATCTCTGGCTGATATGGGCATAAAAGGGGACAAGCTTATGGTGTGGCACCCATGCTCCCCTGACCTCAACCCCATTGAGAACCTCTGGAGCATCATAAAAAGGAGTGTCTATGATGGCGGGAGGCAGTTCACATCTAAGCAACAGCTCTGGGAGGGTATTCTGTCCTCATGCAAAACAATTAAAGCAGAAACCATCCAAAACCTGACAAATTCAATGGACGAGAGAGTTCAGAAGCTCCTTTCGAACAAGGGGTCCTATACGCAAATGTAACATCACCTAGAATAAAGTTTTGAGTTGAAAACTGTTTGATTTCAGTTTGTAATAACCTGCTAATGCTTATAATTTCAAAAATGACCATTTTTTTGTTCTTAATTAAAATGAAAAGGCTGAAAACTCTGCTGTGCATAATAATTTGGAACATGCATTTTGAGTGCAGTTTGAGTTTTTTATTTTTTTAAAAAAATACTGTTATCATAGACAGTTTGTACAAAAACCTTTCAATTGTACTCTAATAGTTATTTGACTGGAAAATTACAATGACTGCAATTCATATAGGTAATTTGGGAAAATCTGAGAAAATATTATTTGCGTAATAATTTGGAACACAGTGTAATTTAATAAAATAAAAATATAATATAATTAATGCATTGAATATCATAAAGTGTGTCATTTATAAATGCAGATATATATGATTCCCATCCAGGTATATATGTGGCCCCCATTCTGGTATATATGATCCTCATCATGGTATATATGGCCCCCCTTCCTGGCATACAGTGGGGAAAATAAGTAATTGATACACTGCAGATTTTGCACGTTTTCCCACCTACAAAGAAGGGAGAGGACTGTAATTTTATCGTAGGTACACTTCACCTGTGAGAGACAAAATCTGAAAATAAAAACCAGTAAATCACATTGCATGATCTCGCATCATGGGGTAAGGATGATTCTGAGAAAGGTCAGGAATCAGCCGAGAACTGCACAGGAGGACCTGGTCAATGACTTGAAGAGAGCTGGGACCACAGTCTCAAACATTACCATTAGTAACACACTGCACCATCATGGATTAAAATTAGATTATCATCAAAAATTGATGCAAAAGGAGCCCCTACCAAGTATTGAGTGCATTTACTGAACATACATTTCAGAAGGCCAACATTTTGGATTTAAAAACATTTTTCAAGCTGTTGTTATAAAGTATTCTAATTTACTGAGATAATGACTTCTGTGTTTTCATTGGCTGTAAGCCATAATTATCAACAGTAATAGAAATAAACACTTGAAATAGATCACTCTGTTTGTAATGACTCTATGTAATATATGAGTTTCACTTTTTGTATTGAACTGAAATAAATTAACTTTTTGATGATATTCTAATTTACTGAGATGCACCTGTATATGAAAATAAGCGAGTATAGGGGGTCTCACATAAATTGAAACTAGAATAATTGGTGGAAGGTGTAAAAACCAAACAGGACACAGTAGAGCAACATTGTGCAGTAATATACAGGATGGGCCATTTATATGGATACACCTTAAGTAAATGGGAATGTTTGATGATATCAACTTTCTGTTTGTGGCACATTAGTATATGGGAGGAGGGAAACTTTTCCAGATGGGTGGTGACCATGGCGGTCATTTTGAAGTCAGCCATTTTGGATCCAACTTTATTTTTTTCAATGGAAAGAGGGTGTTATGGGTCCGGGTGGTGGAACCTCTGTGCTTCGGTGCAAGGAGGGACCAGAGGGGCCTACTCGGCCTGACCAAGGTCACACGGTGGCTCAATCGACTCTGTGAACCAGTGAGGGACCGGGCAGGTGGACCAGGTGCCACTCTGGGACCGACATTGTGTGAGAGCAGGTGACTCCCACGGGTCAGATAGCAGGAACTGACCGGTACACCGGATGAGCACGGCAGGAAGGCTGACGGGTGGTCCGGGTAGATAAGCAAGCTGGTTCAGCAGATGGCCAGATGGGTGCTCTGTGTAGGCAGGCTGGCAGGCACAGCAGGTTACAGGCAGGTGCTCCAGGTAAGCAGGCTGGCGGGCACAACAGATAACAGACAGGTACTTCCAGGTAAGCAGGCTGGTGGGCAATGCAGGTAACTGGCTGGTGCTTCCAGGTAAGCAGGCTGGAGGGCAGAACTATAGACAGACTGGCGGGCTGGACTTTAGACAGACTGGCAGGCAGGACTGTAGACAGACTGGCAGGCAGGACTGTAGACAGACTGGCATGCAGGACTGACAGGCAGCGAAACCTGAGGGCTGAAGCAAGTGTTAGCACACGGAACAACAACCTTGCACAGGCACCTCCATTTTGGAGGAGGTGCCTTATATAAGGGCAGTCCTCCGGCCATTGGCCGGGGACTCTATAGGACGGCACGTGCGGCCCCTTTAAGAGGGAGGGAGCGTGCGCACGCATGCCCTAAGCACAGAGCCTGGGAAGCTGCGCATGGTGCATGCCACAGCAGCAGGGGAGCAGGAGGACGCCGGACCTGGACCGCGGTGGTGAGGGGAACGGCGTCCTTGCCCGGCAGAAGGCAGAGACACCAATGCTACAGTACCCCTGCCTTTACGCCCCCTCTTCTTTAGGCCCGTTAGAAATTTTTTAAGATGAGGGGCATGAATGTTCTCCCTGGGTTCCCAAGACGTCTCCTCAGGGCCGAACCCCTTCCAATCCACAAGAAAGAAAGTCTTTCCTCTTACCCTCTTGGTGGTCAAAATGTTTTCTAACTCAAACACGTCCTCAGCAGAGACTGGAGCTGGAATGGTACCTGGATCGTCAGAGAAAGAATTAAGGACAACAAGGTTTGAGGAAGGATACATGAAAGGAGTTGGGAATCCTTAAGGTGATCGGGCGTTTCAGCTTGCAAGCCACGGGATTGATTTAGTTCAGAACCTCGAACGGACCGATGAACCACGGACCCAACTTATAGGAAGGTATCTTGACACGAACATATTTGGAGGAGAGCCAGACCTTGTCTCCCGGACGGAATAGAGGCGTATTCAGACGTCTCTTATCAGCATGTTTCTTCATCCACTCGGAGGACTGAAGAAGTGCAGATCTAGTGTCTTCCCAAATAGCTGAAAATTCGCTGACCAGAGACTCCGCGGCAGGATTGTCCACTAAAGAGGAGACGGGAAACGGAATCCGGGGATGTTGACAGTAGACCACAAAGAACGGGGATTTAGAGGAAGACTGGCTCTCATGGTTATTATAAGAGAACTCGGCCCAGGGCAGAAGCTCAACCCAATCGTTATGGTGAGCATTGACAAAGTGCCGAAGAAAGCTGGTAAGGACCTGGTTGATATGTTCCACTTGACCATTGGACTGAGGATGATAAGCAGAGGAGAAATCCAAGGAGACATCCAGCAGCTTGCACGTAGCTTTCCAGAAGCGCGAAGTGAACTGAACCGCGCGATCAGACACAATGTGGAGGGGTAGGCCTGGAGACGAAAAATGTGATGGATGAAGTCCTTAGCCAGCACAGATGCAGATGAAAGACCAGGCAGAGGGATGAAGAGGGCCATTTTAGAAAAGGGGTCAGCGACCACCCAAATGACCGTACAACCGGCAGAAACAGGGAGATCCGTAATGAAGTCCATTGCAATGTGTTGCCACGGAGCGGAAGGCACGGGAAGAGGAAGAAGATGGCCAGATGGAAGGTGCCTGGGAACCTTGTTACGGACACAGGAGGAACAAGCCGCGAAGTCCGCAACATCCTTGAGCAGGGAAGGCCACCTGTAATGTCGGGCGATGAGCAGAAAGATCGTCCTCTGGCCAGCATGACCGGCTAGTTTGGATGAATAGCCCCAGAGTAGAACCTTCTTACGATCCGAAACCGCTACAAAGATCTTACCGGGTGGAAGATGAGACAGGTCAAACGGAGGCATAGTCATTACTTTGGAGGGGTTGATAATATGTAGAGGCTCCTCCTCTTGGTCGGAAGACAAGAATGAGTGGGATAGAGCGTCAGCTTTAATGTTCTTGTCTGCCGGGCGGTAATGCAGAGTGAAGCAGAATCTGGCAAAGAATAGAGACCACCTGGCCTGACGCGGATTTAATCTTTGGGCGTTCTGCAAATAAGCGAGGTTTTTGTGGTCAGTGTAGATGACCACCGGGTGCAGAGCCCCCTCCAGCGAGTAGCGCCACTCCTGCAGTGCTAATTTGATGGCCAGCAGCTCACGATCTATGAAGTAGTTGCGCTCGGATGAGGAGAAGAGCGTGGAGAAGAAGTCACAGGTTACCATTCTCCCGGACGAGGATTTCTAGGTGAGCACCGCTCCGGCTCCGGAGGAGGATGCATCAACCTCCAGGAAGAACTGCTTGTTGCAATCCGGACGGTGTAGCACAGGAGCGGAGCAGAAGGCTTGTTTTAGGGAGACGAAGGCCTCCTCCACTTCGGAAGTCCATTCCCTGGTATTTGCTCCTTTACGGTTGAGCGCGGAGATAGGAGCAGTCCGGGAATAGAAATGAGGAATGAAGAGGCGGTAATAATTAGCGAAGCCCAGGAATCGCTGAATCACTTTCAACCCCTCTGGTCGGGGCCACTTTAAGACAGCAGAGACTTTCTCGGGATCCATCCGCAGACCAGTCTCGGAGATAATATAGTCCAGGAACGGTAGAGAGGTCAGTTCAAAGAGGCATTTCTTGAATTTAGCGTATAGGTGATTCTGCCGGAGCATTAGTAGAACCTGACGGACATCCCTCCAGTGTGAGGGCAGATCCAGAGAGAGGACCAAGATATCGTCCAGGTACACCACCACGCAAGAATACAGGAGATCACGGAAGATGTCGTTAACCAGCTCCTGGAAGACGGCGGGAGCATTACAGAGACCAAAGGGCATTACGCGGTATTCGTAGTGACCATCCCGGGTGTTGAATACCGTCTTCCACTCGTCTTCCTGGTGGATCCGGACCAAATTGTATGCCCCACAAAGATCAAGCTTGGTGAAGATCTTTGCGCCTTTAAGGCGGTTGAACAGCTCCGAGATGAGTGGCAGGGGGTACTTATTTTTGATGGTAATCCGGTTAAGACCCCTGTAATCGATACAGGGACGTAAAGAGCCGTCTTTCTTCTTGATGAAGAAGGATCCTGCTCCAGCCGAAGAGGTGGATTTCTGGATAAATCCCCTAGCAAGATTCTCCTCTATGTATTCAGACATGGTCCGGGTCTCAGCCAGCGACAAGGGGTAAGTACGCCCGCGGGGAGGAGAAGCCCCAGGTACCAGGTCGATGGAACAATCATACCTCCTATGAGGTGGTAGAGTCTCTGCTTCCTTTTTGTCGAAGACGTCAGCATAGGACCAGTAGGGTGCCGGCAGACCAGGTTGATTATCCGGAGTAGACGGGGGTCGAGTTGGACGAACCGGATCCAAGCAGGATTCATGGCATTCCTGACCCCAACGGAGCACTTCACCAGATCTCCAATTCAGGACGGGCTCATGTCTTTGTAACCAGGGAAGACCAAGCAAGAGGGGGTGAGAGAGACTGGACAGCACATGAAAGGAGATCTTCTCCGAGTGCAGCATTCCCACCTGAAGAGTTACAGGCTCTGTGACGATTAATATGGTCTCCGGAAGAAGCCTCCCATCCACGGAGGCAATCGCCAACAGTTCAGCCAGACGTACAGTAGGCATCTGATACCGCTCCACAACAGCCTGTTGAATGAGATTCAGCGGCTCTGGAATCCAGATGGGCAATCTCGAAGAAGCGGGTCTCACCACTGGAAACAGAAACGGACAGAGTCAAGGACAGAGAGGATTTACTCTTGCCTAGGACGACCTCTCCGAGTGGTCCTAGACGCTGTAGTTTCCCGGCCTCACTGGGCAGGAATAGATCAGATTCTCTTTACTGCCACAGTAGAAGCAACTCACCTCGGCTTGGCGCGTCTCCTGGCTAGACTTGACCATCTTGGTTTGGTCAATTTGCATGGGCTCAGGCGAACATGCCCGGGGAAATGCTGGTTGAGAGGCAGGCTTTTGGAATACATGAGCGAGAGGCAGAAATCTTCTCTTCCGGGTAGTCTCCTTGGCACGTTCCTGAAAACGGATGTCAATCCGGGTAGCTAATGACACCAGGTCGTCCAGGGTGGAAGGGATGTCACGACTGGCTAGCTCATCCTTGATACGACCGGAAAGACCCCCCAGAAGGTGGACACCAGGGCCTCGTTGTTCCAGGCAAGCTCGGATGCGAGAGTTTGGAAACGTAGAACTCTAAAACGTTTAAAACCTCTATGATGTCACCACTTGTCACTGAAGATGCGCTCTCAGCAGCCCATTGTGACCTGACTTACAGCCTGCACGGTCGCATCTTGGCACCGTTCAGGTTGTAAATTAGTGATCGTTGATGTTGATTACTGTGTGGGACAGTTTGTTGGACAGGTGAGTATTATGGTTGTTTTTTTATTTTACAGGTGACTTGGGCTTCAGGGCATAATGTGTAAGGTGAGTATAAGTGTTTTTTTTTATTTTATTCTTAATTTTACACTCGTTGTTGATGGGGCTGCCTACAACTCTTAACATTGTCTCTTGCTCGCGCTGATCTCAGCGCAAGCAGGGGACAATGATGAGAGCCGCTTCCGGCAGCGGCCACTGCTGGGGATCAGCGCGAACTGTATCGCTGATTCCCAGGTGCCGGTACGTGTAACGCAGATGACGCACGGTTGTCATCCGTGTGTCATCAGTTTGCAGAACGCATTTTGTGAGTGCTGCGCAAAAATACCTGACATGTCTGTGGCTTTTTTTATACGGACTCAAGGTCCGTATGAGCAACCTGAGATGTGCGTACGATGTGCGTATGTCATACGTATTTGCGGTCCTTTAAAAACAGGCCTCATATGGACATAGAAAATGGATGTGAGGAGGCCTGAAGCAGTATACCTTGATCCAGGGGTTTCCACCTTACCCTCATTCAGTATTGTCTCCTCAACCACCCCCACAACAATGTTGCATCCAGCTTCAAGCATCCCCTATGACTGTAAGTATCCTATCTCCAGCTTACAATACTTAAATTATCTCTAAACCCCCAAGGCCAGTACACTATATGAGCATCCAGATCTGTTCTTTTGTACTGGGCTAATCACAGAAGTCACCATCTGGAGATCTGCTCCTCATAGCTGTTTGCTAGGCTTGGTGCTAATGCACTGGGCTGGCAGACGGTCGTGAGCCACATTTCATGAGTCCGCAAGCCACATGTGTGCCCCTGAGCCACAGATTGGGACACCTGCTGTAAAGAGAAAAAAATCCAAAAGCCAGAATTGTAATTTTTCGGCTACAGCAACTCTGTAAAAAAATGCAATAAGCGATCAAAACGTGATATCTACCCCAAATGGCATCAATAAGCACGTCAGCTCATCATGCAAAAATAAAGCCATCAATATTGACGGAAACATGAAACTGTAACAAGTTTTGGAAAATGGGGACACAATCACATGTTTTTACGAATTTCCAATTTCTTTTTCTTTGAATAAAAAAAATCTGCAGGTTGGGATTTGCTGAAAAGTATACAAATAGGGCAACACAAAAAATCAATACACCAGATGTGGACTTCTTATAAGGCTGGTTATTAGTGATGAGCGTGCGTGCTTGTTTAACCCTGTTCGTTAGGCAATCCCTGCATGTGCCGCAGCTATCAGCCATGACACATGCAGCCGCGGCAGATCAAACAAAGATGCCGAGCACGCCGCAAATACTCGGCGAGCACCTGAGTGTGCTCAATTAATAGGTTAAACGAGCACGCTCGCTCATCAGTACTGGTTATCTATTATGATATGTATGCTCATTTGCTTATTTTTTGTGTTGCCCTATTTATATATTTTCCCTGACGACTCCTGATCATTTCTGCATATATATAGGGTCAGGGACTTAATAATTGATGCACACTTTGATATATAACATCTTTGTCTTTTCAAACATGGGCAGTGAATTGCTGTGTATTTTGTTATATTGACACACATCCAGGATTTTGTGATTACTACTACATGTGCTGCACTTTAGATTAGGGGTATAATAGGGTCCTATATATCATATTCTGTCAATATATTATATATTTTTTGTGGACCCTTATATATATTGGCTGTTAAATGTGTAATTGAATATACACATTATAATATATATTTTTGAGTTTTTGTGAGTTTTTAACCTAATCATTAAAAGTTCTATTTTAGGGGTCTATTTTTTGGTGGTTATTGAATAACGGCCATAACTGGTGTAAAATGCTGGGATCAGATGAGTAATCAATAGGTCTTCTTCAGAAAGTGAACTAAGTCCACACCTTTGACTGCATTGCGCAGGGGAATACAGATTTGTGCGTTGATCCTGTATATTGTACTTATGTGATTGGGCACTCAGATATTGCATTCTCTCTTATATTCATTTACTCAGCACTTTTCTAGTCTTATGTCATGGTCTCACACTTTATATTGGTGACTCTGGAATATGACATTCTCATATGTTTAAACATATTTCTAATCTCTGCCCAGGAGCCATCGATGTCCGGATCTACAGCCTCTGATAGCGCGATGGAGTCGCAGGACGATGCCGAGAGCTACATGTCCATGATTTCTGACCTGCTGGACAGCTTTATAGACGGTGTCAGTGCCAGGCTCTTTCATCTATTAGATTGGCTGGGTACTGTATACAGTATGTTTGATTTCATCCACAAAGACAGATGATTTTCATCTCCATTTTCATCCATATGGCATTTACATGACGGAATACAATTTCCTATGTTAAAGAATTGTTTGTATCCATAAAAATCTTACACTATTCAGATGATTCGTATTGGATCCAATTTTTTTGCGCACACATAGACTTACATAGGCAAGTCTCATCTGACCTAACATTTTACCAATACAATTTGTAATTTTCCTCTTTTCTTCTATTAGGATCAGGATGCGGTGGGTATGACGATGATGACAGGCTAAGCGCCTCATTGCCACCATAGTCTATATAAGTGCTCCCTTACCTATGGCCCTGCAGGCATCTCTAAGCTAGAAGTCCTAGTATGCAATAATATGAGGAATTTATTAAATAACTGAATCAAAGGGGTTGTTCAGCCCTGATGTAATTTTCGACAGAATACAAGCAGTATGTAATGTTCTACTGATAGAACCACTTGTATGAAAATTGCATACTTTTGGTCACATGGCAACTGCTGGAACCGACAGGCGAAGCCGAATCCTGACAGTGTGTTAAGATACAATGCTTTATGAAAATTCCACCAAGGCTACACAACTCCTTTATAATATTAAAAAAAATAAATGCAAACTAATTCTTATCTGTTGTATTGCAGCCCATCTACATGAAGCTGGATGATGGCATCAGGATCCCAGAGGATGAGGTAAGTGATGGTGGTGTTTGGCCAGCGTTTATCTTCATACTGAACTGAAAGGACATGATTTACATTAGCATCATGTAGAGGAAGAAAACTGGAATTGTCATTCTGTTTGGTTATAGTAGTTATATACAGATCCCCATCACTTATCACCCCCATCTCTCAGCCAATGCACTTTTTAGCTTCTCTGATTATTACACACAGGGAACGGCTCCAGGTCACATGCTCTGATTGCCTTTGCACCTGTGTTTTTGTCTAGTTTTGTGTGTTTAGCACCTTTTTGTTTATACCTATTTAATTATTTTATTTGCGCCTTTTTTTAAGTTTATTCTTTATGTGCTTGCCTGGTTGTTTTTATTTTGTTTTCCGCTTTGTGGGCAAAGTCTAGTAATTCCAGATGTTTTATTCTGATTCATCAATTGAAACCATTTTAAAATTTGACACAAGTTTACTCCAGTCCAACCCTGCTGTATTTTTCAGTAAGCCGCTATTGGGGGCAATTTTTGCAACTTTTGGTGCCAAAATTTACCAAACATAGTTCAAGACAGAGAAAGACCATTTTTTACTTAATGCAAAATCCATACACCCGGTGCACCGTTTTGTTAGCACCCGGCGCACCTAGGTAAGTGCCGGGGCCCTGAGCAGGTGGAGGGGTCCACTCGCCGTTGGGCACCCCGCCATGCTATGGGACCCATGAGCGGAGGAGAGCGTTGTCAGCACCCGCTACCCCCCCCAACTTGCTCATGGCCCCGGCAGCCAGCGAAACAATACTTACCTCTCCCCGTGCCTCCGCAGCAGCTCCGGTGTCTTCCGCGTCCTCTGACTGTGACGTCTCAGGTCAGAGGGCGCAGTGACGTCTTTACACTGCACTCTCTCCTGAGCCGCCACAGTGCAGAGCGGGACGCTGGAGCCCAGAGCAGCGTCAGCAGGTGAGGAGTGAGGTGAGTATTTGATTTTTCTTTTTTTAATATATGGGGGCATGGGGCATTATAAGGGGGGTGATGACATCCTGCATGGGGCATTAAAAGGGGGGGAGTGACATCCTGCATGAGGCATTATAAGGGAGGGGGGGTGACATCCTGCATGGAGCATTATAAGGGAGGGGAGGTGTGTGTGACATCCGGCATGGGGCATTATAAGGGAGGGGGCTGTGACATCCTGCATGTGGCATTATAAGGGGGGAAGTGACATCCTGCGTGGGGCATTATAAGGGAGGGGAGGTGTGTGTGATATCCTGCATGGGGCATTATAAGGGGGGAAGTGACATCCTGCGTGGGGCATTATAAGGGATGGGAGGTGTGTGTGACATCCTGCATGGGGCATTATAAGGGGGGAAGTGACATCCTGCATGGAGCATTATAAAGGGGGGTGTGACATCCTGCATAGGGCATTATAAAGGGGGGGCTGTGACATCCTGCATGGGGCATTATAAGGGGGGGTGACATCCTGTGTGGGACATTATAAGGGGGGGAGTGACATCCTGCATGGGGCATTATAAGGAAGGGGGGAAAGGTGACATCCTGCATGGGGCATTATAAGGGGGGGAAAGTGACATACTACATGGGGCATTATAAGGGAGGGGGTGTGTGACATCCTGCATGGGGCATTAAAAGGGGGGGGAAGTGACATCCTGCATGGGGCATTAAAAGGGGGAGAAGTGACATCCTGCATGGGGCATTATATGGGGGGGTGACATCCTGCATAGGGCATTAAAAGGGGGGCAGTGACATCCTGCATGGAGCGTTATATGGGGGCCAGTATTCTGTATGGAGCATTATATGGGGGCCAGTATTCTGTATGGAGCGTTATATGGGGGCCAGTATCCTGTATGGAGCGTTATAAGGGGGTCAGTATTCTGTATGGAGCGTTATATGGGGACCAGTATTCTGTATGGAGCGTTATATGGGGGCCACTATCCTGTATGGAGCATTTTATGAGGGCCAGTATTCTGTATGGAGCGATTCGCCGGTTTCTGAGCTATTGAGCTATTGTGGAATTTACAATAGATATCAGTCATGTAATGTAAGAAGTGAAATCTTTGGCATTGTACTATATATATATTTCTCTGCGGTATCTGTGCATCATGAATTGTGGTATGTGTTAAAGGGGCCCAATGAGACTCTTTTGCCCAGGGCCCACAAAAACCTGGAGCCGGCCCTGCTTTGTAACTCACACATCCCCAAAACATCAGCGATCCAACTGGCTGGATGAAAGATGCAAGAGTCTGTCTGGATCCCAGAAACTCACTCAGCTTTTATGCACACACACTGATTACAAGCAAACAGGTCACAGGTGAGGATGTTACCTTTAGCAGCCATTCAAACCCATTTGTGTCAAATTCTGCGCATGTTATCAGGCCAAAATCACCTGGGTATATGAACTTTTGATCAGGGTCATTTGGATTCCTTTGGTTGTCATTAAGATTTAAAAAGAGAAAACACAGTAGTTTGAAAATAAATTGTGTGACAGAGTCATTAAATGTTCAGTCCTGTTTTTTTTTCTGTGTTGTGGTTTGGAGAGGCAAGGTCTCCAGACTGGGAGAGCTTCAGCTCAAGACAGAGCTGAAGGCTTGAACTACAACTTTTGTGGGCAAATCTCATACTCATATGGACTCTGCTATCATTTATTCTTTTGTTTTGTCGTTTTGCCAGTAAGGCCGTGTTTAGTTTGCAGGAGTGCAGAGCTTTATGCCGTTTAATAAAGCCTGCAGAGAAAACTGAGTCTACTTCCAGAAGCGGACGAGCGAGTCGTCTAGGACCTGCCGTCTTGTGACCGCAGGCAGGAAGAGGGATATCAGCGGCAGGGCGCCGATGCCAGCGCCTGCACATGGGACCCGGCGGCCAGCGCTGCCCCCACTGTGCTCCTCCATAACCCATACCATAGGCCTGTCTCTGCCTCCACCTCCCTTCCACTAACAATCACAGCCCACCCCATTCCCCTACAATGTGAAGTGCTCCTCATGCTATCCCCACCTCACCCTGAAGTTTTACGCAGGGTCCTGTTGCCAATTTGCTGGACAATTTGCCTGCCAGTCATATGCAGGTCATGGCAGCCCTCACAATGACCCCCCCTGCTAGCCCCAATCAACCCCCTAGACTCACCCAGGGCCTGCCTAGCGCATTTATCACCAGGGATGCCGCCTCAGCATCAGGAACTCCAGGAAGGACAACATCGTGTGACCAGGGAGGACGACCAGACGCGGGATGTCTGGCCGGTGTGGTGGGAACGCCCACGCGGCCGGGTGAGTATGACTCTTTGTCGTGTCCGTTTACATCCATACTAATGTCACAGGGCACGGAGCACAGTCAGAGGGCAGGAGAGGTAGATCAGGTAGCAAGGGTAGGGGGGAACCCGGAAAGGGCAGGTATGCAGAACATGCTGACTATCCTAAAAATTGCGTAGCCTCTCTGGAGGCACACAACCTGCCACCAGCTACAGCGTCAGCCTGGGTCCCATTGGGTGATGAGGTGGTGCGGAGCGAAGAGGTAGGGCAGGGAGAGGGGGATCAGCAGCCAGCGGCGACAAGTATGTCACCGGTAGCAGAACAGACTAGGAAAGAGAAAGGGGATAAGATTCACCTGGACGATATGGGGCGAAGTTTACGTCTGCTACGAGGGTTCCCTGGGGGCACACTTAAAGAAGGAGGTAAAAGAGCAAATTTGGAGGGATAAGTACGTCGAAATTTTTTCCCTACTGCTGTTAGAGAAATTTAATTTAGACAAAAATAAGAACCACAATAATAGAAAGGAGGACGAAAAGAAACGCAGGTGACGATTAATCCCACAAACATTCTTAAATTGATTGCAGGCTTTCTCTATCCTAGCAACTATCATAGGCGAGAGGGCACGGGAGAATTGCTCAGCACTATTTTGCTACCAAGACGCTATTGGGGAGGCGTATCGAGTGAACGGTGGGCAAACATGGCTGAGATACGGCAAACAATTTAGTCAAAGAAAGGCAGAAAAAGAAAGCGAGGTTCGAGCATCCCTTTCCAGGCAGGGCTGGGTCATCCGGCCACCACGGAAGCAGAGGAAGAGAAAGGGGAGAAGGGGGGCAAGCGGGCAGAGGTCAGGATTCTGCTGGTAGTTCAATGAGAGCCAGTGCAAATTCGCCACCGACTGTAAATACAGGCATGCTTGCTCCTTCTGTAATGGGTCTTCACACCGGGCAGATAAATGTTTCAAAAAAGGAAGATGAGGGGGCCACTACCAGCAATTCCCAAAGGGGTGACGCCAGTGAAACTAACAGAAATGCTTACCTTCCTAAATAGGTTCCCAGACAGGAAAATAGCAGAGCTGCTGGCGGCAGGCTTTGAGGTGGGCTTTCAGATCCCCTCCATCACAGTCGAGGTCCCTGTTACCAATAGAAACCTAAAATCAGCCTACCAGTACCCGGTGGTAATGGCGGAAAAGGTAAAAAAGGAGGTGTCGTTTGGAAGAATGGCAGAGCCATTGAAGGAGATAACATGAAAAAATGTTGTGGTTTCCCACTCGGGGTTGTCCCCAAAAAAGAACCCAATAAACCAATAAATTTAGATTAATACGCCATCTATCGTATCCAAGGTGTAGTTCAGTGAACGACGGGCTAGACGACTTAAAAAGATTACGTTGAGGGAGACACAATCGCTGTTAGGCAAGCTGAACTTTGCATGTAGGGTGATACCCATGGGATGCATCTTCTCCCAACGGTTGGCAGGGGCGACGGCAGGAGTAAGGGCCCCATATCACTACATCATATTGTCAAAAGAACATAAGGAGGACTTGATGGTGTGGACTCCATTCCTAGAGTGGTATAATGGGCGTTCATTGATAATGGAGGTGACGGACAATGTCGATTTAAAACTCTTCACGGACGCAGCAGGTAGCACAGGATTCGGTGCTTATTTCAGGGGCCAATGGTGTACAGGAGAGTGGCCCAGCAATTGTAAGGAGATAGGGCTGTTAAAAAACATAGCGTTGCTCGAAATTTTCCCAATCATGGTAGCGGTAACACTGTGTGGCCAGCAGCTGCACAACAAACGGATTAGTTTCCGCTGCGATTGCATGGGGGTAGTAATGGCAGTTAATAATTTGTCAGCATCGTCTTCGCCAGTGATAAGGGTGCTAAGGCAACTGGTATTGGAGTGTTTCTTGATAAACGCCTGTATAACGGCCTCACATATACCAGGCGAAAGGAATTTGATCGCTGACGCCCTACCATTTTTTAGTGGGATCGCTTTCGCTCGTTGGACCCGGAAGCGGAGGAGAAAGGGCTCGAGTGCCCGCAACACTTATGGAAATTGGCATTCATGCAGCCCAATCTCTAATATAATCATCCCTATCCCTTAACACATGGAAGGCATATCAGACAACCTGGGGGATGTGGGAGGGTCGAAAAAGGGGTATAGGTAATGCTTTTTCCGAAGAGGATCAGGTAGGCTTGCTGCTTCTATGGTTAATATGGTTAAGCAAATGATCTCTGGAGGGGTGGTCAATCGCCAAGGTAAATTGGTTAAACGTGGACAGAGGATTTGGCTTTAGGTCCAGGGAACCTAGAGACTAAAGAAAGAATCTCCTATTAAAACAGGCGGTAAAAAGGTTTAATCTGGGACGGGTGCAGAGAGATGGTCGGTGCCCGATGTCGTTCAAACTCCTGGAACGTTTGGGTAAAGAACTGTTAAAAATCTGCAGCTCAGAGTATGAAATAACTCTCTTCTGGCTGGCTTTTTCATGAGCTTTTTTTCGAGGCTCTATGAGTTAGCGAGCTTGTAGCCCTATCTAAGAAAGAAAGTGGGGTGGTACTAGCAAGGGATGTTTTGGCAACAAAGGAAGGGGTTGAATTTTGGTTAAGGCAATCTAAAATGGACCAGCTGGGAAGAGGGAAAAAAGTATGGTTGGGAGCGGTGCGGGGGTATGAAATGTGGCCTTTAAATACCTTTGAGCATTTCCAGAGGTTTAGGGGGAATTCAAGTGGTCCCCTACTATGTCACGAAGATGGGACATTTATATCAAGGTATCAATTCACCAGCATTTTTAGAAAATACCTGAATAAGGTGGGATTGGATCCGCTCAGTTTTGCCTCTAGTTCCTTCCGGATATGGGCCACTACAGATGCAGTGGCGTGCGGTCTAAGCGCGGAAACAGTCAAACGGATAAGAAGATGGGAATCAAAGCGCTTTTTATCATATGTGAGACCAGAAGCATCAGTTTACTTGCGATAAATATGTTTGGTTATACAACCTAGACTTGGATAAGAAATCCAAAAGCAACATGCAAATATGTAAAACATCCTCTTTTATTGAAATAATCTTTAAAAATATAAACAACACAACAATAATTAAAATTGGAAAAAGGAGATTCAAGAAAATTGTGGATCGGTGTTGTCCTGGATATGACCCTAATGTTATAAAGTGTAATTCACATAGCTCAATATATGGTCATAATCATAACCCACCACAAAAAAGGAAGAGCCCAGAGTGTGAAAATCCCAGGTCTCCCCCCCAGGCAGAAACTAATCATGTCAATAAGTAGAAGAATACCTTCCCTTGTTTAACTCAAAACTTATTAGCATATGTAAACGCAAATAGGGATCTATATGGGGGAAGGTATACAAATACCATGATTAAGGCTAATGCCCCATAGCAATAAAAAAATAAAAAGTCATAAACAGTCAGGCTTACCCATCTGACACGCTGTTTTGCCTGGATCACCACCACGTAAAGCACCCTGATGCGCGTTTTGCACTCTCTATGCTTTCTCAAGGTAAGTGTGTAAAGAATCCAGCCTCATCCTATTTATACCCATCCTAGTCCAATATGTGCCAATAAGTGCACCGTATGTCCGTGCCGTGCCAATGCCCCGGAAGTACGAGGTATGGGACTCCGTTCCGGTGTGCAACAGGGAAATTCCCATTAGACGTCATCAATGCACACCGGATGTGATGGAGGCCTTCATCTGCCCAAGGATGCATAGACACAGCGAGCATGAGCCTGCTGGCGCCATCTTACCGAAGTCCTATGTGTCCTAATAGCATTTACGTTTGGCTGCACTTAAACCCATTCATGCATAGGCAGACACATAGATTTATGCGCTCTGATAAAGGTTGAGCTGTAATTTAAGCCAGTCATACACAGGCAGCCACATAAATCTCTGCGTGGAGAAAAGTTCACCTCTGTCCCTATAGCAGGGAATAAGTTGTGCATAAGAGATAAGAATATCCAGCTATACTATTTTCCAGCAATTAAATACAACATGTTGACAACAAGGTAAAAAATGTTACAAGAAAAAGCGCAGGTAAAGTGTCCATTTTAGGACATGATCATATATCAAAATCAAACATCAGAATGATGTCAGTTTGTAGCTATATACCCTGTCTGACAAGTGATCTTGACAAGTGACTATGATAAGAGACTTTTACAACTGTAATAATAATAAAAAAAAAGTCACTGTTCGCTGATGGGACTTGAACCCAAAATTCTGTGCAGAAGCCAGTGCACTAACCACTGAGCTATAAACTCAGGTGCAGAAACCTAGGAGTTCTATTTGGTTATATGATTTTCAGTGCAAACCTGTCTGAAACTCATTGGGACTTATGCACAGACTGCAAGCAAGCCAAATTCAAATGATGTTTGATTTTGATGTGAGTCTGATGTGTGACTTTCTTCAAACATCAGAATCTAAATCACAATGATTTTTAGTCACCCTAAGTATTTTCATGGTTAATCTCATAAGACAAGAAAAGCTGTCAGTTGCAATCACTTGACTGGATAGCTCAATGGTAAGGCATCATCCTCTGAAGCTACAGTAACTGGGTTCAAATAGAAATAGGATTATTGTTTTTTTTTTAAATTAAGCCTATTTAGCACACAAACTACAGGAGTTTTTTACTTTTATTATCTGATATTCTGATTGTCATCCTGACGTGTTAAGAGTTTCAGACACGCTGTCTATTTGCATATTAAATTACATAGCCAAAGTAAACTGAGAGGCACTAATTTACTACATATCTATTTTCAAGTGACTGTATATTTGCATAATTTCTTAAAGGGTCTAATGATAACATTTCTTTTCTGAGACTTGAACCCAAAAGCATATGTCTAGCAGTCAGCACACTTACCATTAAGCTATACACTCATTAAAGAATAGTAGGCATTCTACTTGGTTATGTTATTTCCAGTGCAATCAGGACTTTCACACAGACATTGTCCAAACCAAATTCAAATGATGTATGAGTTTGATGAATGAGTTTGATACCTGACTTTCTTCACACATCAGAATCAAAATCAGAAGGAGTTCCAGACACCATGAGTATTTGCAAAGTAAATCTCATAAACCAAGAAAAAACATCAGGCAGCCTCATTGAGCTTATGGCAGAATGGTAACTCTCTTGCCTCACAGAGTGGACGTTCCCTGGTGCAGAAAAAATAAGCTTTTGTTTTTTAAATGATGCTGGCTAGCACACAAACTTCAGTGATGCTTGACTGTGATATCTGACTTTTCTCACACATCAGAATAAGAGTCACAATTACTTTTAGATACCCTGAGTATTATCATGTTTAATCTCATAAACCAAGGAAAACCTGTAGGGACACTGAACTTTTTATTAATAATTATTATTATTATTATTATTATCCTTTCAAACCAAAACTATGTGACACAGATGCCTTACCATTAAACTATAGGTTCATTATTTGATTATTTAGGTAATGATATATAATAATAATCACATAGCAAAAGTAAATTGGGAGTTTGCAGCCAGGTCTTGGGTGGATGGAAAGAAAAATTTACAATAAATAAATGTCATCATTAGACCCTTTTAAGAAATTCTGCAAATGTACAGTCACTTGGAAATAGATATGTAGTAAATTCGTGCCTCCCAATTTACTTTGGCTATGTAATTTACCATGCAAACAGGCAGCGTGTCTGAAATTATTAACATATCAGGATGACAATCAGAATGTCAGATATTAAAAGTAAAACACCCCATTGTCAGGCCCTTTTTTAAGTATGTTCGTAATTTATATATGTCTCCAAAAGCTCAGGTGTACACCCCGGGTTTTCTATCCACTCCCTTCCCTCTTGAAAAAGGAACGAAACAAGGGTGTCCTTTATCCCCCTTACTTTTTAACCTGGCACTAGAACCCTTAGTCCGTATTCTATCAGACCCTAAAACCTTTTCTGGCATCCAATTTCATAAAAAATCAATTCAGGTGGCATTTTTTGCAGACAATATCATTTTGTTTATGTCGGATCCCATCCTGCATTTACCTCCAGTGTTGGATCTACTTAAAAATTTTGGCACCTACTCTGGGTTTAAAATAAATGTTAAAAAATGTGAACTGCTACCATTAACTGAAAAAGAAATGAAACTCTCCCCCAAAAAATACTTATATAAGTGTTTTTTTTTCACTTTTTCATTTTTACGAATCAATTTGTGAAGCACCTGGGGGTTACAAGTGCTCACTATGCATGTAGATAGGTGCATTGGGGGGGGTCTAGTTTCCAAAATGGGGTCACTTGTGGGGGAGCTCCAAAGTTTGAGCACACAGGGACTCTCCAAATGCAACATGGTGTCCGCTAACAAATTGAATAGAAAATCTGCTCAAATTGTTAGCGGACACCATGTTGCGTTGGAGCCCCTGTGTGCCCAAACATTGGAGCTCCCCCACAAGTGACCCCATTTTGGAAACTAGACCCCCCAAGGCACCTATCTAGATGCATAGTGAGCACTTGGAACCCCCAGGTGCTTCACAAATTGATTCATAAAATGAAAAAGTGTTTTTTTTTTCACTTTTTCATTTTTACGAACAATTTGTGAAGCACCTGGGTGTTGCAAGTGCTCACTATGCATCTAGATAGGGGACTTTGGGGGTCTAGTTTCCAAAATGGGGTCACTTGTGGGGGAGCTCCAATGTTTGGGCACACAGGGAGTCTCAAAATGCAACATGGTGTCCGCTAACAAATTGAATGGAAAATTGGCTCAAATTGTTAGCGGACACCATGTTGCGTAAAAATGAAAAAGTGAAAAAAAAAAACACTTTTTCATTTTTTCAAATCAATTTGTGAAGCACCTGGGGGTTTCAAGTGCTCACTATGCATCTAGATAGGTGCCTTGGGGGGGTCTAGTTTCCAAAATGGGGTCACTTGTTGGGGAGCTCCAATGTTTGGGCACACAGGGATTCTCCAAATGCAACATGGTGTCCGCTAACAAATAGAATGGAAATAGGCTCAAATTGTTAGCGGACACCATGTTGCGTTTGGAGCCCCTGTGTGCCCAAACATTGGAGCTCCCCCACAAGTGACCCCATTTTGGAAACTAGACCCCCCAAGGCACCTATCTAGATGCATAGTGAGCACTTGGAACCCCCAGGTGCTTCACAAATTGATTCATAAAATGAAAAAGTGTTTTTTTTTTCACTTTTTCATTTTTACGAACAATTTGTGAAGCACCTGGGTGTTCCAAGTGCTCACTATGCATCTAGATAGGTGCCTTGGGGGGGGTCTAGTTTCCAAAATGTGGTCACTTGTGGGGGAGCTCCAATGTTTGGGCGCACAGGGACTCTCCAAATGCAACATGGTGTCCGCTAACAAATTGAATGGAAAATCTGCTCAAATTGTTAGCGGACACCATGTTGCGTTTGGAGACCCTGTGTGCCCAAGCATTGGAGCTCCCCCACAAGTGACCCCATTTTGGAAACTAGACCCCCCAATGAACCTATCTAGATGCATAGTGAGCACTTGGAACCCCCAGGTGCTTCACAAATTGATTCATAAAAATGAAAAAGTGTTTTTTTTTTTCACTTTTTCATTTTTACGAATCAATTTGTGAAGCACCTGGGGGATGCAAGTGCTCACTATGCATCTAGATAGGGGACTTTGGGGGTCTAGTTTCCAAAATGGGGTCACTTGTGGGGGAGCTCCAATGTTTGGGCACACAGGGAGTCTCAAAATGCAACATGGTGTCCGCTAACAAATTGAATGGAAAATCGGCTCAAATTGTTAGCGGACACCATGTTGCGTTTGGAGAGCCCCTGTGTGCCCAAACATTGGAGCTCCCCCACAAGTGACCCCATCTTGGAAACTAGACCCCCCAAGGCACCTATCTAGATGCATACTGAGCACTTGGAACCCCCAGGTGCTTCACAAATTGATTTGAAAAAATGAAAAAGTGTTTTTTTTTTTCACTTTTTCATTTTTACGAATCAATTTGTGAAGCACCTGGGGGTTTCAAGTGCTCACTATGCATCTAGATAGGTGCCTTGGGGGGGTCTAGTTTCCAAAATGGGGTCACTTGTTGGGGAGCTCCAATGTTTGGGCACACAGGGAGTCTCAAAATGCAACATGGTGTCCGCTAACAAATTGAATGGAAAATCGGCTCAAATTGTTAGCGGACACCATGTTGCGTTTGGAGAGCCCCTGTGTGCCCAAACATTGGAGCTCCCCCACAAGTGACCCCATCTTGGAAACTAGACCCCCCAAGGCACCTATCTAGATGCATACTGAGCACTTGGAACCCCCAGGTGCTTCACAAATTGATTTGAAAAAATGAAAAAGTGTTTTTTTTTTTCACTTTTTCATTTTTACGAATCAATTTGTGAAGCACCTGGGGGTTTCAAGTGCTCACTATGCATCTAGATAGGTGCCTTGGGGGGGTCTAGTTTCCAAAATGGGGTCACTTGTTGGGGAGCTCCAATGTTTGGGCACACAGGGATTCTCCAAATGCAACATGGTGTCCGCTAACAAATTGAATGGAAATAGGCTCAAATTGTTAGCGGACACCATGTTGCGTTTGGAGCGCCTGTGTGCCCAAATATTGAAGCTCCCCCACAAGTGACCCCATTTTGGAAACTAGACCCCCCAAGGCACCTATCTAGATGCATAGTGAGCACTTGGAACCCCCAGGTGCTTCACAAATTGATTCATAAAATGAAAAAGTGTTTTTTTTTTCACTTTTTCATTTTTACGAACAATTTGTGAAGCACCTGGGTGTTCCAAGTGCTCACTATGCATCTAGATAGGTGCCTTGGGGGGGGGGGGTCTAGTTTCCAAAATGTGGTCACTTGTGGGGGAGCTCCAATGTTTGGGCGCACAGGGACTCTCCAAATGCAACATGGTGTCCGCTAACAAATTGAATGGAAAATCTGCTCAAATTGTTAGCGGACACCATGTTGCGTTTGGAGACCCTGTGTGCCCAAGCATTGGAGCTCCCCCACAAGTGACCCCATTTTGGAAACTAGACCCCCCAATGAACCTATCTAGATGCATAGTGAGCACTTGCATCCCCCAGGTGCTTCACAAATTGATTCATAAAAATGAAAAAGTGTTTTTTTTTTTCACTTTTTCATTTTTACAAATCAATTTGTGAAGCACCTGGGGGATGCAAGTGCTCACTATGCATCTAGATAGGGGACTTTGGGGGTCTAGTTTCCAAAATGGGGTCACTTGTGGGGGAGCTCCAATGTTTGGGCACACAGGGAGTCTCAAAATGCAACATGGTGTCCGCTAACAAATTGAATGGAAAATTGGCTCAAATTGTTAGCGGACACCATGTTGCGTTTGGAGAGCCCCTGTGTGCCTAAACATTGGAGCTCCCCTACAAGTGACCCCATCTTGGAAACTAGACCCCCCAAGGCACCTATCTAGATGCATAGTGAGCACTTGGAACCCCCAGGTGCTTCACAAATTGATTCGAAAAAATGAAAAAGTGTTTTTTTTTTCACTTTTTCATTTTTACGAATCAATTTGTGAAGCACCTGGGGGTTTCATGTGCTCACTATGCATCTAAGTAGGTGCCTTGGGGTGTCTAGTTTCCAAAATGGGGTCACTTGTGGGGGAGCTCCAATGTTTGTGCACACAGGGACTCTCCAAATGAAACATGGTGTCCGCTAACAAATTGAATGGAAAATAGTCTCAAATTGTTAGCGGACACCATGTTGCGTTGGGAGAGCCCCTGTGTGCCCAAACATTGGAGCTCCCCCACAAGTGACCCCATTTTGGAAACTAGACCCCACAAGTCACCTATATAGATGCATAGTGAGCACTTGGAACCCCCAGGTGCTTCACAAATTGATTCATAAAATGAAAAAGTGTTTTTTTTTTCACTTTTTCATTTTTACGAACAATTTGTGAAGCACCTGGGTGCTCCAAGTGCTCACTATACATCTAGATAGGTGACTTGGGGGGTCTAGTTTCCAAAATGTGGTCAATTGTGGGGGAGCTCCAATGTTTAGGCACACAGGGACTCTCCAAATGCAACATGGTGTCCGCTAACAAATTGAATGGAAAATCGGCTCAAATTGTTAGCGGACATCATGTTGCGTTTGGAGCCCCTGTGTGCCCAAACATTGGAGTTCCCCACAAGTGACCCCATTTATGAAACTAGACCCCCCAAGGCACCTATCTAGATGCATAGTGAGCACCTGGAACCCCCAGGTGCTTCACAAATTGATTCATAAAAATGAAAAAGTGTTTTTTTTTCACACTTTTTCATTTTTTCGAATCAATTTGTGAAGCAGCTGGGGGTTACAAGTGCTCACTATGCATCTAGATAGGTGCCTTGGGGGGGGTCTAGTTTCCAAAATGCGGTCACTTGTGGGGGAGCTCCAATGTTTGGGCACACAGGGACTCTTCAAATGCAACATGGTGCCCGCTAACAAATTGAATGGAAAATCTGCTCAAATTGTTAGCGGACACCATGTTGCGCTTGGAGCCACTGTGTGCCCAAACATTGGAGCTCCCCCACAAGTGACCCCATTTTGGAAACTAGACCCCCCAAGGCACCTATCTAGATGCATAGTGAGCACTTGGAACCCCCAGGTGCTTCACAAATTGATTCATAAAAATGAAAAAGTGTTTTTTTTTTCACTTTTTCATTTTTACGAATCAATTTGTGAAGCACCTGGGGGTTACAAGTGCTCACTATGCATCTAAATAGGTGCCTTGGGGGGGTGTAGTTTCCAAAATGGGGTCACTTGTGGGGGAGCTCCAATGTTTGGGCACACAGGGACTCTCCAAATGCAACATGGTGTCCGCTAACAAATTGAATGGAAAATCGGCTCAAATTGTTAGCGGACACCATGTTGCGTTTGGAAAGCCCCTGTGTGCCCAAACATTGGAGCTCCCCCACAAGTGACACCATTTTGGAAACTAGACCCCCCAAGGCACCTATCTAGGAGCATAGTGAGCACTTGGAACCCCCAGGTGCTCCACAAATTTATTCGTAAAAATGAAAAAGTGTTTTTTTTTTCACTTTTTCATTTTTACGAATCAATTTGTGAAGCATCTGGGAGTTCAAAGTGCTCGCTATGCATCTAGATAGGTGCCTTGGGGCGGTCTAGTTTCCAAAATGGGGTCACTTGTGGGGGAGCTCCAATGTTTGGGCACACAGGGACTCTCCAAATGCAACATGGTGTCCGCTAACAAAATGAATGGTAAATCGGCTCAAATTGTTAGCGGACACCATGTTGGGTTTGGAGCCCCTGTGTGCCCAAACATTGGTGCTCCCCCACAAGTGACCCCATTTTGGAAACTAGACCCCCAAGGCACCTATCTAGATGCATAGTGAGCACTTGGAACCCCCAGGTGCTTCACAAATTGACTCATAAAAATGAAAAAGTGATTTTTTTTTCACTTTTTCATTTTTACGAATCAATTTGTGAAGCACCTGGGGGTTCCAAGTACTCATTATGCCTCTAGATAGGTGCCTTGGGTGGTCTAGTTTCCAAGATGGGGTCAATTGTGGGGGAGCTCCAATGTTTGGGCACACATGGACTCTCCAAATGCAACATGGTGTCCGCTAACAAATTGAATGGAAAATCGGCTCAAATTGTTGGCGGACACCATGTTGCGTTTGGAGAGCCCCTGTGTGCCCAAACATTGGAGCTCTCCCACAAGTGACCCCATCTTGGAAACTAGACCCCCAAGGCACTTATCAAGATGCATAGTGAGCACTTGGAACCCCCAGGTGCTTCACAAATTGATTCGAAAAAATGAAAAAGTGTTTTTTTTTTCACTGTTTCATTTTTACGAATCAATTTGTGAAGCCCCTGGGGGTTCCAAGTGCTCACTATGCATCTAGATAGGTGCCTTGGGGGGTCTAGTTTCCAAAACGGGGTCACTTGTGGGGGAGCTCCAATGTTTGGGCACACAGAGACTCTCCAAATGCAAGATGGTGTCCGCTAACAAATTGAATGGAAAATTGGCTCAAATTGTTAGCGGACACCATGTTGCGTTTGGAGAGCCCCTGTGTGCCCAAACATTGGAGCTCCCCGACAAGTAACCCCATTTTGGAAACTAGACCCCCCAAGGCACCTATCTAGATGCATAGTGAGCACTTGGAACCCCCAGGTGCTTCACAAATTGATTTGTAAAAATGAAAAAGTGAAAAAAAAAACACTTTTTCATTTTTACGAATCAATTTGTGAAGCACCTGGGGGTTACAAGTGCTCACTATGCATCTAGATAGGTGCCTTGGGGGGTCTAGTTTCCAAAATGGGGTCACTTGTGGGGGAGCTCCAATGTTTGGGCACACAGGGACTCTCCAAATGCAACATGGTGTCCGCTAACAAAATGAATGGTAAATCGGCTCAAATTGTTAGCGTACACCATGTTGCGTTTGGAGCCCCTGTGTGCCCAAACATTGGTTCTCCCCCACAAGTGACCCCATTTTGGAAACTAGACCCCCAAAGGCACCTATCTAGATGCATAGTGAGCACTTGGAACCCCCAGGTGCTTCACAAATTAATTTATAAAAATGAAAAAGTGGTTTTTTTTTCACTTTTTCATTTTTACGAATCAATTTGTGAAGCACCTGGGGGATCCACGTGCTCACAATACATCTAGATAGGTGCCTTGGGGGGGTCTAGTTTCCAAAATGGGGTCATTTGTGGGGGAGCTCCAATGTTTGGGCACACAGGGACTCTCAAAATGCAACATGGTGTCCGCTAACAAATTGAATAGAAAATCTGCTCAAATTGTTAGCGGACACCATGTTGCGTTGGAGCCCCTGTGTGCCCAAACATTGGAGCTCCCCCACAAGTGACCCCATTTTGGAAACTAGACCCCCCAAGGCACCTATCTAGATGCATAGTGAGCACTTGGAACCCCCAGGTGCTTCACAAATTGATTCATAAAATGAAAAAGTGTTTTTTTTTTCACTTTTTCATTTTTACGAACAATTTGTGAAGCACCTGGGTGTTCCAAGTGCTCACTATGAATCTAGATAGGGGACTTTGGGGGTCTAGTTTCCAAAATGGGGTCACTTGTGGGGGAGCTCCAATGTTTGGGCACACAGGGAGTCTCAAAATGCAACATTGTGTCCGCTAACAAATTGAATGGAAAATCGGCTCAAATTGTTAGCGGACACCATGTTGGGTTTGGAGAGCCCCTGTGTGCCCAAACATTGGAGCTCCCCCACAAGTGACCCCATCTTGGAAACTAGACCCCCCAAGGCACCTATCTAGATGCATAGTGAGCACTTGGAACCCCCAGGTGCTTCACAAATTGATTTGAAAAAATGAAAAAGTGTTTTTTTTTTTCACTTTTTCATTTTTACGAATCAATTTGTGAAACACCTGGGGGTTTCAAGTGCTCACTATGCATCTAGATAGGTGCCTTGGGGGGGTCTAGTTTCCAAAATGGGGTCACTTGTTGGGGAGCTCCAATGTTTGGGCAAACAGGGATTCTCCAATTGCAACATGGTGTCCGCTAACAAATTGAATGGAAATAGGCTCAAATTGTTAGCGGACACCATGTTGCGTTTGGAGCCCCTGTGTGCCCAAACATTGGAGCTCCCCCACAAGTGACCCCATTTTGGAAACTACACCCCCCAAGGCACCTATCTAGATGCATAGTGAGCACTTGGAACCCCCAGGTGCTTCACAAATTGATTCATAAAATGAAAAAGTGTTTTTTTTTTCACTTTTTCATTTTTACGAACAATTTGTGAAGCACCTGGGTGTTCCAAGTGCTCACTATGCATCTAGATAGGTGCCTTGGGGGGGGGGTCTAGTTTCCAAAATGTGGTCACTTGTGGGGGAGCTCCAATGTTTGGGCGCACAGGGACTCTCCAAATGCAACATGGTGTCCGCTAACAAATTGAATGGAAAATCTGCACAAATTGTTAGCGGACACCATGTTGCGTTTGGAGACCCTGTGTGCCCAAGCATTGGAGCTCCCCCACAAGTGACCCCATTTTGGAAACTAGACCCCCCAATGAACCTATCTAGATGCATAGTGAGCACTTGGAACCCCCAGGTGCTTCACAAATTGATTCATAATAATGAAAAAGTGTTTTTTTTTTTCACTTTTTCATTTTTACGAATCAATTTGTGAAGCACCTGGGGATGCAAGTGCTCAATATGCATCTAGATAGGGGACTTTGGGGGTCTAGTTTCCAAAATAGGGTCACTTGTGGGGGAGCTCCAATGTTTGGGCACACTGGGAGTCTCAAAATGCAACATGGTGTCCGCTAACAAATTGAATGGAAAATTGGCTCAAATTGTTAGCGGACACCATGTTGCGTTTGGAGAGCCCCTGTGTGCCTAAACATTGGAGCTCCCCCACAAGTGACCCCATCTTGGAAACTAGACCCCCCAAGGCACCTATCTAGATGCATAGTGAGCACTTGGAACTCCCAGGTGCTTCACAAATTGATTCGAAAAAATGAAAAAGTGTTTTTTTTTTCACTTTTTCATTTTTACGAATCAATTTGTGAAGCACCTGGGGGTTTCATGTGCTCACTATGCATCTAAATAGGTGCCTTGGGGTGTCTAGTTTCCAAAATGGGGTCACTTGTGGGGGAGATCCAATGTTTGTGCACACAGGGACTCTCCAAATGAAACATGGTGTCTGCTAACAAATTGAATGGAAAATCGTCTCAAATTGTTAGCGGACACCATGTTGCGTTGGAAGAGCCCCTGTGTGCCCAAACATTGGAGCTCCCCCACAAGTGACCCCATTTTGGAAACTAGACCCCACAAGTCACCTATATAGATGCATAGTGAGCACTTGGAACCCCCAGGTGCTTCACAAATTGATTCATAAAATGAAAAAGTGTTTTTTTTTTCATTTTTTCATTTTTACGAACAATTTGTGAAGCACCTGGGTGCTCCAAGTGCGCACTATACATCTAGATAGGTGCCTTGGGGGGTCTAGTTTCCAAAATGTGGTTTTTTTTCACACTTTTTCATTTTTTCCAATCAATTTGTGAAGCAGCTGGGGGTTACAAGTGCTCACTATGCATCTAGATAGGTGCCTTGGGGGGGGTCTAGTTTCCAAAATGTGGTCACTTGTGGGGGAGCTCCAATGTTTGGGCACACAGGGACTCTTCAAATGCAACATGGTGCCCGCTAACAAATTGAATGGAAAATCTGCTCAAATTGTTAGCGGACACCATGTTGCGCTTGGAGCCACTGTGTGTCCAAACATTGGAGCTCCCCCACAAGTGACCCCATTTTGGAAACTAGACCCCCCAAGGCACCTATCTAGATGCATAGTGAGCACTTGGAACCCCCAGGTGCTTCACAAATTGATTCATAAAAATGAAAAAGTGTTTTTTTTTTCACTTTTTCATTTTTACGAATCAATTTGTGAAGCACCTGGGGGTTACAAGTGCTCACTATGCATCTAAATAGGTGCCTTGGGGGGGTTGTAGTTTCCAAAATGGGGTCACTTGTGGGGGAGCTCCAATGTTTGGGCACACAGGGACTCTCCAAATGCAACATGGTGTCCGCTAACAAATTGAATGGAAAATCGGCTCAAATTGTTAGCGGACACCATGTTGCGTTTGGAAAGCCCCTGTGTGCCCAAACATTGGAGCTCCTCCACAAGTGACACCATTTTGGAAACTAGACCCCCCAAGGCACCTATCTAGGAGCATAGTGAGCAATTGGAACACCCAAGTGCTCCACAAATTTATTCGTAAAAATGAAAAAGTGTTTTTTTTTTCACTTTTTCATTTTTACGAATCAATTTGTGAAGCACCTGGGGGTTTCATGTGCTCACTATGCATCTAAATAGGTGCCTTGGGGTGTCTAGTTTCCAAAATGGGGTCACTTGTGGGGGAGATCCAATGTTTGTGCACACAGGGACTCTCCAAATGAAACATGATGTCCGCTAACAAATTGAATGGAAAATCGTCTCAAATTGTTAGCGGACACCATGTTGCGTTGGAAGAGCCCCTGTGTGCCCAAACATTGGAGCTCCCCCACAAGTGACCCCATTTTGGAAACTAGACCCCACAAGTCACCTATATAGATGCATAGTGAGCACTTGGAACCCCTAGGTGCTTCACAAATTGATTCATAAAATGAAAAAGTGTTTTTTTTTTCACTTTTTCATTTTTACGAACAATTTGTGAAGCACCTGGGTGCTCCAAGTGCGCACTATACATCTAGATAGGTGCCTTGGGGGGTCTAGTTTCCAAAATGTGGTTTTTTTTCACACTTTTTCATTTTTTCCAATCAATTTGTGAAGCAGCTGGGGGTTACAAGTGCTCACTATGCATCTAGATAGGTGCCTTGGGGGGGGGTCTAGTTTCCAAAATGTGGTCACTTGTGGGGGAGCTCCAATGTTTGGGCACACAGGGACTCTTCAAATTCAACATGGTGCCCGCTAACAAATTGAATGGAAAATCTGCTCAAATTGATAGCGGACACCATGTTGCGCTTGGAGCCACTGTGTGTCCAAACATTGGAGCTCCCCCACAAGTGACCCCATTTTGGAAACTAGACCCCCCAAGGCACCTATCTAGATGCATAGTGAGCACTTGGAACCCCCAGGTGCTTCACAAATTGATTCATAAAAATGAAAAAGTGTTTTTTTTTCACTTTTTCATTTTTCCGAATCAATTTGTGAAGCACCTGGGGGTTACAAGTGCTCACTATGCATCTAAATAGGTGCCATGGGGGGGGTGTAGTTTCCAAAATGGGGTCACTTGTGGGGGAGCTCCAATGTTTGGGCACACAGGGACTCTCCAAATGCAACATGGTGTCCGCTAACAAATTGAATGGAAAATCGGCTCAAATTGTTAGCGGACACCATGTTGCGTTTGGAAAGCCCCTGTGTGCCCAAACATTGGAGCTCCCCCACAAGTGACACCATTTTGGAAACTAGACCCCCCAAGGCACCTATCTAGGAGCATAGTGAGCACTTGGAACCCCCAGGTGCTCCACAAATTTATTCGTAAAAATGAAAAAGTGTTTTTTTTTTCACTTTTTCATTTTTACGAATCAATTTGTGAAGCACCTGGGGGTTTCATGTGCTCACTATGCATCTAAATAGGTGCCTTGGGGTGTCTAGTTTCCAAAATGGGGTCACTTGTGGGGGAGATCCAATGTTTGTGCACACAGGGACTCTCCAAATGAAACATGGTGTCCGCTAACAAATTGAATGGAAAATCGTCTCAAATTGTTAGCGGACACCATGTTGCGTTGGAAGAGCCCCTGTGTGCCCAAACATTGGAGCTCCCCCACAAGTGACCCCATTTTGGAAACTAGACCCCACAAGTCACCTATATAGATGCATAGTGAGCACTTGGAACCCCCAGGTGCTTCACAAATTGATTCATAAAATGAAAAAGTGTTTTTTTTTTCACTTTTTCATTTTTACGAACAATTTGTGAAGCACCTGGGTGCTCCAAGTGCGCACTATACATCTAGATAGGTGCCTTGGGGGGTCTAGTTTCCAAAATGTGTTTTTTTTTCACACTTTTTCATTTTTTCCAATCAATTTGTGAAGCAGCTGGGGGTTACAAGTGCTCACTATGCATGTAGATAGGTGCCTTGGGGGGGGGTCTAGTTTCCAAAATGTGGTCACTTGTGGGGGAGCTCCAATGTTTGGGCACACAGGGACTCTTCAAATGCAACATGGTGCCTGCTAACAAATTGAATGGAAAATCTGCTCAAATTGTTAGCGGACACCATGTTGCGCTTGGAGCCACTGTGTGTCCAAACATTGGAGCTCCCCCACAAGTGACCCCATTTTGGAAACTAGACCCCCCAAGGCACCTATCTAGATGCATAGTGAGCACTTGGAACCCCCAGGTGCTTCACAAATTGATTCATAAAATGAAAAAGTGTTTTTTTTTTCACTTTTTCATTTTTACGAACAATTTGTGAAGCACCTGGGTGTTCCAAGTGCTCACTATGAATCTAGATAGGGGACTTTGGGGGTCTAGTTTCCAAAATGGGGTCACTTGTGGGGGAGCTCCAATGTTTGGGCACACAGGGAGTCTCAAAATGCAACATTGTGTCCGCTAACAAATTGAATGGAAAATCGGCTCAAATTGTAAGCGGACACCATGTTGCGTTTGGAGAGCCCCTGTGTGCCCAAACATTGGAGCTCCCCCACAAGTGACCCCATCTTGGAAACTAGACCCCCCAAGGCACCTATCTAGATGCATAGTGAGCACTTGGAACCCCCAGGTGCTTCACAAATTGATTTGAAAAAATGAAAAAGTGGTTTTTTTTTTCACTTTTTCATTTTTACGAATCAATTTGTGAAACACCTGGGGGTTTCAAGTGCTCACTATGCATCTAGATAGGTGCCTTGGGGGGGTCTAGTTTCCAAAATGGGGTCACTTGTTGGGGAGCTCCAATGTTTGGGCAAACAGGGATTCTCCAATTGCAACATGGTGTCCGCTAACAAATTGAATGGAAATAGGTTCAAATTGTTAGCGGACACCATGTTGCGTTTGGAGCCCCTGTGTGCCCAAACATTGGAGCTCCCACACAAGTGACCTCATTTTGGAAACTAGACCCCCCAAGGCACCTATCTAGATGCATAGTGAGCACTTGGAACCCCCAGGTGCTTCACAAATTGATTCATAAAATGAAAAAGTGTTTTTTTTTTCACTTTTTCATTTTTACGAACAATTTGTGAAGCACCTGGGTGTTCCAAGTGCTCACTATGCATCTAGATAGGTGCCTTGGGGGGGGGGTCTAGTTTCCAAAATGTGGTCACTTGTGGGGGAGCTCCAATGTTTGGGCGCACAGGGACTCTCCAAATGCAACATGGTGTCCGCTAACAAATTGAATGGAAAATCTGCTCAAATTGTTAGCGGACACCATGTTGCGTTTGGAGACCCTGTGTGCCCAAGCATTGGAGCTCCCCCACAAGTGACCCCATTTTGGAAACTAGACCCCCCAATGAACCTATCTAGATGCATAGTGAGCACTTGGAACCCCCAGGTGCTTCACAAATTGATTCATAATAATGAAAAAGTGTTTTTTTTTTCACTTTTTCATTTTTACGAATCAATTTGTGAAGCACCTGGGGATGCAAGTGCTCAATATGCATCTAGATAGGGGACTTTGGGGGTCTAGTTTCCAAAATAGGGTCACTTGTGGGGGAGATCCAATGTTTGTGCACACAGGGACTCTCCAAATGAAACATGGTGTCCGCTAACAAATTGAATGGAAAATCGTCTCAAATTGTTAGCGGACACCATGTTGCGTTGGAAGAGCCCCTGTGTGCCCAAACATTGGAGCTCCCCCACAAGTGACCCCATTTTGGAAACTAGACCCCACAAGTCACCTATATAGATGCATAGTGAGCACTTGGAACCCCCAGGTGCTTCACAAATTGATTCATAAAATGAAAAAGTGTTTTTTTTTTCACTTTTTCATTTTTACGAACAATTTGTGAAGCACCTGGGTGCTCCAAGTGCGCACTATACATCTAGATAGGTGCCTTGGGGGGTCTAGTTTCCAAAATGTGTTTTTTTTTCACACTTTTTCATTTTTTCCAATCAATTTGTGAAGCAGCTGGGGGTTACAAGTGCTCACTATGCATGTAGATAGGTGCCTTGGGGGGGGGTCTAGTTTGCAAAATGTGGTCACTTGTGGGGGAGCTCCAATGTTTGGGCACACAGGGACTCTTCAAATGCAACATGGTGCCTGCTAACAAATTGAATGGAAAATCTGCTCAAATTGTTAGCGGACACCATGTTGCGCTTGGAGCCACTGTGTGTCCAAACATTGGAGCTCCCCCACAAGTGACCACATTTTGGAAACTAGACCCCCCAAGGCACCTATCTACATGCATAGTGAGCACTTGGAACCCCCAGGTGCTTCACAAATTGATTCATAAAAATGAAAAAGTGTTTTTTTTTTCACTTTTTCATTTTTACGAATCAATTTGTGAAGCACCTGGGGGTTACAAGTGCTCACTATGCATCTAAATAGGTGCCTTGGGGGGGGTGTAGTTTCCAAAATGGGGTCACTTGTGGGGGAGCTCCAATGTTTGGGCACACAGGGACTCTCCAAATGCAACATGGTGTCCGCTAACAAATTGAATGGAAAATCGGCTCAAATTGTTAGCGGACACCATGTTGCGTTTGAAAAGCCCCTGTGTGCCCAAACATTGGAGCTCCCCCACAAGTGACACCATTTTGGAAACTAGACCCCCCAAGGCACCTATCTAGGAGCATAGTGAGCACTTGGAACCCCCAGGTGCTCCACAAATTTATTCGTAAAAATGAAAAAGTGTTTTTTTTTTCACTTTTTCATTTTTACGAATCAATTTGTGAAGCATCTGGGAGTTCAAAGTGCTCGCTATGCATCTAGATAGGTGCCTTGGGGTGGTCTAGTTTCCAAAATGGGGTCAGTTGTGGGGGAGCTCCAATGTTTGGGCACACAGGGACTCTCCAAATGCAACATGGTGTCCGCTAACAAAATGAATGGTAAATCGGCTCAAATTGTTAGCGGACACCATGTTGGGTTTGGAGCCCCTGTGTGCCCAAACATTGGTGCTCCCCCACAAGTGACCCCATTTTGGAAACTAGACCCCCAAGGCACCTATCTAGATGCATAGTGAGCACTTGGAACCCCCAGGTGCTTCACAAATTGACTCATAAAAATGAAAAAGTGTTTTTTTTTTTCACTTTTTCATTTTTACGAATCAATTTGTGAAGCACCTGGGGGTTCCAAGTACTCATTATGCCTCTAGATAGGTGCCTTGGGTGGTCTAGTTTCCAAGATGGGGTCAATTGTGGGGGAGCTCCAATGTTTGGGCACACATGGACTCTCCAAATGCAACATAGTGTCCGCTAACAAATTGAATGGAAAATCGGCTCAAATTGTTGGCGGACACCATGTTGCGTTTGGAGAGCCCCTGTGTGCCCAAACATTGGAGCTCTCCCACAAGTGACCCCATCTTGGAAACTAGACCCCCAAGGCACTTATCAAGATGCATAGTGAGCACTTGGAACCCCCAGGTGCTTGGCAAATTGATTCGAAAAAATGAAAAAGTGTTTTTTTTTTCACTGTTTCATTTTTACGAATCAATTTGTGAAGCACCTGGGGGTTCCAAGTGCTCACTATGCATCTAGATAGGTGTCTTGGGGGGTCTAGTTTCCAAAATGGGGTCACTTGTGGGGGAGCTCCAATGTTTGGGCACACAGAGACTCTCCAAATGCAAGATGGTGTCCGCTAACAAATTGAATGGAAAATCGGCTCAAATTGTTAGCGGACACCATGTTGCGTTTGGAGAGCCTCTGTGTGCCCAAACATTTTAACTCCCCCACAAGTAACCCCATTTTGGAAACTAGACCCCCCAAGGCACCTATCTAGATGCATAGTGAGCACTTGGAACCCCCAGGTGCTTCACAAATTGATTTGTAAAAATGAAAAAGTGAAAAAAAAAAACACTTTTTCATTTTTACGAATCAATTTGTGAAGCACCTGGGGGTTACAAGTGCTCACTATGCATCTAGATAGGTGCCTTGGGGGGTCTAGTTTCCAAAATGGGGTCACTTGTGGGGGAGCTCCAATGTTTGGGCACACAGGGACTCTCCAAATGCAACATGGTGTCCGCTAACAAAATGAATGGTAAATCGGCTCAAATTGTTAGCGTACACCATGTTGCGTTTGGAGCCCCTGTGTGCCCAAACATTGGTGCTCCCCCACAAGTGACCCCATTTTGGAAACTAGACCCCCAAAGGCACCTATCTAGATGCATAGTGAGCACTTGGAACCCCCAGGTGCTTCACAAATTAATTTATAAAAATGAAAAAGTGTTTTTTTTTTCACTTTTTCATTTTTACGAATCAAATTGTGAAGCACCTGGGGGTTCCACGTGCTCACAATACATCTAGATAGGTGCCTTGGGGGGGTCTAGTTTCCAAAATGGGGTCATTTGTGGGGGAGCTCCAATGTTTGGGCACACAGGGACTCTCAAAATGCAACATGGTGTCCGCTAACAAATTGAATGGAAAATCGGCTCAAATTGATAGCGGACACCATGCTGCGTTTGGAGAGCCCCTGTGTGCCCAAACATTGGAGCTCCCCCACAAGTGACCCCGTCTTGGAAACTAGACCCCGCAAGGCACCTATCTAGATGCATAGTGAGCACTTGGAACCCCCAGATGCTTCACAAATTGATTCGAAAAAAGGAAAGAGTGTTTTTTTTTTTCACTCTTTCATTTTTACGAATCATATTGTGAAGCACCTGGGGGTTCCAAGTGCTCACTATGCATCTAGATAGGTGCCTTGGGGGGTCTAGTTTCCAAAATGGGGTAACTTGTGGGGGAGCTCCAATGTTTGGGCACACAGAGACTCTCAAAATGCAACATGGTGTCCGCTAACAAATTGAATGGAAAATCGGCTCAAATTGTTAGCGGACACCATGTTGCGTTTGGAGAGCCCCTGTGTGCCCAAACATTGGAGCTCCCCCACAAGTGACCCCATCTTGGAAACTAGACCCCCAAGGCACCTATCTAGATGCATAGTGAGCACTTGGAACCACCAGGTGCTTCACAAATTGATTCATAAAATGAAAAAGTGTTTTTTTTTTCATTTTTTCATTTTTACGAACAATTTGTGAAGCACCTGGGTGTTCCAAGTGCTCACTATGCATCTAGATAGGTGCCTTGGGGGGGCGTCTAGTTTCCAAAATGTGGTCACTTGTGGGGGAGCTCCAATGTTTGGGCGCACAGGGACTCTCCAAATGCAACATGGTGTCCGCTAACAAATTGAATGAAAAATCTGCTCAAATTGTTAGCGGACACCATGTTGCGTTTGGAGACCCTGTGTGCCCAAGCATTGGAGCTCCCCCACAAGTGACCCCATTTTGGAAACTAGACCCCCCAATGAACCTATCTAGATGCATAGTGAGCACTTGGAACACCCAGGTGCTTCACAAATTGATTCATAAAAATGAAAAAGTGTTTTTTTTTTTTTTCGCTTTTTCATTTTTACGAATCAATTTGTGAAGCACCTGGGGGATCCAAGTGCTCACTATGCATCTAGATAGGGGACTTTGGGGGTCTAGTTTCAAAATGGGGTCCCTTGTGGGGGAGCTCCAATGTTTGAGCACAGAGGGAGTCTCAAAATGCAACATGGTGTCCGCTATCAAATTGAATGGAAAATCGGCTCAAATTGTTAGCGGACACCATGTTGCGTTTGGAGAGCCCCTGTGTGCCCAAACATTGGAGCTCCCCCACAAGTGACCCCATCTTGGAAACTAGACCCCCCAAGGCACCTATCTAGATGCATAGTGAGCACTTGGAACCCCCAGGTGCTTCACAAATTGATTCAAAAAAATGAAAAAGTGTTTTTTTTTTTCACTTTTTCATTTTTACGAATCAATTTGTGAAGCACCTGGGGGTTTCAAGTGCTCAATATGCATCTAGATAGGTGCCTTGGGGAGTCTAGTTTCCAAAATGGGGTCACTTGTGGGGGAGCTCCAATGTTTGGGCACACAGGTACTCTCCAAATGAAACATGGTGTCCGCTAACAAATTGAATGGAAAATCGTCTCAAATTGTTAGCGGACACCATGTTGCGTTGGGAGAGCCCCTGTGTGCCCAAACATTGGAGCTCCCCCTCAAGTGACCGTATTTTGGAAACTAGAACCCCAAAGCCACCTATCTAGATGCATAGTGAGCACTTGGAACCCCCAGGTGCTTCACAAATTGATTCATAAAAATGAAAAAGTTTTTTTTTTTCTCTTTTTCATTTTTACGAATCAATTTGTGAAGCACCTGGGGGTTACAAGTGCTCACTATGCATCTAGATAGGTGCCTTGGGGGGTCTAGTTTCCAAAACAGGGTCACTTGTGGGGGAGCTCCAATGTTTGGGCACACAGAGACTCTCCAAATGCAAGATGGTGTCCGCTAACAAATTGAATGGAAAATCTGCTCAAATTGTTAGCGGACACCATGTTGGGTTTGGAGCCCCTGTGTGCCCAAACATTGGTGCTCCCCCACAAGTGACCCCATTTTGGAAACTAGACCCCCACAAGGCACCTATCTAAATGCATAGTGAGCACTTGGAACCCCCAGGTGCTTCACAAATTGATTCATAAAAATGAAAAAGTGTTTTTTTTTTTCACTTTTAAGAATCAATTTGTGAAGCACCTGGGGGTTCCAAGTGCTCACTATGCATCTAGATAGGTGCCTTGGGGGGTCTAGTTTCCAAAACGGGATCACTTGTGGGGGAGCTCCAATGTTTGGGCACACAGAGACTCTCCAAATGCAAGATGGAGTCCGCTAACAAATTGAATGGAAAATCGGCTCAAATTGTTAGCGGACACCATGTTGGGTTTGGAGCCCCAGTGTGCCCAAACATTGGTGCTCCCCCACAAGTGACCCTATTTTGGAAACTAGACCCCCAAGGCACCTATCTAGATGCATAGTGAGCACTTGGAACCCCCAGGTGCTTCACAAATTGACTCATAAAAATGAAAAAGTGTTTTTTTTTTTCACTTTTTCATTTTTATGAATCAATTTGTGAAGCACATGGGGGTTCTAAGTGCTCACTATGCATCTAGATAGGTGCCTTGGGGGGTCTAGTTTCCAAAATGGGGTCACTTGTGGGGGAGCTCCAATGTTTGGGCACACAGGTACTCTCCAAATGAAACATGGTGTCCGCTAACAAATTGAATGGAAAATCGTCTCAAATTGTTAGCGGACACCATGTTGCGTTGGGAGAGCCCCTGTGTGCCCAAACATTGGAGCTCCCCCTCAAGTGACCGTATTTTGGAAACTAGAACCCCAAAGCCACCTATCTAGATGCATAGTGAGCACTTGGAACCCCCAGGTGCTTCACAAATTGATTCATAAAAATGAAAAAGTTTTTTTTTTTCTCTTTTTCATTTTTACGAATCAATTTGTGAAGCACCTGGGGGTTACAAGTGCTCACTATGCATCTAGATAGGTGCCTTGGGGGGTCTAGTTTCCAAAACAGGGTCACTTGTGGGGGAGCTCCAATGTTTGGGCACACAGAGACTCTCCAAATGCAAGATGGTGTCCGCTAACAAATTGAATGGAAAATCTGCTCAAATTGTTAGCGGACACCATGTTGGGTTTGGAGCCCCTGTGTGCCCAAACATTGGTGCTCCCCCACAAGTGACCCCATTTTGGAAACTAGACCCCCCCAAGGCACCTATCTAAATGCATAGTGAGCACTTGGAACCCCCAGGTGCTTCACAAATTGATTCATAAAAATGAAAAAGTGTTTTTTTTTTTCACTTTTAAGAATCAATTTGTGAAGCACCTGGGGGTTCCAAGTGCTCACTATGCATCTAGATAGGTGCCTTGGGGGGTCTAGTTTCCAAAACGGGGTCACTTGTGGGGGAGCTCCAATGTTTGGGCACACAGAGACTCTCCAAATGCAAGATGGAGTCCGCTAACAAATTGAATGGAAAATCGGCTCAAATTGTTAGCGGACACCATGTTGGGTTTGGAGCCCCAGTGTGCCCAAACATTGGTGCTCCCCCACAAGTGACCCTATTTTGGAAACTAGACCCCCAAGGCACCTATCTAGATGCATAGTGAGCACTTGGAACCCCCAGGTGCTTCACAAATTGACTCATAAAAATGAAAAAGTGTTTTTTTTTTTCACTTTTTCATTTTTATGAATCAATTTGTGAAGCACATGGGGGTTCTAAGTGCTCACTATGCATCTAGATAGGTGCCTTGGGGGGTCTAGTTTCCAAAATGGGGTCACTTGTGGGGGAGCTGCAATGTTTGGGCACACAGAGGCTCTCCAAATGCAACATGGTGTCCGCTAACAAATTGAATGGAAAATCGGCTCAAATTGTTAGGGTACTCCATCTTGCGTTTGGAGAGCCCCTGTGTGCCCAAACATTGGAGCTCCCCGACAAGTGACCCCATTTTGGAAACTAGACGCCCCAAGGGACCTATCTAAATGCATAGTGAGCACTTGGAACCCCCAGGAGCTACACAAATTGATTCATAAAAATGAAAAAGTGTTTTTTTTTTTCACTTTTATGAATCAATTTGTGAAGCACCTGGGGGTTCCAAGTGCTCACTATGCATATAGATAGGTGCCTTGGGGGGTCTAGTTTCCAAAACGGGGTCACTTGTGGGGGAGCTCCAATGTTTGGGCACACAGAGACTATCCAAATGAAAGATGGTGTCCGCTAACAAATTGAATGGAAAATCTGCTCAAATTGTTAGCGGACACCATGTTGGCTTTGGAGCCCCTGTGTGCCCAAATATTGGTGCTCCCCCACAAGTGACCCCATTTTGGAAACTAGACCCCCCCAAGGCACCTATCTAAATGCATAGTGAGCACTTGGAACCCCCAGGTGCTTCACAAATTGATTCATAAAAATGAAAAAGTGTTTTTTTTTTTCACTTTTATGAATCAATTTGTGAAGCACCTGGGGGTTCCAAGTGCTCACTATGCATCTAGATAGGTGCCTTGGGGGGTCTAGTTTCCAAAACGGGGTCACTTGTGGGGGAGCTCCAATGTTTGGGCACACAGAGACTCGCCAAATGCAAGATGGTGTCCGCTAACAAATTGAATGGAAAATCGGCTCAAATTGTTAGCGGACACCATGTTGGGTTTGGAGCCCCTGTGTGCCCAAACATTGGTGCTCCCCCACAAGTGACCCTATTTTGGAAACTAGACCCCCAAGGCACCTATCTAGATGCATAGTGAGCACTTGGAACCCCCAGGTGCTTCACAAATTGACTCATAAAAATGAAAAAGTGTTTTTTTTTTTCACTTTTTCATTTTTACAAATCAATTTGTGAAGCACATGGGGGTTCCAAGAGATCACTATGCATCTAGATAGGTGCGTTGGGGGGTCTAGTTTAAAAAATGGGGTCACTTGTGGGGGAGCTCCAATGTTTGGGCACGCAGAGGCTCTCCAAATGCAACATGGTGTCCGCTAACAAATTAAATGGAAAATCGGCTCAAATTGTTAGCGGACTCCATCTTGCGTTTGGAGAGCCCCTGTGTGCCCAAACACTGGAGCTCCCCGACATGTGACCCCATTTTGGAAATTAGACCCCCCAATGCACCTATCTAAATGCATAATGAGCACTTGGAACCCCCAGGAGCTTCACAAATTGATTCATAAAAATGAAAAAGTGTTTTTTTTTTTCACTTTTATGAATCAATTTGTGAAGCACCTGGGGGTTCCAAGTGCTCACTATGCATCTAGATAGGTGCCTTGGGGGGTCTAGTTTTCAAAACGGGGTCACTTGTGGGGGAGTTCCAATGTTTGGGCACACAGAGACTCTCCAAATGCAAGATGGTGTCCGCTAACAAATTGAATGGAAAATCGTCTCAAATTGTTAGCGGACACCATGTTGGGTTTGGAACCCCTGTGTGCCCAAACATTGGTGCTCCCCCACAAGTGACCCTATTTTGGAAACTAGACCCCCAAGGCACCTATCTAGATGCATAGTGAGCACTTGGAACCCCCAGGTGCTTCACAAATTGACTCATAAAAATGAAAAAGTGTTTTTTTTTTTTCACTTTTTCATTTTTACGAATCAATTTGTGAAGCACATGGGGGTTCCAAGTGCTCACTATGCATCTAGATAGGTGCCTTGGGGGGTCTAGTTTCCAAAATGGGGTCACTTGTGGGGGAGCTCCAATGTTTGGGCACACAGAGGCTCTCCAAATGCAACATGGTGTCCGCTAACAAATTGAATGGAAAATCGGCTCAAATTGTTAGCGGACTCCATCTTGCGTTTGGAGAGCCCCTGTGTGCCCAAACATTGGAGCTCCCCGACAAGTGACCCCATTTTGAAAACTAGACCCCCCAAGGCACCTATCTAAATGCATAGTGAGCACTTGGAACCCCCAGGAGCTTCACAAATTGATTCATAAAAATGAAAAAGTGTTTTTTTTTTCACTTTTATGAATCAATTTGTGAAGCACCTGGGGGTTCCAAGTGCTCACTATGCATCTAGAAGGGTGCCTTGGGGGGTCTAGTTTCCAAAACGGGGTCACTTGTGGGGGAGTTCCAATGTTTGGGCACACAGAGACTCTCCAAATGCAAGATGGTGTCCGCTAACAAATTGAATGGAAAATCGGCTCAAATTGTTAGCGGACACCATGTTGCGTTTGCAGAGCCCATGTGTGACAAAACATTGGAGCTCCCCGACAAATAACCCCATTTTGGAAACTAGACACCCCAAGGCACCTATCTAGATGCATAGTGAGCAATTGGAACCCCCAGGTGCTTCACAAATTGATTCGTAAAAATGAAAAAGTGTGTTTTTTTTTCACTGTTTCATTTTTACGAATCAAATTGTGAAGCACCTGGGGGATCCAAGTGCTCACTATGCATCTAGATAGGTGCCTTGGGTGGTCTAGTTTCCAAAATGGATTCACTTGTGGGGGAGCTCCAATGTTTGGGCACACAGGGACTCTCAAAATGCAACATGGTGTCCGCTAACAAAATGAATGGTAAATCGGCTCAAATTGTTAGCGGACACCATGTTGCGTTTGGAGAGCCCCTGTACGCCCAAACATTGGAGCTCCCCCACAAGTGACCCCATTGTGGACACTAGACCCCCCAAGGCACCTATCTAGATGCATAGTGAGCACTTGTAACCCCCAGGTGCTTCACAAATTGATTCATAAAATGAAAAAGTGTTTTTTTTTTCACTTTTTCATTTTTACGAATCAATTTGTGAAGCACCTGGGGGTTCCAAGTGCTCACTATGCATCTAGATAGGTTCCGTGGGGGGTCAAGTTTCCAAAATGGGGTCTCTTGTGGGGAGCTCCAATGTTTGGGCACACAGGGACTCTCATAATGCAACATGGTGTCCGCTAACAAATTGAATGGAAAATCGGCTCAAATTGTTAGCGGACACCATGTTGCGTTTGGAGAGCCCCTGTGTGCCCAAACATTGGAGCTCCCCCACAAGTGACCCCATCTTGGAAACTAGACCCCCCAATGCACCTATCTAGATGCATAGTGAGCACTTGGAACCCCCAGGTGCTTCACAAATTGATTCATAAAATGAAAAAGTGTTTTTTTTTTCACTTTTTCATTTTTACGAAAAATTTGTGAAGCACCTGGGGGTTCCAAGTGCTCACTATGCATCTAGATAGGTGCCTTGGGGGGTCTAGTTTCCAAAATGTGGCCACTTGTGGGGGAGCTCCAATGTTTGGGCACACATGGACTCTCCATATGCAACATGGTGTCCGCAAACAAATAGAATGGAAAATCGTCTCAAATTGTTAGCGGACACCATGTTGTGTTGGGAGAGCCCCTGTGTGCACAAACATTGGAGCCACCCCACAAGTGACCCCATTTTGGATACTAGAACCCCAAAGGCACATATCTAGATGCATAGTGAGCACTTGGAACTCCCAGGTGCTTCACAAATTGATTCATAAAAATGAAAAAGTGTTTTTTTTTTCACGTTTTCATTTTTATGAATCAATTTGTGAAACACCTGGGGGTTCCAAGTGCTCACTATGCATCTAGATAGGTGCCTTGGGGGTGTCTAGTTTCCAAAATGGGGTCACTTGTGGGGGAGCTCCAATGTTTGGCCACACAGGGACTCTCCAAATGCAACATGGTGTCCGCTAACAAATTGAATGGAAAATCGGCTCAAACTGTTTGCGGACACCATGTTGCGTTTGGAGAGCCCCTGTGTGCCCAAACATTGGTGCTCCCCCACAAGTGACCCCATTTTGGAAACTAGACCCCCAAGGCACCTATCTAGATGCATAGTGAGCACTTGGAACCCCCAGGTGCTTCACAAATTGATTCATAAAAATGAAAAAGTGTTTTTTTTTTATAATTTTTCATTTTTACGAATCAATTTGTGAAGCACCTGGGGGTTCCGAGTGCTCACAATACATCTAGATAGGTGCCTTGGGGGGGTCTAGTTTCCAAAATGGGGTCACTTGTGGGGGAGCTCCAATGTTTGGCCACACAGGGACTCTCCAAATGCAACATGGTGTCCGCTAACAAATTGAATGGAAAATCGGCTCAAACTGTTAGCGGACACCATGTTGCGTTTGGAGAGCCCCTGTGTGCCCAAACATTGGAGCTCCCCCACAAGTGACTCCATTTTGGAAACTAGACCCCCCAAGACACCTATCTAGATCCATAGTAAGCACTTGGAACCCCCAGGTGCTTCACAAATTGATTCATAAAATGAAAAAGTGTTTTTTTTTTCACTTTTTTATTTTTACGAATCAATTTGTGAAGCACCTGGGGGATTCAAGTGCTCACTATGCATCTAAATAGGTGCCTTGGGGGGTCTAGTTTCCAAAATGGGGTCACTTGTGGGGGTGCTCCAATGTTTGGGCACACAGAGACTCTCCAAATGCAACATGGTGTCCGCTAACAAATTGAATAGAAAATCGGCTCAAATTGTTAGCGGACACCATCTTGCGTTTGGAGAGCCCCTTTGTGCCCAATCATTGGAGCTCCCCGACAAGTAACCGTATTTTGGAAACTAGACCCCCCAAGGCACCTATCTAGATGCATAGTGAGCACTTTGAACCCCCAGGTGCTTCACAAATTGATTCATAAAAATGAAAAAGTGTTTTTTTTTTCACTTTTATGAATCAATTTGTGAAGCACCTGGGGATTCCAAGTGCTCACTATGCATCTAGATAGGTACCTTGGGGGTCTAGTTTCCAAAATGGGGTCACCTGTGGGTGAGCTCCAATGTTTGGGCACACAGTGACTCTCCAAATGCAACATGGTGTCCGCTAACAAATTGAATCGAAAATCGGCTCAAATTGTTAGCGGACACCATGTTGCGTTTGGAGAGCGCCTGTGTGCCCAAACATTGGAGCTCTCCCACAAGTGACCCCACCTTGGAAACTAGACCCCCAAGGCACCTATCTAGATGCATAGTGAGCGCTTGAAACCCGCAGGTGCTTCACAAATTGATTCATAAAATGAAAAAGTGTTTTTTTTTTCACTTTTTCATTTTTACGAATCAATTTGTGAAGTACCTGGGGGTTCCAAGTGCTCACTATGCATCTAGATAGGTGCCTTGGGGGGTCTACTTTCCAAAATGGGGTCACTTGTGGCAGAGCTCCAATGTTTGGGCACACAGGGACTCTTCAAATGCAACATGGTGTCCGCTAACAAATTGAATGGAAAATCGGCTCAAATTGTTAGCGGACACCATGTTGCGTTTGGAGAGCCCCTGTGTGCCCAAACATTGGAGCTCCCCCACAAGTGACCCCATCTTGGAAACTAGTCCCCCAAAGGCACCTATCTAGATGCATAGTGAGCACTTGGAACCCCCAGGTGCTTCACCAATTGATTTGTTAAATGAAAAAGTGTTTTTTTTTTCACTTTTTCATTTTTACGAATCAATTTGTGAAGCATCTGGGAGTTCAAAGTGCTCGCTATGCATCTAGATAGGTGCCTTGGGGGGGTCTAGTTTCCAAAATGGGGTCACTTGTGGGGGAGCTCCAATGTTTGGGCACACAGGCACTCTCCAAATGCAACATGGTGTCCGCTAACAAATTGAATGGAAAATCGGCTCAAATTGTTAGCGGACACCATGTTGCGTTTGGAGAGCCCCTGTGTGCCCAAACATTGGAGCTCCCCCACAAGTGACTCCATCTTGGAAACTAGACCCCCCAAGGCACCTATCTAGATGCATAGTGAGCACTTGGAACCCCAGGTGCTTCACAAATTGATTCATAAAATGAAAAAGTGTTTTTTTTCACTTTTTCATTTTTACGAAAAATTTGTGAAGCACCTGGGTGTTCCAAGTACTCACTATGCATCTAGATAGGTGCCTTGGGGGGTCTAGTTTCCAAAATGGGGTCACTTGTGCGGGAGCTCCAATGTTTAGGCACACAGGGACTCTCCAAATGCAACATGGTGTCCGCAAACAAATTGAATGGAAAATCGGCTCAAATTGTTAGCGGACACCATGTTGTGTTGGGAGAGCCCCTGTGTGCACAAACATTGGAGCCACCCCACAAGTGACCCCATTTTGGATACTAGACCCCCAAAGACACCTATCTAGATGCATAGTGAGCACTTGGAACTCCCAGGTGCTTCACAAATTGATTCATAAAATGAAAAAGTGTTTTTTTTTTCACTTTTTCATTTTTACGAATCAATTTGTGAAACACCTGGGGGTTCCAAGTGCTCACTATGCATCTAGATAGGTGCCTTGGGGGGTCTAGTTTCCAAAATGGGGTCACTTGTGGCGGAGCTCCAATGTTTGGGCACACAGGGACTCTTCAAATGCAACATGGTGTCCGCTAACAAGTTGAATGGAAAATCGGCTCAAATTGTTAGCGGACACCATGTTGCGTTTGGAGAGCCCCTGTGTGCCCAAACATTGGAGCTCCCCCACAAGTGACCCCATCTTGTAAACTAGACCCCCAAAGGCACCTATCTAGATGCATAGTGAGCACTTGGAACCCCCAGGTGCTTCACAAATTGATTTGTAAAATGAAAAAGTGTTTTTTTTTTCTCTTTTTCATTTTTACGAATCAATTTGTGAAGCATCTGGGAGTTCAAAGTGCTCGCTATGCATCTAGATAGGTGCCTTGGGGGGTCTAGTTTCCAAAATGGGGTCACTTGTGGGGGAGCTCCAATGTTTGGGCACACAGGGACTCTCCAAATGCAACATGGTGTCCGCTAACAAATTGAATATAAAATCGGCTCAAATTGTTAGTGTACACCATGTTGCGTTTGGAGAGCCCCTGTGTGCCCAAACATTGGAGCTCCCCCACAAGTGACCCCATCTTGGAAACTAGACCCCCCAAGTCACCTATCTAGATGCATAGTGAGCACATGGAACCCCCAGGTGCTTCACAAATTGATTCATAAAATGAAAAAGTGTTTTTTTTTTCACTTTTTCATTTTTACGAACAATTCGTGAAGCACCTGGGTATTCCAAGTGCTCACTATGCATCTAGATAGATGCCTTGGGGGGTCTAGTTTCCAAAATGTGGTCACTTGTGGGGGAGCTCCAATGTTTGGGCACACAGGGACTCTCCAAATGCAACATGATATTCGCAAACAAATAGAATGGAAAATCGTCTCAAATTGTTAGCGGACACCATGTTGTGTTGGGAGAGCCCCTGTGTGCACAAACATTGGAGCTCCCCCACAAGTGACCACATCTTGGAAACTAGACCCCCCAAGGCACCTATCTAGATGCATAGTGAGCACTTGGAACCCCCAGGTGCTTCACAAATTGATTTGTAAAATGAAAAAGTGTTTTTTTTTTCACTTTTTCATTTTTACAAATCAATTTGTGAAGCATCTGGGAGTTCAAAGTGCTCGCTATGCATCTAGATAGGTGCCTTGGGGGGGTCTAGTTTCCAAAATGGGGTCACTTGTGGGGGAGCTCCAATGTTTGGGCACACAGGGACTCTCCAAATGCAACATGGTGTCCGCTAACAAATTGAATGGAAAATCGGCTCAAATTGTTAGCGGACACCATGTTGCGTTTGGAGAGCCCCTGTGTGCCCAAACATTGGAGCTCCCCCACAAGTGACCCCATTTTGGAAACTAGACTCCCCAAGGCACCTATCTAGATGCATAGTGAGCACTTGGAACCCCAGGTGCTTCACAAATTGATTCATAAAATGAAAAAGTGTTTTTTTTCACTTTTTCATTTTTACGAAAAATTTGTGAAGCACCTGGGGGTTCCAAGTGCTCACTATGCATCTAGATAGGTGCCTTGGGGGGTCTTGTTTCCAAAATGGGGTCACTTGTGGGGGAGCTCCAATGTTTAGGCACACAGGGACTCTCCAAATGCAACATGGTGTCCGCAAACAAATAGAATGGAAAATCGTCTCAAATTGTTAGCGGACACCATGTTGTGTTTGGAGAGCCCCTGTGTGCGCAAACATTGGAGCCACCCCACAAGTGACCCCATTTTGGATAGTAGACCCCCAAAGGCACCTATCTAGATGCATAGTAAGCACTTGGAACTCCCAGGTGCTTCACAAATTGATTCATAAAAATGAAAAAGTGTTTTTTTTTTCACGTTTTCATTTTTATGAATCAATTTGTGAAACACCTGGGGGTTCCAAGTGCTCACTATGCATCTAGATGGGTGCCTTGGGGGGTCTAGTTTCAAAAATGGGGTCAATTGTGGGGGAGCTCCAATGTTTGTGCACACAGGGACTCTCCAAATGCAACATGGTGTCCGCTAACAAATTGAATATAAAATCGGCTCAAATTGTTAGTGGACACCATGTTGCGTTTGGAGAGCCCCTGTGTGCCCAAACATTGGAGATCCCCCACAAGTGACCCCATCTTGGAAACTAGACCCCCAAGACACCTATCTAGATGCAAAGTGAGCACTTGGAACCCCCAGGTGCTTCACAAATTGATTCATAAAATGAAAAAGTGGTTTTTTTTTCACTTTTTCATTTTTACGAACAATTCGTGAAGCACCTGGGTATTCCAATTGCTCACTATGCATCTAGATAGATGCCTTGGGGGGTCTAGTTTCCAAAATGTGGTCACTTGTGGGGGATCTCTAATGTTTAGGCACACATGGACTCTCCAAATGCAACATGGTGTCCGCAAACAAATAGAATGGAAAATCGTCTCAAATTGTTAGCGGACACCATGTTGTGTTGGGAGAGCCCCTGTGTGCACAAACATTGGAGGTACCCCACAAGTGACCCCATTTTGGATACTAGACCCCCAAAGGCACCTATCTAGATGCATAGTGAGCACTTGGAACTCCCAGGTGCTTCACAAATTTTTTCATAAAAATGAAAAAGTGTTTTTTTTTTTCACTTTTTCATAATTACGAATCAATTTGTGAAGCATCTGGGAGTTCAAAGTGCTCGCTATGCATCTAGATAGGTGCCTTGAGGGGGTCTAGTTTCCAAAATGGGATCACTTGTGGGGGAGCTCCAATGTTTGGGCACACAGGGACTCTCCAAATGCAACATGGTGTCTGCTAACAAAATGAATGGTAAATCGGCTCAAATTGTTAGCGGACACCATGTTGCGTTTGGATCCCCTGTGTGCCCAAACATTAGTGCTCCCCCACAAGTGGCCCCATTTTGGAAACTAGACCCCCCAAGGCACCTATCTAGATGCATAGTGAGCACTTGGAACCCCCAGGTGCTTCACAAATTGATTCATAAAAATGAAAAAGTGTTTTTTTTTTCACTTTTATGAATCAATTTGTGAAGCACCTGGGGGTTCCAAGTGCTCACTATGCATCTAGATAGGTGCCTTGGGGGGTCTAGTTTCCAAAATGGGGTCACTTGTGGTGGAGCTCCAATGTTTGGGCACACAGGGACTCTCCAAATGCAACATGGTGTCCGCTAACAAATTGAATGGAAAATCGGCTCAAACTGTTAGCGGACACCATGTTGCGTTTGGAGAGCCCCTGTGTGCCCAAACATTGGAGCTCCCCCACAAGTGACCCCATTTTGGAAACTAGACCCCCCAAGACACCTATCTAGTTCCATAGTAAGCACTTGGAACACCCAGGTGCTTCACAAATTGATTCATAAAATGAAAAAGTGTTTTTTTTTTCACTTTTTCATTTTTACGAATCAATTTGTGAAGCACCTGGGGGATTCAAGTGCTCACTATGCATCTAGATAGGTGCCTTGCGGGGTCTAGTTTCCAAAATGGGGTCACTTGTGGGGGAGCTCCAATGTTTGGGCACACAGAGACTCTCCAAATGCAACATGGTGTCCGCTAACAAATTGAATGGAAAATCGGCTCAAATTGTTAGCGGACACCATCTTGCGTTTGGAGAGCCCCTTTGTACCCAATCATTGGAACTCCCCGACAAGTAACCCAATTTTGGAAACTAGACCCCCCAAGGCACCTATCTAGATGCATAGTGAGCACTTGGATCCCCCAGGTGCTTCACAAATTGATTCATAAAAATGAAAAAGTGTTTTTTTTCACTTTTATGAATCAATTTGTGAAGCACCTGGGGTTTCCAAGTGCTCACTATGCATCTAGATAGGTACCTTGGGGGTCTAGTTTCCAAAATGGGGTCACTTGTGGGGGAGCTCCAATGTTTGGGCACACAGTGACTCTCCAAATGCAACATGGTGTTCGCTAACAAATTGAATCGAAAATCGGCTCAAATTGTTAGCGGACACCATGTTGCGTTTGGAGAGCCCCTGTGTGCACAAACATTGGAGCTACCCCACAAGTGACCCCATTTTGGATACTAGACCCCCAAAGGCACCTATCTAGATGCATAGTGAGCACTTGGAACTCCCAGGTGCTTCACAAATTGATTCATAAAAATGAAAAAGTGTTGTTTTTTTTTACTTTTTCATTTTTACGAATCAATTTGTGAAGCATCTGGGAGTTCAAAGTGCTCGCTATGCATCTAGATAGGTGCCTTGAGGGGGTCTAGTTTCCAAAATGGGATCACTTGTGGGGGAGCTCCAATGTTTGGGCACACAGGGACTCTCCAAATGCAACATGGTGTCTGCTAACAAAATGAATGGTAAATCGGCTCAAATTGTTAGCGGACACCATGTTGCGTTTGGATCCCCTGTGTGCCCAAACATTAGTGCTCCCCCACAAGTGGCCCCATTTTGGAAACTAGACCCCCCAAGGCACCTATCTAGATGCATAGTGAGCACTTGGAACCCCCAGGTGCTTCACAAATTGATTCATAAAAATGAAAAAGTGTTTTTTTTTTCACTTTTATGAATCAATTTGTGAAGCACCTGGGGGTTCCAAGTGCTCACTATGCATCTAGATAGGTGCCTTGGGGGGTCTAGTTTCCAAAATGGGGTCACTTGTGGGGGAGCTCCAATGCTTGGGCACACAGAGACTTTCCAAATACAACATGGTGTCTGCTAACAAACTGAATGGAAAATCGGCTCAAATTGTTAGCGGACACCATGTTGCGTTTGGAGAGCCCCTGTGTGCCCAAACATTGGAGCTCCCCAACAAGTAACCCCATTTTGGAAACTAGACCCCAAAGCCACCTATCTAGATGCATAGTGAGCACTTGGAACCCCCAGGTGCTTCACAAATTGATTCATAAAAATGAAAAAGAGTTGTTTTTTTTCACTTTTTCCTTTTTACGAATCAATTTGTGAAGCACCTGGGGGTTCCAAGTGCTCACAATACATCTAGATAGGTGCCTTGGGGGGGGTCTAGTTTCCAAAATGGGGTAATTTGTGGTGGAGCTCCAATGTTTGGGCACACAGGGACTCTCCAAATGCAACATGGTGTCCGCTAACAAATTGAATGGAAAATCGGCTCAAACTGTTAGCGGACACCATGTTGCGTTTGGAGAGCCCCTGTGTGCCCAAACATTGGAGCTCCCCCACAAGTGACCCCATTTTGGAAACTAGACCCCCCAAGACACCTATCTAGTTCCAGAGTAAGCACTTGGAACACCCAGGTGCTTCACAAATTGATTCATAAAATGAAAAAGTGTTTTTTTTTTCACTTTTTCATTTTTACGAATCAATTTGTGAAGCACCTGGGGGATTCAAGTGCTCGCTATGCATCTAGATAGGTGCCTTGGGGGGTCTAGTTTCCAAAATGGGGTCACTTGTGGGGGAGCTCCAATGTTTGGGCACACAGAGACTCTCCAAATGCAACATGGTGTCCGTTAACAAATTGAATGGAAAATCGGCTCAAATTGTTAGCGGACACCATCTTGCGTTTGGAGAGCCCCTTTGTGCCCAATCATTGGAGCTCCCCGACAAGTAACCCAATTTTGGAAACTAGACCCCCCAAGGCACCTATCTAGATTCATAGTGAGCACTTGGAACCCCCAGGTGCTTCACAAATTGATTCATAAAAATGAAAAAGTTTTTTTTTTTTCACTTTTATGAATCAATTTGTGAAGCACCTGGGGTTTCCAAGTGCTCACTATGCATCTAGATAGGTACCTTGGGGGTCTAGTTTCCAAAATGGGGTCACTTGTGGGGGAGCTCATATGTTTGGGCACACAGTGACTCTCCAAATGCAACATGGTGTCCGCTAACAAATTGAATCGAAAATCGGCTCAAATTGTTAGCGGACACCATGTTGCGTTTGGAGAGCGCCTGTGTGCCCAAACATTGGAGCTCTCCCACAAGTGACCCCACCTTGGAAACTAGACCCCCAAGGCACCTATCTAGATGCATAGTGAGCACTTGGAACCCCCAGGTGCTTCACAAATTGATTTGTAAAATGAAAAAGTGTTTTTTTTTTCACTTTTTCATTTTTACGAATCAATTTGTGAAGCATCTGGGAGTTCAAAGTGCTCGCTATGCATCTAAATAGGTGCCTTGGGGGTGTCTAGTTTCCAAAATGGGGTCACTTGTGGGGGAGCTCCAATGTTTGGGCACACAGGGACTCTCCAAATGCAACATGGTGTCCGCTAACAAATTGAATGGAAAATCGGCTCAAATTGTTAGCGGACACCATGTTGCGTTTGGAGAGCCCCTGTGTGCCCAAACATTGGAGCTCCCCCACAAGTGACTCCATCTTGGAAACTAGACCCCCCAAGGCACCTATCTAGATGCATAGTGAGCACTTGGAACCCCAGGTGCTTCACAAATTGATTCATAAAATGAAAAAGTGTTTTTTTTTCACTTTTTCATTTTTACGAAAAATTTGGGAAGCACCTGGGTGTTCCAAGTACTCACTATGCATCTAGATAGGTGCCTTGGGGGGTCTAGTTTCCAAAATGGGGTCACTTGTGCGGGAGCTCCAATGTTTAGGCACACAGGGACTCTCCAAATGCAACATGGTGTCCGCAAACAAATAGAATGGAAAATCGTCTCAAATTGTTAGCGGACACCATGTTGTGTTGGGAGAGTCCCTGTGTGCACAAACATTGGAACCACCCCACAAGTGACCCCATTTTGGATACTAGACCCCAAAAGACACCTATCTAGATGCATAGTGAGCACTTGGTACTCCCAGGTGCTTCACAAATTGTTTCATAAAATGAAAAAGTGTTTTTTTTTTCACTTTTTCATTTTTACGAATTAATTTGTGAAGTACCTGGGGGTTTCAAGTGCTCACTATGCATCTAGATAGGTGCCTTGGGGGGTCTAGTTTCCAAAATGGGGTCACTTGTGGCGGAGCTCCAATGTTTGGGCACACAGGGACTCTTCAAATGCAACATGGTGTCCGCTAACAAATTGAATGGAAAATCGGCTCAAATTGTTAGCGGACACCATGTTGCGTTTGGAGAGCCCCTGTGTGCCCAAACATTGGAGCTCCCCCACAAGTGACCCCATCTTGGAAACTAGACCCCCAAAGGCACCTATCTAGATGCATAGTGAGCACTTGGAACCCCCAGGTGCTTCACAAATTGATTTGTAAAATGAAAAAGTGTTTTTTTTTTCACTTTTTCATTTTTACGAATCAATTTGTGAAGCATCTGGGAGTTCAAAGTGCTCGCTATGCATCTAGATAGGTGCCTTGGGGGGGTCTAGTTTCCAAAATGGGGTCACTTGTGGGGGAGCTCCAATGTTTGGGCACACAGGGACTCTCCAAATGCAACATGGTGTCCGCTAACAAATTGAATGGAAAATCGGCTCAAATTGTTAGCGGACACCATGTTGCGTTTGGAGAGCCCCTGTGTGCCCAAACATTGGAGCTCCCCCACAAGTGACCCCATTTTGGAAACTAGACCCCCCAAGGCACCTATCTAGATGCATAGTGAGCACTTGGAACCCCAGGTGCTTCACAAATTGATTCATAAAATGAAAAAGTGTTTTTTTTCACTTTTTCATTTTTACGAAAAATTTGTGAAGCACCTGGGTGTTCCAAGTACTCACTATGCATCTAGATAGGTGCCTTGGGGGGTCTAGTTTCCAAAATGGGGTCACTTGTGCGGGAGCTCCAATGTTTAGGCACACAGGGACTCTCCAAATGCAACATGGTGTCCGCTAACAAATTGAATATAAAATCGGCTCAAATTGTTAGCGGACACCATGTTGCGTTTGGATCCCCTGTGTGCCCAAACATTAGTGCTCCCCCACAAGTGACCCCATTTTGGAATCTAGACCCCCCAAGGCACCTATCTAGATGCATAGTGAGCACTTGGAACTCCCAGGTGCTTCACAAATTGATTCATAAAAATGAAAAAGTGTTTTTTTTTTCACTTTTATGATTCAATTTGTGAAGCACCTGGGGGTTCCAAGTGCTCACTATGCATCTAGATAGGTGCCTTGGGGGGTCTAGTTTCCAAAATGGGGTCACTTGTGGGGGAGCTCCAATGCTTGGGCACACAGAGACTTTCCAAATACAACATGGTGTCTGCTAACAAACTGAATGGAAAATCGGCTCAAATTGTTAGCGGACACCATGTTGCGTTTGGAGAGCCCCTGTGTGCCCAAACATTGGAGCTCCCCAACAAGTAACCCCATTTTGGAAACTAGACCCCAAAGCCACCTATCTAGATGCATAGTGAGCACTTGGAACCCCCATTTGCTTCACAAATTGATTTGAAAAAATAAAAAAGTGTTTTTTTTTTTCACTTTTTCATTTTTACGAATCAATTTGTTAAGCACCTGGGGGTTCCAAGTGCTCACTGTGCATCTAGATAGGTGCCTTGGGGTGTCTAGTTTCCAAAATAGGGTCACTTGTGGGGGAGCTCCAATGTTTGGGCACACAGAGACTCTCCAAATGCAAGATGGTGTCCGCTAACAAATTGAATGGAAAATCGGCTCAAATTGTTAGCGGACACCATGTTGCGTTTGGAGAGCCCCTGTGTGCCCAAACATTGGAGCTCCCCGACACGTAACCCCATTTTGGAAACTAGACCCCCCCAAGGCACCTATCTAGATGCATAGTGAGCAATTGGATCCCCCAGGTGCTTCACAAATTGATTTGTAAAAATGAAAAAGTGTGTTTTTTTTTCACTGTTTCATTTTTATGAATCAAATTGTGAAGCACCTGGGGGATCCAAGTGCTCACTATGCATCTAGATAGGTGCTTTGGGGGGTCTAGTTTCCAAAATGGGGTTACTTGTGGGGGAGCTCCAATCTTTGGGCACACAGGGACTCTCCAAATGCAACATAGTGTCCGCTAACAAATTGAATGGAAAATCGTCTCAAATTGTCAGCAGACACCATGTTGAGTTTGGAGAGCCCCTTTGCGCACAAACATTGGAGCTCCCCCACAAGTGACCCCATTTTTGACACTAGACCCCCCAAGGCACCTATCTAGATGCATAGTGAGCACTTGAAACCCCCAGGTGCTTCACAAATTGATTCATAAAATGAAAAAGTGTTTTTTTTTTTCATTTTTTCATTTTTACGAATCAATTTGTGAAGCACCTGGGGGTTCCATGTGCTTACTATGCATCTAGATAGGTGCCTTGGGGGGTCTAGTTTCCAAAATGGGGTCACTTTTGGGGGAGCTCCAATGTTTGGGCACACAGGGACTCTTCAAATGCAACATGGTGTCCGCTAACAAATTGAATGGAAAATCGGCTCCATTTGTTAGCGAACACCATGTTGCGTTTGGAGAGCCCCTGTGTGCCCAAACATTGGAGCTCCCCCACAACTGACCCCATTTTGGAAACTAGACCCCCCCAAGGCACCTATCTAGATGCATAGTGAGCACTTGGAACCTCCAGGTGCTTCACAAATTGATTCGTAAAAATGAAAAAGTGTTTTTTTTTTCAATTTTCATTTTTACGAATCAATTTGTGAAGCATCTGGGAGTTCAAACTGCTCGCTATGCATCTAGATAGGTGCCTTGGGGGGGTCTAGTTTCCAAAATGGGATTACTTGTGGGGGAGCTCCAATGTTTGGGCACACAGGGACTCTCCAAATGCAACATGGTGTCTGCTAACAAAATGAATGGTAAATCGGCTCAAATTGTTAGCGGACACCATGTTGCGTTTGGAGCCCCTGTGTGCCTAAACATTAGTGCTCGACCACAAGTGACCACATTTTGGAAACTAGACCCCCCAAGGCACCTATCTAGATTCATAGTGAACACTTGGAACCCCCAGGTGCTTCACAAATTGATTTATAAAAATGAAAAAGTGTTTTTTTTTTTCACTTTTATGAATCAATTTGTGAAGCACCTGGGGGTTCCAAGTGCTCACTATGCATCTAGATAGGTGCCTTGGGGGGTCTAGTTTCCAAAATGGGGTCACTTGTGGGGGAGCTCCAATGTTTGGGCACACAGAGACTTTCCAAATGCAACATGGTGTCCGCTAACAAACAGAATGGAAAATCGGCTCAAATTGTTAGCGGACACCATGTTGCGTTTGGAGAGCCCCTGTGTGCCCAAACATTGGAGCTCCCCCACAAGTGACCCCATTTTGGAAACTAGACCCCCCAAGGCACCTATCTAGATGCATAGTGAGCACTTGGAACCCCAGGTGCTTCACAAATTGATTCATAAAATGAAAAAGTGTTTTTTTTCACTTTTTCATTTTTACGAAAAATTTGTGAAGCACCTGGGTGTTCCAAGTACTCACTATGCATCTAGATAGGTGCCTTGGGGGGTCTAGTTTCCAAAATGGGGTCACTTGTGCGGGAGCTCCAATGTTTAGGCACACAGGGACTCTCCAAATGCAACATGGTGTCCGCAAACAAATAGAATGGAAAATCGTCTAAAATTGTTAGCGGACACCATGTTGTGTTTGGAGAGCCCCTGTGTGCGCAAACATTGGAGCCACCCCACAAGTGACCCCATTTTGGATACTAGACCCCCAAAGACACCTATCTAGATGCATAGTAAGCACTTGGAACTCCCAGGTGCTTCACAAATTGATTCATAAAAATGAAAAAGTGTTGTTTTTTTCACTTTTTCATTTTTATGAATCAATTTGTGAAACACCTGGGGGTTCCAAGTGCTCACTATGCATCTAGATAGGTGCCTTGGGGGGTCTAGTTTCAAAAATGGGGTCACTTGTGGGGGAGCTCCAATGTTTGTGCACAAAGGGACTCTCCAAATGCAACATGGTGTCCGCTAACAAATTGAATATAAAATCGGCTCAAATTGTTAGCGGACACCATGTTGCGTTTGGATCCCCTGTGTGCCCAAACATTAGTGCTCCCCCACAAGTGACCCCATTTTGGAAACTAGACCCCCCAAGGCACCTATCTAGATGCATAGTGAGCACTTGGAACTCCCAGGTGCTTCACAAATTGATTCATAAAAATGAAAAAGTGTTTTTTTTTTCACTTTTATGATTCAATTTGTGAAGCACCTGGGGGTTCCAAGTGCTCACTATGCATCTAGATAGGTGCCTTGGGGGGTCTAGTTTCCAAAATGGGGTCACTTGTGGGGGAGCTCCAATGCTTGGGCACACAGAGACTTTCCAAATACAACATGGTGTCTGCTAACAAACTGAATGGAAAATCGGCTCAAATTGTTAGCGGACACCATGTTGCGTTTGGAGAGCCCCTGTGTGCCCAAACATTGGAGCTCCCCAACAAGTAACCCCATTTTGGAAACTAGACCCCAAAGCAACCTATCTAGATGCATAGTGAGCACTTGGAACCCCAGGTGCTTCACAAATTGATTTGAAAAAATAAAAAAGTGTTTTTTTTTTTCACTTTTTCATTTTTACGAATCAATTTGTTAAGCACCTGGGGGTTCCAAGTGCTCACTGTGCATCTAGATAGGTGCCTTGGGGGGTCTAGTTTCCAAAATAGGGTCACTTGTGGGGGAGCTCCAATGTTTGGGCACACAGAGACTCTCCAAATGCAACATGGTGTCCGCTAACAAATTGAATGGAAAATCGGCTCAAATTGTTAGCGGACACCATGTTGTGTTTGGAGAGCCCCTGTGTGCCCAAACATTGGAGCTCCCTGACATGTAACCCCATTTTGGAAACTAGACCCCCCAAGGCACCTATCTAGATGCATAGTGAGCAATTGGATCCCCCAGGTGCTTCACAAATTGATTTGTAAAAATGAAAAAGTGTGTTTTTTTTCACTGTTTCATTTTTATGAATCAAATTGTGAAGCACCTGGGGGATCCAAGTGCTCACTATGCATCTAGATAGGTGCCTTGGGGGGTCTAGTTTCCAAAATGGGGTTACTTGTGGGGGAGCTCCAATCTTTGGGCACACAGGGACTCTCCAAATGCAACATGGTGTCCGCTAACAAATTGAATGGAAAATCGTCTCAAATTGTTAGCGGACACCATGTTGCGTTTGGAGAGCCCCTTTGCGCACAAACATTGGAGCTCCCCCACAAGTGACCCCATTTTTGACACTAGACCCCCCAAGGCACCTATCTAGATGCATAGTGAGCACTTGAAACCCCCAGGTGCTTCACAAATTGATTCATAAAATGAAAAAGTGTTTTTTTTTTCATTTTTTCATTTTTACGAATCAATTTGTGAAGCACCTGGGGGTTCCATGTGCTTACTATGCATCTAGATAGGTGCCTTGGGGGGTCTAGTTTCCAAAATGGGGTCACTTTTGGGGGAGCTCCAATGTTTGGGCACACAGGGACTCTTCAAATGCAACATGGTGTCCGCTAACAAATTGAATGGAAAATCGGCTCAATTTGTTAGCGGACACCATGTTGCGTTTGGAGAGCCCCTGTGTGCCCAAACATTGGAGCTCCCCCACAACTGACCCCATTTTGGAAACTAGACCCCCCAAGGCACCTATCTAGATGCATAGTGAGCACTTGGAACCTCCAGGTGCTTCACAAATTGATTCGTAAAAATGAAAAAGTGTTTTTTTTTTCAATTTTCATTTTTACGAATCAATTTGTGAAGCATCTGGGAGTTCAAACTGCTCGCTATGCATCTAGATAGGTGCCTTGGGGGGGTCTAGTTTCCAAAATGGGATCACTTGTGGGGGAGCTCCAATGTTTGGGCACACAGGGACTCTCCAAATGCAACATGGTGTCTGCTAACAAAATGAATGGTAAATCGGCTCAAATTGCTAGCGGACACCATGTTGCGTTTGGAGCCCCTGTGTGCCCAAACATTAGTGCTCGACCACAAGTGACCCCATTTTGGAAACTAGACCCCCCAAGGCACCTATCTAGATTCATAGTGAACACTTGGAACCCCCAGGTGCTTCACAAATTGATTTATAAAAATGAAAAAGTGTTTTTTTTTTTCGCTTTTATGAATCAATTTGTGAAGCACCTGGGGGTTCCAAGTGCTCACTATGCATCTAGATAGGTGCCTTGGGGGGTCTAGTTTCCAAAATGGGGTCACTTGTGGGGGAGCTCCAATGTTTGGGCACACAGAGACTTTCCAAATGCAACATGGTGTCCGCTAACAAACTGAATGGAAAATCGGCTCAAATTGTTAGCGGACACCATGTTGCGTTTAGAGAGCCCCTGTGTGCCCAAACATTGGAGCTCCCCCACAATTGTCCCCATCTTGGAAACTAGACCCCCCAAGGCACCTATCTAGATGCATAGTGAGCACTTGGAACCCCAGGTGCTTCACAAATTGATTCATAAAATGAAAAAGTGTTTTTTTTTCACTTTTTCATTTTTACGAAAAATTTGTGAAGCACCTCGGTGTTCCAAGTGCTCACTATGCATCTAGATAGGTGCCTTGGGGGGTCTAGTTTCCAAAATGGGGTCACTTGTGGGGGAGCTCCAATGTTTAGGCACACAGGGACTCTCCAAATGCAACATGGTGTCCGCAAACAAATAGAATGGAAAATCGTCTCAAATTGTTAGCGGACACCATGTTGTGTTGGGAGAGCCCCTGTGTGCACAAACATTGGAGCTACCTCACAAGTGACCCCATTTTGGATACTAGACCCCCAAAGGCACCTATCTAGATGCATAGTGAGCACTTGGAGCTCCCAGGTGCTTCACAAATTGATTCATAAAAATGAAAAAGTGTTTTTTTTTTTCACTTTTTCATTTTTATAAATCAATTTGTGAAGCACCTGGGGGTTCCAAGTGCTCACTATGCATCTAGATAGGTGCCTTGGGGGGCTCTAGTTTCCAAAATGGGGTCACTTGTGGGGGAGTTCCAATGTTTGGGCACACAGGGACTCTCCAAATGCAACATGGTGTCCGCTAACAAATTGAATGGAAAATCGACTCAAATTGTTAGCGGACAGCATGTTGCGTTTGGAGCCCCTGTGTGCCCAAACAATGGATCTCCCCCACAACTGACACCATTTTGGAAACTAGACCCCCAAAGGCACCTATCTAGATGCATAGTGAGCACTTGGAACCCCCAGGTGCTTCACAAATTGATTCGTAAAAATGAAAAAGTGTTTTTTTTTTCAATTTTCATTTTTACGAATCAATTTGTGAAGCATCTGGGAGTTCAACGTGCTCGCTATGCATCTAGATAGGTGCCTTGAGGGGGTCTAGTTTCCAAAATGGGATCACTTGTGGGAGAGCTCCAATGTTAGGGCACACTGGGACTCTCCAAATGCAACATGGTGTCTGCTAACAAAATGAATGGTAAATCGGCTCAAATTGTTAGTGGACACCATGTTGCGTTTGGAGCCCCTGTGTGCCCAAACATTGGTGCTACCCCACAAGTGACCCCATTTTGGAAAATAGACCCCCCAAGGCACCTATCTAGATGCATAGTGAGCACTTGGAACCCCCAGCTGCTTCACAAATTGATTCATAAAAATGAAAAAGTGTTTTTTTTTTCACTTTTATGAATCAATTTGTGAAGCACCTGGGGGTTCCAAGTGCTCACTATGCATCTAGATAGGTGCCTTGGGGGGTCTAGTTTCCATAATGGGGTCACTTGTGGGGGAGCTCCAATGTTTGGGCACACAGAGACTCTCGAAATGCAACATGCTGTCCGCTAACAAATTGAATGGAAAATCGGCTCAAATTGTTAGCAGACACCATGTTGCGTTTGGAGATCCCCTGTGTGCCCAAACATTAGAGCTCCCCGACAAGTAACCCCATTTTGGAAACTAGACCCCCCAAGGCACCTATCTAGATGCATAGTGAGCACTTGGAACCCCCAGGAGCTTCACAAATTGATTCATAAAAATGAAAAAGTGTTTTTTTTTTCACTTTTTCATTTTTATGAATCAATTTGTGAAGCACCTGGGGGTTCCAAGTGCTCACTATGCATCTAGATAGGTGCCTTGGGGGGTCTTTTTTCCAAAATGGGGTCACTTGTGGGGGAGCTCCAATGTTTGGGCACACAGAGACTTTCCAAATGCAACATGGTGTCCCCTAACAAACTGAATGGAAAATCGGCTCAAATTGTTAGTGGACACCATATTGCGTTTGGAGAGACCCTGTGTGCCCAAACATTGGAGCTCCCCGACAAGTAACCCCATTTTGGAAACTAGACCCCCAAAGCCACCTATCTAGATGCATAGTGAGCACTTGGAACCCCCAGGTGCTTCACAAATTGATTCATAAAAATGAAAAAGAGTTTTTTTTTTTCACTTTTTCTTTTTTCCGAATCAATTTGTGAAGCACCTGGGGGTTCCAAGTGCTCACAATACATCTAGATATGTGCCTTGGGGGGGGTCCAGTTTCCAAAATGGGGTCATTTGTGGGGGAGCTCCAATGTTTGGGCACACAGGGACTCTTCAAATGCAACATGGTGTCCGCTAACAAATTGAATGGAAAATCGTCTCAAATTGTTAGCGGACACCATGTTGCGTTTGGAGAGCCCCTGTGTGCCCAAACATTAGAGCTCCCCGACAAGTAACCCCATTTTGGAAACTAGACCCCACAAGGCACCTATCTAGATGCATAGTGAGCACTTGGAACCCCCAGGTGCTTCACAAATTGATTCATAAAAATGAAAAAGTGTTGTTTTTTTTACTTTTTCATTTTTATGAATCAATTTGTGAAACACCTGGGGGTTCCAAGTGCTCACTATGCATCTAGATAGGTGCCCTGGGGGGTTTAGTTTCCAAAATGGGGTCACTTGTGTGGGAGCTCCAATGTTTGGGCACACAGGGACTCTCCAAATGCAACATGGTGTCCGCTAACAAATTGAATGGAAAATCGTCTCAAATTGTTAGCGGACACCATATTGCGTTGGGAGAGCCCCTGTGTGCCCAAACAATGGAGCTCCCCCACAAGTGACCCCATTTTGGAAACTAGACCCCCAAAGCCACCTATCTAGATGCATAGTGAGCACTTGGAACCCCCAGGTGCTTCACAAATTGATTCATAAAAATGAAAAAGTGTTTTTTTTTTTACTTTTTCATTTTTACGAATCAATTTGTGAAGCACCTGGGGGTTCCAAGTGCTCACTATGCATCTAGATAGGTGGCTTGGGGGGTCTAGTTTCCAAAATGGGGTCACTTGTTGGGGAGCTCCAATGTTTGGGCACACAGGGATTCTCCAAATGCAACATCGTGTCTGCTAACAAATTGAATGTAAAATCGGCTCAAATTGTTAGCGGACACCATGTAGCGTTTGGAGAACGCCTGTGTGCCCAAACATTGGAGCTCCCCGACAAGTAACCCCATTTTAGAAACTAGACCCCCCAAGGCACCTATCTAGATCCATAGTGAGCACTTGGAACCCCCAGTTGCTTCACAAATTGATTCATAAAAATGAAAAAGTGTTGTTTTTTTTCACTTTTTCATTTTTATGAATCAATTTGTGAAACACCTGGGGGTTGCAAGTGCTCACTATGCATCTAGATAGGTGCCTTGGGGGGTCTAGTTTCCAAAATGGGGTCACTTGTGGGGGAGCTCCAATGTTTGGGCACACAGGGACTCTCCAAATGCAACATGGTGTCCGCTAACGATTTGAATATAAAATCGGCTCAAATTGTTAGCGGACACCATGCTGCGTTTGGAGAGCCCCTGTGTGCCCAAACATTGGAGCTCCGCCACATGTGACCCCATATTGGAAACTAGACCCCACAAGGCACCTATCTAGATGCATAGTGAGCACTTGGAACCCCCAGGTGCTTCACAAATTGATTTGAAAAAATGAAAAAGTGTTGTTTTTTTTCACTTTTTTATTTTTATGAATCAATTTGTGAAGCACCTGGGGGTTCCAAGTGCTCACTATGAATCTAGATAGGTGCCTTGGGGGGTCTAGTTTCCAAAATGGTGTCACTTGTGGGGGAGCTCCAATGTTTGGGCACACAGAGACTCTCCAAATGCAACATGGTGTCCGCTAACAAGTTGAATGGAAAATCGGCTCAAATTGTTAGCGGACACCATGTTGCATTTGGAGAGCCCCTGTGTGCCCAAACATTGGAGCTCCCCGACAAGTAACCCCATTTTGGAAACTAGACCCCCCAAGGAACCTATCTAGATGCATAGTGAGCATTTGGAACCCCCAGGTGCTTCACAAATTGATTCGTAAAAATGAAAAATTGATTTTTTTTTCACTGTTTCATTTTACGAATCAAATTGTGAAGCACCTGGGGGATCCAAGTGCTCACTATGCATCTAGATAGGTGCCTTGGGGGGTCTAGTTTCCAAAATGGGGTCACTTGTTGGGGAGCTCCAATGTTTGGGCACACAGGGATTCTCCAAATGCAACATGGTGTCCGCTAACAAATTAAATGGAAAATCGACTCAAATTGTTAGCGGACACCATGTTGCGTTTGGAGAGCCCCTGTGTGCCCAAACATTGGAGCTCCCCCACAAGTGACCCCATTTTGTAAACTAGACCCCACAAGGCACCTATCTAGATGCATAGTGAGCACTTGGAACCCCCAGGTGCTTCACAAATTGATTCATAAAATGAAAAAGTGTTTTTTTTTTCACTTTTTCATTTTTACGAACAATTTGTGAAGCACCTGGGGGTTCCAAGTGCTCACTATGCATCTAGATAGGTGCATTGGGGGGTCTAGTTTCCAAAATGTGGTCATTTGTGGGGGAGCTCCAATGTTTAGGCACACAGGGACTCTCCAAATGCAACATGGTGTCCGCTAACAAATTGAATGGAAAATCGGCTCAAATTGTTAGCGGACACCATGTTGCGTTTGGAGATCCCCTGTGTGCCCAAACATTGGAGCTCCCCCACAAGTGACCACAATTTGGAAACTAGACCCCCCAAGGCACCTATCTAGATGCATAGTGAGCACTTGGAACCCCCAGGTGCTTCACAAATTGATTCATAAATGAAAAAGTGTTTTTTTTTCCACTTTTTCATTTTTACGAATCAATTTGTGAAGCACCTGGGGGTTCCAAGTGCTCACTATGCATCTAGATAGGTGCCTTGGGGGGTCTAGTTTCCAAAATGTGCTCACTTGTGGGGGAGCTCCTATGTTTGGGCACACAGGGACTCTCCAAATGCAACATGGTGTCCGCTAACAAATAGAATGGAAAATCGTCTCAAATTGTTAGCGGACACCATGTTGCATTTGGAGCCCCTGTGTGCCCAAACATTGGAGCTCGCCCACAAGTAACCCCATTTTGGAAACTAGGCCCCCCAAGGCACCTATCTAGATGCATAGTGAGCACTTGGAACCCCCAGGTGCTTCACAAATTGATTCATAAAAATGAAAAAGTGTTTTTTTTTTCACTTTTTAATTTTTACGAATCAATTTGTGAGCACCTGGGGGTTCCAATTGCCCACTATGCATCTAGATAGGTGCCTTGAGGGGTCTAGTTTCCAAAATGGGTTACTTGTGTTGGAGCTCCAATGTTTGGGCACAAAGGGACTCTCCAAATGCAACATGGTGTCTGCTACAAATTGAATGGAAAATCGGCTCAAATTGTTAGCGGACACCATGTTGCGTTTAGAGAGCCCCTGTGTGCCCAAACATTGGAGCTCCCCCACAAATGACCCCATTTTTGAAACTAGACCCTCCAAGGCACCTATGTAGATGCACAGTGAGCACTTGGAACCCCCAGGTGCTTCACAAATTGATTCATAAAGATGAAAAAGTGTTTTTTTTTTCACTTTTTTATTTTTACGAATCAATTTGTGAAGCACCTGGGGGTTCCAAGTGCTCACATTACATCTAGATAGGTGCCTTGGGGGGGGGTCTAGTTTCCAAAATGGGTTATTTGTGCTGGAGCTCCAATGTTTGGGCACACAGGGACTCTCCAAATGCATCATGGTGTCCGCTAACAAAATGAATGGTAAATCGGCTGAAATTGTTAGCGGACACCATGTTGCGTTTGGAGCCCCTGTGTGCCCAAACATTGGTGCTCCCCCACAATTGACCCCATTTTGGAAACTAGACCCCCCAAGGAACCTATCTAGATGCATAGTGAGCACTTGGAACACCCAGGTGCTTCACAAATTGAATCATAAAAATGAAAAAGTGTTTTTTTTTTCACTTTTTCATTTTTACGAATCAATTTGTGAAGCACCTGGGGGTTCCAAGTGCTCACTATGCATCTAGATAGGTGCCTTGTGGGGTATAGTTTCCAAAATGGGGTCACTTGTGGGGGAGCTCCAATGTTTGGGCACACAGGGACTCTCCAAATGCAACATGATGTCCGCTAACAAATTGAATGGAAAATCGGCTCAAATTGTTATTGGACACCATGTTGCGTTTGGAGCCCGTGTGTGCCCAAGCATTGGTGCTCCCCCACAAATGACACGATTTTGGAAACTAGACCTCCCAAGGCACCTATCTAGATGCATAGTGAGCTCTTGGAAAACCCAGGTGCTTCACAAATTGATACATAAAAATGAAAAAGTTTTTTTTTTTTTCACTTTTTCATTTTTACGAATCAATTTGTGAAGCACCTGGGGGTTCCAAGTGCTCACTATGCATCTAGATAGGTGCCTTGTGGGGTATAGTTACCAAAATGGGGTCACTTGTGGGGGAGCTCCAATGTTTGGGTACACAGGGACTCTCCAAATGCAACATGGTGTCCGCTAACAAATTGAATGGAAAATCGGCTCAAATTGTTAGCGGACACCATGTTGCGTTTGGAGAGCCCCTGTATGCCCAAACATTGGAGCTCCCCCACAAGTGACCCTATTTTGGAAACTAGACCCCCCAAGGCACCTATCTGGATGCATAGTGAGCACTTGGAACCCCCAGGTGCTTCACAAATTGATTCGTAAAAATGAAAAAGTGCTTTTTTTTTTCACTTTTTCATTTTTACAAATCAATTTGTGAAGCACCTGGGGGTTCCAAGTGCTCACAATACATCTAGATAGGTGCCTTGGGGTGGGGGTCTAGTTTCCAAAATGGGGTCACTTGTGGGGGAGCTCCAATGTTTGGGCACACAGGGACTCTCCAAATGCAACATGGTGTCCGCTAACAAATTGAATGGAAAATCTGCTCAAATTGTCAGCCGACACCATGTTGCGTTTGGAGCCCGTCTGTGCCCAAACATTGGAGCTCCCCCACAAATGACCCCACTTTGGAAACTAGACCTCCCAAGGCACCTATCTAGATGCATAGTGAGCACTTGGAAAACCCAGGTGCTTCACAAATTGATACATAAAAATGAAAAAGTGTTTTTTTTTTCACTTTTTCATTTTTACGAATCAATTTGTGAAGCACCTGGGGATTCCAAGTGCTCACTATGCATCTAGATAGGTGCCTTGTGGGGTATAGTTTCCAAAATGGGGTCACTTGTGGGGGAGCTCCAATGTTTGGGCACACAGGGACTCTCCAAATGCAACATGGTGTCCGCTAACAAATTGAATGGAAAATCGGCTCAAATTGTTAGCGGACACCATGTTGCGTTTGGAGAGCCCATGTGTGCCCAAACATTGGAGCTCCCCCACAAGTGACCCTATTTTGGAAACTAGACCCCCCAAGACACCTATCTAGATGCATAGTGAGCACTTGGAACCCCCAGGTGCTTCACAAATTGATTCGTAAAAATGAAAAAGTGCTTTTTTTTTCACTTTTTCATTTTTACGAATCAATTTGTGAAGCACCTGGGGGTTGTAAGTGCTCACTATGCATCTAGTTAGGTGCCTTGGGGGGTCTAGTTTCCAAAATGGGGACACTTGTGGGGGAGCTCCAATGTTTGGGCACACAGAGACTCTCCAAATGCAACATGGTGTCCGCTAACAAATTGAATGGAAAATCTGCTCAAATTGTTAGCGGACACCATGTTGCGTTTGGATCCCTTGTGTGCTCAAACATTGGAGTTCCCCACAAGTAACCCCATTTTGGAAACTAGACCCCCCAAGGCACCTATCTCGATGCACAGTGAGCACTTGGAACTCCCAGGTGCTTCACAAATTGATTCATAAAAATGAAAAAGTGTTTTTTTTTTCACTTTTTCATTTTTACGAATCAATTTGCGAAGCACCTGGGGGTTCCAAGTGCTCACTATGCATCTAGATAGGTGCCTTGGAGGGGGGTCTAGTTTCTAAAATGGGGTCACTTGTGGGGTAGCTCCAATGTTTGGGCACACAGGGACTCTCCTAATGCAACATGGTGTAAGCTAACAAATTGAATGGAAAATCGGCTCAAATTGTTAGCGGACACCATGTTGCGTTTGGAGCCCCTGTGTGCCCAAACATTAGAGCTCCCCCACAAGTGACCCCATTTTGGAAACTAGACCCCCCAAGTCACCTATCTAGATGCATAGTGAGCACTTGGTACCCCCAGGTGCTTCACAAATTGATTCAGAAAAATGAAAAAGTGTTTTTTTTTCAATTTTTCATTTTTACGAATCAATTTGTGAAGCACCTGGGGGTTCCAAGTGCTCACTATGCATCTAGATAGGCGCCTTGGGGGGATCTAGTTTCCAAAATGGGGTCACTTGTGGGGGAGCTCCAATGTTTGGGCACACAGGGACTCTCCAAATGCAACATGGTGTCCGCTAACAAATTGAATGGAAAATCTGCTCAAATTGTCAGCCGACACCATGTTGCGTTTGGAGCCCGTGTGTGCCCTAACATTGGAGCTCCCGCACAAATGACCCCACTTTGGAAACTAGACCTCCCAAGGCACCTATCTAGATGCATAGTGAGCACTTGGAAAACCCAGGTGCTTCACAAATTGATACATAAAAATGAAAAAGTGTTTTTTTTTTCACTTTTTCATTTTTACAAATCAATTTGTGAAGCACCTGGGGATTCCAAGTGCTCACTATGCATCTAGATAGGTGCCTTGTGGGGTATAGTTTCCAAAATGGGGTCACTTGTGGGGGAGCTCCAATGTTTGGGCACACAGGGACTCTCCAAATGCAACATGGTGTCCGCTAACAAATTGAATGGAAAATCGGCTCAAATTGTTAGCGGACACCATGTTGCGTTTGGAGAGCCCATGTGTGCCCAAACATTGGAGCTCCCCCACAAGTGACCCTATTTTGGAAACTAGACCCCCCAAGACACCTATCTGGATGCATAGTGAGCACTTGGAACCCCCAGGTGCTTCACAAATTGATTCGTAAAAATGAAAAAGTGCTTTTTTTTTCACTTTTTCATTTTTACGAATCAATTTGTGAAGCACCTGGGGGTTGTAAGTGCTCACTATGCATCTAGTTAGGTGCCTTGGGGGGTCTAGTTTCCAAAATGGGGACACTTGTTGGGGAGCTCCAATGTTTGGGCACACAGAGACTCTCCAAATGCAACATGGTGTCCGCTAACAAATTGAATGGAAAATCTGCTCAAATTGTTAGCGGACACCATGTTGCGTTTGGATCCCTTGTGTGCTCAAACATTGGAGTTCCCCACAAGTAACCCCATTTTGGAAACTAGACCCCCCAAGGCACCTATCTCGATGCACAGTGAGCACTTGGAACTCCCAGGTGCTTCACAAATTGATTCATAAAAATGAAAAAGTGTTTTTTTTTTCACTTTTTCATTTTTACGAATCAATTTGCGAAGCACCTGGGGGTTCCAAGTGCCCACTATGCATCTAGATAGGTGCCTTGGAGGGGGGTCTAGTTTCTAAAATGGGGTCACTTGTGGGGTAGCTCCAATGTTTGGGTACACAGGGACTCTCCTAATGCAACATGGTGTAAGCTAACAAATTGAATGGAAAATCGGCTCAAATTGTTAGCGGACACCATGTTGCGTTTGGAGCCCCTGTGTGCCCAAACATTAGAGCTCCCCCACAAGTGACCCCATTTTGGAAACTAGACCCCCCAAGTCACCTATCTAGATGCATAGTGAGCACTTGGTACCCCCAGGTGCTTCACAAATTGATTCAGAAAAATGAAAAAGTGTTTTTTTTTCAATTTTTCATTTTTACGAATCAATTTGTGAAGCACCTGGGGGTTCCAAGTGCTCACTATGCATCTAGATAGGCGCCTTGGGGGGATCTAGTTTCCAAAATGGGGTCACTTGTGGGGGAGCTCCAATGTTTGGGCACACAGGGACTCTCCAAATACAACATGGTGTCAACTAAAAAATTGAATGGAAAATCGGCTCAAATTGTTAGCGGACACCATGCTGCGTTTGGAGCCCCTGTGTGCCCAAACATTGGAGCTTGCCCACAAGTAACCCCATTTTGGAAACTAGGCCCCCCAAGGCACCTATCTAGATGCATAGTGAGCACTTGGAACCCCCAGGTGCTTCACAAATTGATTCGTAAAAATGAAACAGTGCTTTTTTTTTTCACTTTTTCATTTTTACAAATCAATTTGTGAGCACCTGGGGGTTCCAAGTGCCCATTATGCATCTAGATAGGTGCCTTGAGGGGTCTAGTTTCCAAAATGGGTTACTTGTGTTGGAGCTCCAATGTTTGGGCACACAGGGACTCTCCAATTGCAACATGGTGTCCGCTAACAAATTGAATGGAAAATCGGCTCAAATTGTTAGCGGACACCATGTTGCATTTAGAGAGCCCCTGTGTGCCCAAATATTGGAGCTCCCCCACAACTGACCCCATTTTTGAAACTAGACCCTCCAAGGCACCTATCTAGATGCACAGTGAGCACTTGGAACCCCCAGGTGCTTCACAAATTGATTCATAAAAATGAAACAGTGTTTTTTTTTTCACTTTTTAATTTTTACGAATCAATTTGTGAAGCACCTGGGGGTTCCAATTACTCACAATACATCTAGATAGGTGCCTTGGGGTGGGGGTCTAGTTTCCAAAATGGGGTCACTTGTGGGGGAGCTCCAATGTTTGGGCACACAGGGACTCTCCAAATGCAACATGGTGTCCGCTAACAAATTGAATGGAAAATCTGCTCAAATTGTCAGCCGACACCATGTTGCGTTTGGAGCCCGTGTGTGCCCTAACATTGGAGCTCCCGCACAAATGACCCCACTTTGGAAACTAGACCTCCCAAGGCACCTATCTAGATGCATAGTGAGCACTTGGAAAACCCAGGTGCTTCACAAATTGATACATAAAAATGAAAAAGTGTTTTTTTTTTCACTTTTTCATTTTTACAATTCAATTTGTGAAGCACCTGGGGATTCCAAGTGCTCACTATGCATCTAGATAGGTGCCTTGTGGGGTATAGTTTCCAAAATGGGGTCACTTGTGGGGGAGCTCCAATGTTTGGGCACACAGGGACTCTCCAAATGCAACATGGTGTCCGCTAACAAATTGAATGGAAAATCGGCTCAAATTGTTAGTGGACACCATGATGCGTTTGGAGAGCCCCTGTGTGCCCAAACATTGGAGCTCCCCCACAAGTGACCCTATTTTGGAAACTAGACCCCCCAAGGCACCTATCTGGATGCATAGTGAGCACTTGGAACCCCCAGGTGCTTCACAAATTGATTCGTAAAAATGAAAAAGTCCTTTTTTTTCACTTTTTCATTTTTACGAATCAATTTGTGTAGCACCTGGGGGTTGTAAGTGCTCACTATGCATCTAGATAGGTGCCTTGGGGGGTCTAGTTTCCAAAATGGGGTCACTTGTGGGGGAGCTCCAATGTTTGGGCACACAGAGACTCTCCAAATGCAACATGGTGTCCGCTAACAAATTGAATGGAAAATCTGCTCAAATTGTTAGCGGACACCATGTTGCGTTTGGAGCCCTTGTGTGCCCAAACATTGGAGTTCCCCACAAGTAACCCCATTTTGGAAACTAGACCCCCCAAGGCACCTATCTAGATGCACAGTGAGCACTTGGAACTCCCAGGTGCTTCACAAATTGATTCATAAAAATGAAAAAGTGTTTTTTTTTTCACTTTTTCATTTTTACGAATCAATTTGCGAAGCACCTGGGGGTTCCAAGTGCTCACTATGCATCTAGATAGGTGCCTTGGAAGGGGGTCTAGTTTCTAAAATGGGGTCACTTGTGGGGTAGCTCCAATGTTTGGGCTCACAGGGACTCTCCTAATGCAACATGGTGTCCGCTAACAAATTGAATGGAAAATCGACTCAAATTGTTAGCGGACACCATGTTGCGTTTGGAGCCCCTGTGTGCCCAAACATTGGAGCTCCCCCACAAGTGACCCCATTTTGGAAACTAGACCCCCCAAGTCACCTATCTAGATGCATAGTGAGCACTTGGTACCCCCAGGTGCTTCACAAATTGATTCATAAAAATGAAAAAGTGTTTTTTTTTTCACTTTTTCATTTGTACGAATCAATTTGTGAAGCACCTGGGGGTTCCAAGTGCTCACTATGCATCTAGATAGGTGCCTTGGGGGGGATCTAGTTTCCAAAATGGGGTCACTTGTGGGGGAGCTCCAATGTTTGGGCACACAGGGACTCTCCAAATGCAACATGGTGTCAACTAAAAAATTGAATGGAAAATCGGCTCAAATTGTTAGCGGACACCATGTTGCATTTGGAGCCCCTGTGTGCCCAAACATTGGAGCTTGCCCACAAGTAACCCCATTTTGGAAACTAGGCCCCCCAAGGCACCTCTCTAGATGCATAGTGAGCACTTGGAACCCCCAGGTGCTTCACAAATTGATTCATAAAAATGAAAAAGTGTTTTTTTTTCACTTTTTCATTTTTACGAATCAATTTGTGAGCACCTGGGGGTTCCAAGTGCCCACTATGCATATAGATAGGTGCCTTGAGGGGTCTAGTTTCCAAAATGGGCTACTTGTGTTGGAGCTCCAATGTTTGGGCACATAGGGACTCTCCAAATGCAACATGGTGTCCGCTAACAAATTGAATGGAAAATCGTCTCAAATTGTTAGCGGACACCATGTTGCGTTTAGAGAGCTCCTGTGTGCCCAAACATTGGAGCTCCCCCACAAGTGACCCCATTTTTTAAACTAGACCCTCCAAGGCACCTATCTAGATGCACAGTGAGCACTTGGAACCTCCAGGTGCTTCACAAATTGATTCATAAAAATGAAAAAGTGTTTTTTTTTTCACTTTTTCATTTTTACGAATCAATTAGTGAAGCACCTGGGGGTTCCAAGTGCTCACTATGCATCTAGATAGATGCCTTGGGGGGGTCTAATTTCCAAAATGGGGTCACTTGTGGGAGAACTCCAATGTTTGGGCACACAGGGACTCTCCAAATGCAACATGGTGTCCGCTAACAAATTGAATGGAAAATCGGTTGAAATTGTTAGCCGACACAATGTTGCGTTTGGAGAGCCCCTGTGTGCCCAAACATTGGAGCTCCCCCACAAGTGACCCCATTTTGGAAACTAGACCCCCCAAGGCACCTATCTAGATGCATAGTGAGCACTTGGAACCCCCAGGTGCTTCACAAATTGATTCATAAAAATGAAAAAGTGTTTTTTTTTTCACTTTTTTATTTTTACAAATCAATTTGTGAAGCACCTGGTGGTTCCAAGTGCTCACAATACATCTAGATAGGTGCCTTGGGGGGGGGGTCTAGTTTCCAAAATGGGATCACTTGTGGGGGAGCTCCAATGTTTGGGCACACAGGGACTCTCCAAATGCAACATGGTGTCCGCTAACAAATTGAATGGAAAATCGGCTCAAATTGTTAGCGGACACCATGTTGCGTTTGGAGCCCCTGTGTGCCCAAACATTGGAGCTCCCCCACAAATGACCCCATTTTGGAAACTAGACCTCCCAAGGCACCTAACTAGATGCATAGTGAGCACTTGGAAAACCCAGGTGCTTCACAAATTGATACATAATAATGAAAAAGTGTTTTTTTTTTCACTTTTTAATTTTTACGAATCAATTTGTGAAGCACCTGGGGATTCCAAGTGCTCACTATGCATCTAGATAGGTGCCTTGTGGGGTATAGTTTCCAAAATGGGGTCACTTGTGGCGGAGCTCCAATGTTTGGGCACACAGGGACTCTCCAAATGCAACATGGTGTCCGCTAACAAATTGAATGGAGTATCGGCTCAAATTGTTAGAGAACACCATGTTGCGTTTGGAGAGCCCCTGTGTGCCCAAACATTGGAGCTCCCCCACAAGTGACCCTATTTTGGAAACTAGACCCCACAAGGCACCTATCTGGATGCATAGTGAGCACTTGGAACCCCCAGGTGCTTAACAAATTGATTCATAAAAATGAAAAAGTGTTTTTTTTTTCACTTCTTCATTTTTTCAAATCAATTTGTGAAGCACCTGGGGTTTGCAAGTGCTCACTATGCATCTAGATAGGTGCCTTGGGGGGTCTAGTTTCCAAAATGGGTCACTTGTGGGGGAGCTCCAATGTTTGGGCACACAGAGACTCTTCAAATGCAACATGGTGTCCGCTAACAGATTGAATGGAAAATCGGCTCAAATTGTTAGCGGACACCATGTTGCGTTTGGAGCCCTTGTGTGCCCAAACATTGGAGTTCCCCACAAGTGACCCCATTTTGGAAACTAGACCTCCCAAGGCACCTATCTAGATGCATAGTGAGCACTTGGAAAACACAGGTGCTTCACAAATTGATACATAAAAATGAAAAAGTGTTTTTTTTTTCACTTTTTCATTTTCACGAATCAATTTGTGAAGCACTTGGGGGTTCCAAATGCTCACTATGCATCTAGATAGGTGCCTTGTGGGGTATAGTTTCCAAAATGCGGTCACTTGTGGGGGAGCTCCAATGTTTGGGCACACAGGGACTCTCCAAATGCAACATGGTGTCCGCTAACAAATTGAATGGAGTATCGGCTCAAATTGTTAGAGGACACCATGTTGCGTTTGGAGAGCTCCTGTGTGCCCAAACATTGGAGCTCCCCCACAAGTGACCCCATTTTGGAAACTAGACCCCACAAGGCACCTATCTGGATGCATAGTGAGCACTTGGAACCCCCAGGTGCTTCACAAATTGATTCATAAAAATGAAAAAGTGTTTTTTTTTTCACTTTTTCATTTTTTCAAATCAATTTGTGAAGCACCTGGGGGTTGCAAGTGCTCACTATGCATCTAGATAGGTGCCTTGGGGGGTCTAGTTTCCAAAATGGGGTCATTTGTGGGGGAGCTCCAATGTTTGGGCACACAGAGACTCTCCAAATGCAACATGGTGTCCGCTAACAAATTGAATGGAAAATCGGCTCAAATTGTTAGCGGACACCATGTTGCGTTCGGAGCCCTTGTGTGCCCAAACATTGGAGTTCCCCACAAGTAACCCCATTTTGGAAACTAGACCCCCCAAGGCACCTATCTAGATGCACAGTGAGCACTTGGAACTCCCAGGTGCTTCACAAATTGATTCATAAAAATGAAAAAGTGTTTTTTTTTTCACTTTTTCATCTTTACGAATCAATTTGCGAAGCACCTGGGGGTTCCAAGTGCTCACTATGCTTCTAGATAGGTGCCTTGGGGGGTCTAGTTTCCAAAATGGGGTCACTTGTGGGGGAGCTCCAATGTTTGGGCACACAGAGACTCTCCAAATGCAACATGGTGTCCGCTAACAAATTGAATGGAAAATTGGCTCAAATTGTTAGTGGACACCATGTTGCTTTTGGAGCCCTTGTGTGCCCAAACATTGGAGCTCCCCCACAAGTGACCCCATTTTGGAAACTAGACCCCCGAAGGCACCTATCTAGATGCACAGTGAGCACTTGGAACTCCCAGGTGCTTCACAAAGGGGAGGAGTCCTAAGGAGATAATTTGCATATTCCCACTGCATTTTGGGGTAAGTGAAGAGTCTCCGCGAGCTCAAAGAACACTGTATTTTGGCTGTTGGAGCTGAAAAGAGGACATCGGTAAACCAGGGGAGGAGTCCTGAGGAGTTAATTTGCATATTCCCACTGCATTTTGGGGTAAGTGAAGAGTCTCCGCGAGCTCAAAGAACACTGTATTTTGGCTGTTGGAGCTGAAAAGAGGACATCGGTAAACCAGGGGAGGAGTCCTGAGGAGATCATTTGCATATTCCCACTGCATTTTGGGGTAAGTGAAGAGTCTCCGCGAGCTCAAAGAACACTGGATTTTGGCTGTTGGAGCTGAAAAGAGGACATCGGTAAACCAGGTGAGGAGTCCTGAGGAGATCATTTGCATATTCCCACTGCATTTTGGGGTAAGTGAAGAGTCTCCGCGAGCTCAAAGAACACTGGATTTTGGCTGTTGGAGCTGAAAAGAGGACATCGGTAAACCAGGGGAGGAGTCCTGAGGAGATAATTTGCATATTCCCACTGCATTTTGGTGTAAGTGAAGAGTCTCCGCGAGCTCAAAGAACACTGGATTTTGGCTGTTGGAGCTGAAAAGAGGACATCGGTAAACCGCGCATTTTGAAACTTTTTTTTTAAGCTTTTTTGACTGTTTTCAGAACATTAACAATAAGAACATGGAAGAGTCCAGGAGCCATTTGGTGAGCTGCATATCCTGCTACATGTTCACAGACTTGCCAGTGGAAAAGCCAAACTTCACATGCCAGAAATGCAAGCTTGTGTCCCTGTTGGAGGAAAAGTTGCGAAATCTAGAAGAGAGGTTAACTACCTTGAAAATCATTAAGGAAGGTGAAGAGTTCTTAGACAGAACAGAATTATCTCTTCATGATTCAGAAAGAGAAGAAATTCTAACTGCACCTGACGAAACCGAGGAATGGAAGCATGTGACCCACAGAAGCAGGAGGATCGAGAGGCAGTCAGCACCCATACTGCTCAGGAACCAGTACCAGGCTCTCACGCAGGAGAACCATGAAGAAATACAGCAAAATAAGACTTTGCCAGCAATGAATAACCTTGTAAGCCCTCAGAATCCTCCTGGATGGAGAAAGAAGAATGTTGTGAAGAAAAAACGGAAAATGGTGGTTATGGGGGATTCCCTGTTAAGAGGAACAGAGGCCGCTATCTGCAGACCAGACATAACCTCAAGAGAAATGTGCTGTCTTCCAGGAGCAAAAATTAAAGATGTGTCTGACAGGATATCAAGACTCTTCAGACCTACAGATCACTACCCATTCCTGCTAATACATGTGGGGACAAATGACACCGCAAGAAAGGACCTGGAAGCCATCTGCAGTGACTTTGAAGACTTAGGCAAGAAAGTGAAAGAATTGGGAGCGCAGGTGGTCTTCTCATCCATCCTCCCAGTGGATGGCCATGGAACAATGAGGTGGAATAAGATTCTACAGGTGAACAACTGGCTACGTCGATGGTGCCGTCAACAAGGATTTGGATTTCTGGATCACGGAATGAATTACCTATACGATGGACTACTTGCTAGAGATGGGGTGCACCTTACGAAGACTGGAAAACATGTATTTGGAAGTCGCCTTGCTACACTCATCAGAAGAGCTTTAAACTAGAACAATGTGGGAAGGGAAGCAAAAGGCCAGAAAAAGCCATACAGCTGACAAATACTATTGAGATCTCTGCTACTGGAAGTGGAAAAGAAGAACAAAGACAAAACAATTTAAATAATAAAAATATGGGAGGAAGAGAAACCAATCACAAACTATAATGTTTTTATACAAATGCACAAAGCATGGGCAACAAACAAGGAGAATTGGAACTACTAATGCAGGAAAAGGAATATGATGTCATTGGAATCACTGAAACTTGGTGGGACGATACACATGATTGGAATACAAGGCTAAAAGGATACAACTTATTTGCAAGAAACAGACTTGATAAACTAGGAGGAGGTGTTGCATTGTATGTTAGAAAAGCGTATATCTGCACAGAGATTGAAGCTTCAGAGACTGGGAGTTCTGTGGAAACTGTTTGGGTAAGAATACAAGGAGAGAACAACGGAAAGGACACCATTGTAGGCATTTACTACAGGCCACCTGGGCAAGCTGAAGATATGGATGAACTCTTTATGTATCAAATGACCAAGTTCTCCAAAAAATATGACGTAGTGGTCATGGGAGATTTCAACTATCCAGACATTTGTTGGGAATCTCTCTCAAGTAAAACTAACAGGTCAAGCAAATTCTTATCCTCTCTTGCTGACAACTTTATCTTCCAAAAGGTAGGGGAGAAAACAAGGGGATCTGCTACTTTGGATCCAATCCTTATAAACAGGGAGGAAATGGTTGAGGAGGTAAAGGTGGCTGGGACCCTAGGAGGCAGCGATCATGCTATTATAGAATTTTGGATAACTAGAGGAGGAAGACATGTGAAGACTCAAACTTCAAGGTTAGATTTTAGAAAGGCAGATTTTAAGAGACTCAGAAAGAGAATAGGAGGGATCCAATGGCTGGATGTCCTTAAGGACAAAAATGTCCAGGAAGGATGGGAAATTTTTAAAAATGAGATTCTCAAAGCACAATCGTTAACAATCCCGAAAAGTAGGAAGAATGGGAAGCTTTTAAGGAAACCAGGATGGATGAACACAGAACTTAAACACATGCTAAAAAGAAAGAAAGAAATGTTTATTAAATGGAAAGAGGGAGGCATATCTAAAGAAGATTATAATGCAGTCTGCAGATCCTGTAGGGCACGTATCAGGTTAGCTAAAGCTGACAATGAATTAAGGCTTGCAAGAGATGTCAAAAGCAATAAAAAAGGATTTTGGGGGTATGTCAAAAGTAAAAGAAAAGTCAAAGATGCTATAGGATTTTTACAGGATGAAAATGGAGAAATGGTAAGAGAGGATGTTGAGAAGGCCAAACTTTTTAATTCCTATTTTGCATCTGTTTTCTCTCAGAAAGAAAATGTAACATCAACTGATCTTCACTGTCCTTTTAAAGGAATAGAGGAATCCAAGTTATCTGTAAACAGAAAGATTGTGAGGGAATATTTAGCTAACATAAATGAGTTCAAGTCTCCAGGTCCAGATGAATTACACCCCAGAGTACTGAAGGAGATCGTAGAAGAAATTTTAGAACCACTCTCCATAATCTTTGAAAATTCTTGGAGAACAGGAGAAGTCCCAGAAGACTGGAGAAGAGCAAATGTTGTTCCTATCTTCAAAAAGGGGAAGAAGGTGGACCCAGGGAACTATAGGCCGGTGAGTCTGACTTCTATACCAGGAAAGATCTTTGAACAAATTATTAAACAACATGTATGTAAGTACATGGATAAGAATGAAGTGATTAACCAGAGTCAGCATGGGTTTGTAACTAACAAGTCATGTCAGACTAACTTAATTTCCTTCTATGACAGAATCACTGACTGGGTGGATCAGGGAAATGCTGTAGATATAGTATATCTTGACTTCAGCAAAGCATTTGACAAAGTATCTCACACCATCCTTATTGAAAAAATGACCAAGTATGCAATGGACCAGGCAACTGTTATGTGGATTCATAACTGGCTTAGTGATCGGACTCAAAGGGTGGTTGTAAATGGCTTCACATCCAGCTGGATGAATGTCTCAAGCGGGGTACCACAGGGCTCCGTCCTGGGACCTGTATTGTTCAACATCTTTATCAATGATTTAGATGAAGGAATTGAGGGTAAGCTGATTAAATTTGCTGATGACACAAAGCTAGGAGGGATAGCTAATACTAGAGAAGAGAGAGAGAGGATTCAAAAAGACCTAAATAAACTGGAGCAGTGGGCAGCAACCAACAGAATGGTTTTTAACAGGGAAAAATGCAAAGTACTACATCTGGGCAATAAAAATGAAAAAAGCATATACAGAATGGGAGGAATAGAGCTAAGTAACAGTACATGTGAAAAAGACTTAGGTATACTAATAGATCATAGACTGAACATGAGTCAACAGTGTGATGCAGCAGCAAAAAAGGCAAATACAATTCTGGGATGTATTAACAGAAGCATACAGTCTAGATCACGTGAAGTCATTATCGGTCTTTACTCCTCTTTGGTCAGACCTCATCTGGAATACTGTGTACAGTTTTGGGCACCACATTTTAAAAAAGACATAGACAAACTGGAGCAAGTTCAGAGAAGAGCGACCAGAATGGTGACTGGTCTGCAAACCATGTCCTATGAGGAACGGTTGCAGGATTTGGGAATGTTTAGCTTGCAAAAAAGAAGACTGAGAGGAGACTTAATAGCTGTCTACAAATATGTCAAGGGCTGTCACATTGTAGAAGGATCATCTTTATTCTCCTTTGCACAAGGAAAGACTAGAAGCAATGGGATGAAATTAAATGGGAGGAGACGCAGATTAGATATTAGAAAAAACTTTTTGACAGTTAGGGTGATTAATGAGTGGAACAGGCTGCCACGAGAGGTGGTGAGTTCCCCTTCAATGGACATCTTCAAACAGAGGCTGGACAGACATCTGTCTGAGATGATCTAGTGAATCCTGCTTTGAGCAGGGGGTTGGAACAGATGACCCAGGAGGTCCCTTCCAACTCTACCATTCTATGATTCTATGATTCTAAATTGATTCATAAAAATAAAAAAGTGTTTTTTTTTTCACTTTTTCATTTTTACGAATCAATTTGGGAAGCACCTGGGGGTTACAAGTGCTCACTATGCATCTAGATAGGTGCCTTGGGGGGGGTCTAGTTTCCAAAATGGGGTCACTTGTGGGGGAGCTCCAATGTTTGGGCACACAGGGACTCTCCAAATGCAACATGGTGTCCGCTAACAAATTGAATGGAAAATCTGCTTAAATTGTTAGCGGACACCATGTTGCATTTGGAGCCCCTGTGGGCCCAAACATTGGAGCTCCCCCACAAGTGACCCCATTTTGGAAACTAGACCCCCCAAGGCACCTATCTAGATGCATAGTGAGCACTTGGTACCCCCAGGAGCTTCACAAATTGATTCATAAAAATGAAAAAGTGTTTTTTTTTTCACTTTTTCATTTTTACGACTCAATTTGTGAAGCAACTGGGGGCTCCAAGTGCTCACTATGCATCTAGATAGGTGCCTTGGGGGGGATCTAGTTTCCAAATTGGGGTCACTTGTGGGGAAGCTCCAATGTTTGGGCACACAGGGATTCTCCAAATGCAACATGGTGTCCGCTAACAAATTGAATGGAAAATCGGCTCAAATTGTTAGCGGACACCATGTTGCGTTTGGAGAGCCCCTGTGTGCCCAAACATTGGAGCTCCCCCACAAGTGACCCCAGTTTGGAAACTAGACCCCCCAAGGCACCTATCTAGATGCATAGTGAGCACTTGGAACCCCCAGGTGCTTCACAAATTGATTCATAAAAATGAAAAAGTGTTTGTTTTTATTCACTTTTTCATTTTTACAAATCAATTTGTGAAGCACCTGGGGGTTCCAAGTGCTCATTATGCATCTATATAGGTGCCTTGGGGGGTCTAGTTTCCAAAATGGGGTCACTTGTGAGGGAGCTCCAATGTTTGGGCACACAGGGACTCTCCAAATGCAACATGGTGTCCGCTAACAAATTGAATGGAAAATTGGGTCAAATTGTTAGCCGACATCATGTTGCGTTTGGAGAGCCCCTGTGTGCCCAAACATTGGAGCTCCCCCACAAGTGACCCCATTTTGGAAACTAGACCCCCAAAGGCACCTATCTAGATGCATAGTGAGCACTTGGAACCCCCAGGTGCTTCAGAAATTGATTCATAAAAATGAAAAAGTGTTTTTTTTTTTTCACTTTTTCATTTTTACGAATCAATTTGTGAAGCACCTGGGGGTTCCAAGTGCTCACTATGCATCTAGATAGGTGCCTTGAGGGGGGTCTAGTTTCTAAAATGGGGTCACTTGTGGGGGAGCACCAATGTTTAGGCACACAGGGACTCTCTAAATGCAACATGGTGTCCGCTAACAAATTGAATGGAAAATCGGCTCAAATTGTTAGCGGACACCATGTTGCGTTTGGAGCCCCTGTGTGCCCAAACATTGGAGCTCCCCCACAAGTGACCCCATTGTAAAAACTAGACCCCCCAAGGCACCTATCTAGATGCATAGTGAGCACTTAAAACCCCCAGGTGCTTCACAAATTGATTCATAAAAATGAAAAAGTGTTGTTTTTTTTTCACTTTTTCATTTTTACGAATCAATTTGTGAAGCACCTGGGTGTTTCAAGTGCTCACTATGCATCTAGATAGGTGCCTTGAGGGGGGTCTAGTCTCAAAAATGGGGTGACTTGTGGGGGAGCTCCAATGTTTGGGCACACAAAGACTCTCCAAATGCAACATGGTGTCCGCTAACAAATTGAATGGAAAATCGGCTCAAATTATTAGCGGACACCATGTTGCGTTTGGAGCCCCTGTGTGCCCAAACATTGGAGCTCCCCCACAAGTGACCCCATTTTGGAAACTAGACCCCCCAAGGCACCTATCTATATGCATAGTGAGCACTTGGAACCCCCAGGTGCTTCACAAATTGATTCGTAAAAATTAAGAAGTGTTTTTTTTTTTTCACTTTTTCATTTTTACGAATCAATTTGTGAAGCACCTGGGGGTTTCAAGTGCTCACTATGCATCTAGATAGGTGCCTTGGGGGGTCTAGTTTCCAAAATGGGGTCACTTGTGGGGGAGCTCTAATGTTTGGGCACACAGGGACTCTCCAAATGCAATATGGTGTCCGCTAACAAATTGAATGGAAAATCGTCTCAAATTGGTAGCGGACACCATGTTGCATTGGGAGAGCCCCTTTGTGCCCAAACATTGGAGCTCCCCCACAAGTGACCCCATTTTGCAAACTAGACCCCCCAAGGCACCTATATAGATGCAAAGTGATCACTTAGAACCCCCAGGTGCTTCACAAATTGATTCATAAAAATGAAAAAGTTTTTTTTTTTCACTTTTTCATTTTTGCAAATCAATTTGTGAAGCACCTGGGGTTCCATGTGCTCACTATGCATCAAAATAGGTGACTTGGGGGGGTCTAGTTTCCAAAACGGGGTCATTTGTGGGGGAGCACCAATGTTTGGGCACACAGGGACTCTCCAAATGCAACGTGGTGTCTGCTAACAAATTGAATGGTAAATTGACTCAAATTGTTAGCGGACACCATGTTGCGTTTGGAGCCCCTGTGTGCCCAAACATTGGAGCTCCCCCACAAGTGACCCCATTTTGGAAACTAGACCCCCCAAGGCACCTATCTAGATGCATAGTGAGCACTTGGAGCCCCCAGGTGCTTCACAAATTGATTCATAAAAATGAAAAAGTGTTTTTTTTTTCACTTTTTCATTTTTACGAATCAATTTGTGAAGCACCTGCGGGTTCCAAGTGCTTACTATGCATCTAGATAGGTGCCTTGGGGGTCTAGTTTCCAAAATGGGGTCACTTGTGGTGGAGCTCAAATGTTTGGGCACACAGGGACTCTCCAAATGCAACATGGTGTCCGCTAACAAATTGAATGGAAAATGGCTCAAATTGTTAGCGGACACCATGTTGCGTTTGGAGAGCCCCTGTGTGCCCAAACATTGGAGCTCCCCCACAAGTAACCCCATTTTGGAAACTAGACCCCCCAAGGCACCTATCTAGATGCATAGTGAGCTCTTGGAACCCCCAGGTGCTTCACAAATTGATTCATAAAAATGAAAAAGTGTTGTTTTTTTTTCACTTTTTCATTTTTACGAATCAATTTGTGAAGCACCTGGGTGTTTCAAGTGCTCACTATGCATCTAGATAGGTGCCTTGAGGGGGGTCTAGTCTCAAAAATGGGGTGACTTGTGGGGGAGCTCCAATGTTTGGGCACACAAAGACTCTCCAAATGCAACATGGTGTCCGCTAACAAATTGAATGGAAAATCGGCTCAAATTATTAGCGGACACCATGTTGCGTTTGGAGCCCCTGTGTGCCCAAACATTGGAGCTCCCCCACAAGTGACCCCATTTTGGAAACTAGACCCCCCAAGGCACCTATCTATATGCATAGTGAGCACTTGGAACCCCCAGGTGCTTCACAAATTGATTCGTAAAAATTAAGAAGTGTTTTTTTTTTTTCACTTTTTCATTTTTACGAATCAATTTGTGAAGCACCTGGGGGTTTCAAGTGCTCACTATGCATCTAGATAGGTGCCTTGGGGGGTCTAGTTTCCAAAATGGGGTCACTTGTGGGGGAGCTCTAATGTTTGGGCACACAGGGACTCTCCAAATGCAATATGGTGTCCGCTAACAAATTGAATGGAAAATCGTCTCAAATTGGTAGCGGACACCATGTTGCATTGGGAGAGCCCCTTTGTGCCCAAACATTGGAGCTCCCCCACAAGTGACCCCATTTTGCAAACTAGACCCCCCAAGGCACCTATATAGATGCAAAGTGATCACTTAGAACCCCCAGGTGCTTCACAAATTGATTCATAAAAATGAAAAAGTTTTTTTTTTTCACTTTTTCATTTTTGCAAATCAATTTGTGAAGCACCTGGGGTTCCATGTGCTCACTATGCATCAAAATAGGTGACTTGGGGGGGTCTAGTTTCCAAAACGGGGTCATTTGTGGGGGAGCTCCAATGTTTGGGCACACAGGGACTCTCCAAATGCAACGTGGTGTCTGCTAACAAATTGAATGGTAAATTGACTCAAATTGTTAGCGGACACCATGTTGCGTTTGGAGCCCCTGTGTGCCCAAACATTGGAGCTCCCCCACAAGTGACCCCATTTTGGAAACTAGACCCCCCAAGGCACCTATCTAGATGCATAGTGAGCACTTGGAGCCCCCAGGTGCTTCACAAATTGATTCATAAAAATGAAAAAGTGTTTTTTTTTTCACTTTTTCATTTTTACGAATCAATTTGTGAAGCACCTGCGGGTTCCAAGTGCTTACTATGCATCTAGATAGGTGCCTTGGGGGTCTAGTTTCCAAAATGGGGTCACTTGTGGTGGAGCTCAAATGTTTGGGCACACAGGGACTCTCCAAATGCAACATGGTGTCCGCTAACAAATTGAATGGAAAATCGGCTCAAATTGTTAGCGGACACCATGTTGCGTTTGGAGAGCCCCTGTGTGCCCAAACATTGGAGCTCCCCCACAAGTGACCCCATTTTGGAAACTAGACCCCCCACGTCACCTATCTAGATGCATGGTGAGCACTTGGAACCCCCAGGTGCTTCACAAATTGATTCGTAAAAATGAAAAAGTGTTTTTTTTTTCACTTTTTCATTTTTACGAATCAATTTGTGAAGCACCTGGGGGTTCCAAGTGCTCACTATGCATCTAGATAGGTGCCTTGGGGGAGTCAAGTTTCCAAAATGGGGTGACTTGTGGGGGAGCTCCAATGTTTGGGCACACAGGGGCTCTCCAAACGCAACATGGTGTCCGCTAACAATTTGAGCCGATTTTCCATTCAATTTGTTAGCGGACACCATGTTGCGTTTGGAGAGCCCCTGTGTGCCCAATCATTGGAGCTCCCCCACAATTGACCCCCTTTTTGGAACGGATTCCTGATTTGTCAATTTTATAAAGTAGTGTTATATGCCAGTTGTGCATTACAACCTGACAAACACTACACAACTGAAGCATGACAACCTGACGAACACTACGTCAGCTGTGTAGTGTTCGTCGGGTTCTCATACGTCAGAAATTAATTCAATAGTCCATGGAGGTATGGTATCTTCTGAAGCAGTCTTTCATGCAGAGGCCAGGTTTGTCGGGGCAGGTGTCACATTGGTAAATAGTGTCCTTGCATATTACTCTTCGGTAGCACACTCGGCACTTCTTTTGTGACTTACCCTTTTTTCCGCTGTGAGGTATCTGCCCCGGGTAATGCTGGCCCAGTACAATTCGAGGTCCTTCAGCTCCAGAAGTAGTGGGACCCGCTCCGCCACCACTGCCACATATCAGGGTCTTGATAACTGTCTCCTGAAAGTGAAGATACGACGCAGAAGTCTTGCCTGCACATTGAGACAGAAGGAAAGCGTTGTGCATTGCCATCTGAACAATGTGCACGGCCAGCTTCTTATACCATACCTTGGCCTTTCTCAAAGCACTGTATGGCTGGAGGACTTGATCGGAGAGATCAACTCGCCCCATGTACTTGTTGTACCCCACTACACAGTCTGGTTTGGCGACCTGTGTAGTGGAACCTCTTACAGTGCTGAGGGTGCTGCCATCACCATGTATGGTGGTCAAGAGAAGGACATCCCTCTTGTCCTTGTACTTGATCACCAACAGGTGGTCGCTACATTGGGCTCTGCTCTCACCCCTTCTGAGTAACTGCCCAATTAGCGTCTTTGGGAGGCCTTTCTGATTTTTGCGGACAGTACCGCAAGCTGCGGTATGTCGCGCAGAGAGGGACTTGAAGAGTGGGATACTTGTATAAAATTTATCCACGTACAGGTGATAACCTTTATCCAGCAGTGGGTGTACCAAGTCCCACACAATTTTCCCACTCACTCCCAGAACAGGGGGGCATTCAGGGGGTTCAATCCGGGAGTCCTTCCCTTCATAAACTCTAAACTTGTGAGTGTACCCTGAGGTACTCTCACAAAGTTTATACAGCTTGATCCCATACCTGGACCTTTTACTGGGCAGGTACTGCCGGAATCCAAGCCGCCCCTTGAAAGAATTAAGGACTCATCCACGCAGATGTCCCTTTGGGGCACGCACACTTCACCAAACTTGTTGCTGAAGTGCTCGATGACCGGCCAAACTTTGAAAAGACGATCAAAGTTCGGGTCATCGCGTGCAGGACACCTTGCATTATCTTGGTAATGCAAGAACTTGTGGATGGCCTCAAAACGTTTCCGGATCATCACCATTCGGAACACTGGAGTGTTATACAAAACGTCAACACTCAAGTATTGCCAAATCTCTGGCTTTTTCAGGATCCCCATATGAAGGACCAGGCTCCAAAACTTCATCATTTCTTCTGCGTCTACAGGAGACCAGTTAGAAAATGATGAAGAGGGGTTTTGTTCCAAAAATTGATGAGCATACAAATTAGTTTGGCCCACCATGAGGTTTATAAAATCCTCAGAGAAAAAGATTTTGAAAAAGTCTATTTCTGTGAGGCCGATTGTGTCAAACTTGATTCCTGATTCCGCCATGAAATCAGGAATCAATGGGTCAAAATTTTCGGGGGGCGAGGTCCATATGGGGTCAGTATTGGGGGGCGCTGGAACATCTTCTCTCCTGTGACGACTGAGGGGCGGTCCAGGAGAACCTGAGGAAGAAGAGGAGGAAGAAGAGTAGGAAGAGGAGGACAATGAGGCGTCAGAAAAGCAAAGAAATGTGGGATCCTCGCCCTCACTGTCTGTCTCAGTGTCGGAGGCAACAAAAGAGTATGCCTCCTCCGCTGAATAGCAAGTTTGGGATGAGCCGGCCATTTTTTTTTCCCGTGTATGTGATGCGTGTGTGTCAGTTCTTTATTTAGAGTGTGTGTGTGTCAGTGTGCTTGGTGTGAACTTTTTTTTCCTGAAAAAAAAAAGCGAAAAAAAAGAACTTCCGTAGGTGGTTCAAACAGCGAGCACGAGTGCGGATCGGTGAACTATGTCACCAATCAACTCTCGGCAGCTGCTGGGTGTGTGCGCGGATGTGGTGCAAAGGTGGGGGGGGGAGAATTGACAAAGACAAGAAAAAGAAGAGAAAGAAGAGAAAGAAAGAAAAAAAAAGAAAAAAAAAGAAAAGTCGTGAAAACAGCGAACACAGAAAAGAAAAAAAGAAAAGTCGTGAAAAGCAGCGAGCACGGACGTTGATCAGTGACGTAGACACTGCTCAGCGCTCGGCCGCTGCAGGACGCACGAAAAAAAAAATTGGTAAAAGGAGGGGGGGGGGGGAGAGGGGTGGATGAGGGGAGAACAGAGATGCACTTACCAAGTCTTCTCTGTTCTTCTTTTAGCAGGATCAGCAGCAGGTTCTGGAAGAGGCTCAGAAGCAGGATCTGCAGGATAAGGAGGTGGAGACCGATGACCCAGGAGATAGGATATCCAGGACCCTGGACAGCAGCCGGACGCCGAAGATCCAGCAGCCTGAAAAGCTCAGCAGGATGCCGGAGAAAGAGATCCAGGACCCTGGAGAGTGGCAGCAGCGACTGGAGCAGGTAGGAGAAAGGTCTTGTAGTGTCACAGAAGATTGTGGAACTACAAGGTCCAGCACAGAGTGATCAGACATGACCGCTCTGTAGAAATCCTCACCAAGTGTGAGGATCTGCAGCGCGGTCACAGGGGGGTGACAGGCTGGCTGGGCGCTGACAGGGGGATTGTATGACTTCACAGGGGGTCATGGGGAGGTGACAGGCAGGTCACAAGCCGGTAACCGCCCCGTGACCGCCCTGTTACCGCGCGGTCCCGCTGTGATCGGTGCGATCGATTTGATAGGCGATCGCACCGATCCTAGCAGTTTGGGGAGAGGGCTGGGGTTACTAGGCAACAGCCTAGGATCGGTGCTCTTAGGAGCACCGATCCTAGGCTGCACAGCACTGTTTCTGGCAATCTGCTTGCCGGAAACAGTGAGAAATGCTGTGATCGGCTGTTCAGAATTGAACTGCCAATCACAGCGATCGTGGGTGTGGGGTGGTGGCGCCACCCCCCGAGATGCCGGCGCCATCTACCCTGAGGTAAGATGGCACCGGAATTTTAAATTTATCACTGCGACTTCGGTCGCGGTGCCGCTTTAAAGGTACGGCGTACTAATACGTATCAGGTCCATAAGTCCCAGGGCACAGATACGTATTAGTACGCCTTGGGTCAGAAAGGGGTTAATATAGCTACATCTCATATCACCTATTTGGGCATAAAAATAGGCCATTTGCCATCCTCTTTGTATACGTTAAATTATCCCCCCCTCATCAAAAAAAATCACTGATCAATTGAAATTGTGGCAGGATTTGCCCTTGTCTTTTTTAGGTAGGGCGCATCTCGTCAAAATGATCAGTACTTCTAAAATTATGTATCAACTCCAAACTCTACCATTGCTATTGAAACACTCTGATGTAAACACACTAAATAGGGCCTTTAGTCGTTTTATATGGAGAGGAAAACGTCCTAGGATTAATCTGGACAAATTTATGTCATCGAAGGATGATGGAGGCATCAATTTTCCAAGTATCAGGAATTATAACCTTGCTTGCGTTTTTCGCTACATAATTGACTGGCTCCACAAAAGACATACATACTCTGATTACTCTTTGGAATCAGACCATGCTTACCCCTTTAATTTAACTGCACTTCTACACTCTCGCTATACTTGGTAAACACTTCGGCCAGCATAATACAAATCACTAGTAGGAGGTGTGGAAGAACCACAACTCACACCCCATAGTCGTGAGAGATTGCCTACTCAAAAATAGATATGAAGACGCTAAAGAAAACTGAGTATGCGGCATATAAAAAGAACTTTATTAGTAACAATATAAACACAAATTGAGACATATATAATAAATATGTGCAATCTGCGGACCAAGTCTAAAAACAGGAGTTACCCAAGAGAATGCCCTTAGTCACAGGGCAGGTCCCACATCTGCTTGCTCCTGCTTGGTCCCCTCCCCCCTCTCGAGCTACCCTTGGTGATCATTTTGGTGAGTCAGCTTTCATTGCACAGTTCAATTATATATTTATAATGGGAAACGATTGATACCTATTTGACTTTTCCGAACTGTTTGCTTTACCTGTCACCTCTGGTTTGCTCTTTTCTCAAGCGTTACCCTGTTATGCATAGGGCTGACTCTGGCCATCCTTTTTCATGCAAAGATTTACTTGCCTGCAGCTTTATTTGGGACACTGGGTTCCGTTGTTTATCTATACTTGCTGCATTGTGACTAAGGGCATTCTCTTGGGTAACTCCTGTTTTTAGACTTGGTCCGCAGATTGCACATATTTATTATATATGTCTCACTATGTGTTTATATTGTTACTAATAAAGCTCTTTTTATATGCCGCGCACTCTCGCTATACTTCCCTACACCCAGCAATCAAAAAATCAGTAACTTTTAAAGACACCATTTCCGCGTGGAAAGCGGTTAGAAAGAAATATGGCCTTTCTTTCAGAATTTCTAAGCCCCTGCTGCTATGGCAGAATCCGGAATTTCCACAGGGCATTGAAAATAAACTATTTATTAAATGGCAGCAAGCAGGTATAAATAACATATCTCACCTTCTCCACCCAACCGATCAGAGATGGTTGACGTACTCAGAGTGTATGGATAATTATGATCTACCTCTTCAACATGGCTTTCAATTTGAACAAATTAGACTATCCATTATGTCAAACTTAAGTGATGTTACCTTTGAGACCTTCCAAAACTAATTAGATGTAATTTTATTATCCCCAACAGGCACTCCCTCAATATCTAGTCTTTACTCGGTTATGAAATCCAATTTATTAAAGATACACCCTGACATTTTCTTTAAGTACTGGAAGCAACAATTGGAAGACGTTGAAATTCCCACTAAGATCAGATTAGGCTGGAAGATATTTAGAAAATACATTATAAATGAAACATGGAGAGAAACTCAATATAAAATAATACACGGGGCCATTTATGCTTTTAATATACCGAAAAAAGATCCATTATCAAATAGACTAATTACATGTCCTAAATGTCATCATCCATACTCTGACCTTATGCATGGCCTGTGGTCCTGTTCTGATTCAACAATATATTGGGATCAGGTCTCAGATTTGATGACTACTATATGGGGTCCAGGATACACTCTCTCTCCATACTTAGGCCTATTACATCACTGGAACAACCCAGAGAACCCCGGCAAAAAATCAAAAGGCCCCCCAAAACTGCTTCATAGTCTACTCTTCCTGGCAAAAAAACAGCTACTCAAACATTGGCTAGACCCTATCATTCCCCCTATAGCAGAGCTAATAATCCAAATGAAACATTTTATGGGAGTAGAACAACTAGATGCCCTTAGTAACAAAGAACAACAAGCTGGCAAATGTTTATCAAAATGGAAGCAATTTATTATAACATGTTGCTCTCCGACTGAAAAGAATAAAATTGTTGAACCATTTACTTCTACAGAATGGTATATTCTAGAGGATCTAAACAACAACCTAGGACTTTTACGCGTTAACTAGAACATGGGAGATAATCAACACAAATTACCGATATTTACTTAATTTTCTTGATTGAAGATGACTGTAATTTGCTAATACTTAATCTTTGTTTCTTTGTTTCTTTGTTCAGCCAGCTAACTGGAATTTATAGATTTCTCATTGTGCCTGATCTATGTACAGGCTCCTTATTATGGTGCATTCTGGCTCTGTTTCATATATCTGTATATGCATTTGCTTTTCTGAAAAAAACTAATAAAAATGATGTTTGAAAAAAAAAAGAAAAGTAAAACACCCCTGTAGCTTTTGAGCTAAATTGGCATAATTAAAAAAAATATATAGATATTTCTATCAGGATTTGAAACCCGACAGCTGTAGTTTGAGAGGCTGATGCCTTACCATTGAGCTATCCAGTCAAGTGATAGCAACTGGCAGCTTTTCTTGTCATGAAAATTTCCAAGGTGACTAAAAGTCACTGTGATTCTGATTCTGATGTTTGAAGAAAGTCACACATCAGACTCACACATTAAAATCACACATCATTTGAATTTGGCTTGCTTGCAGTCTGTGCATAATAAGTCCCAATGAGTTTTAAATAGATTTGCACTGAAAATCATATAACCAAATAGAACTTCTAGGTTTCTTCAATTGAGTTTATAGCTCGGTGGTTAGTGCATTGGCTTCTAGACACAAAATTTTGAGTTCAAGTCCCATCAGCGAACAGTGACTGTTTTTTATTATTATTACAGTTGTAAAAGTCACTTATCAAAGTCACTTGTCAGAATCACTTGTCAAAGTCATTTGACAAAATCACTTGTTAGGATCACTTGTCAGAATCACTTGACAAAATCATTTGTCAGGATCACTTGTCAGAATCACTTGACAAAATCATTTGTCAGAATCACTTGACAAAATCATTTGTCAGAATCACTTGTCAGACAGGGTATTTAGCCTCAAACTGACATCATTCTGATGTTTGATTTTGATATCTGATCATGTCCTAAAATGGACACTGTATGCCGGATTTGATGAAAATGACAAAGGTACACATTTTTTTTGTTAATACTCATAATATCAAAAAGACATTAAAAAGTATGTATCTATACTACGACAGTTAGAAGGGGGGGTAGAGGGAAGAGTGCCATGGAGGCTAGTCCTGATCTGGCACACTCCAATAAGTTTGCAAAGTTGGCAGATGAGGGGGGGTGTCAGTACAGGGGTAGCACTGCTGCAGCAAGGCATGTCCTCTGAAAGCCAGAGCAGTGTCAGCTCCAGTAAGGGGAGAAATAGGAGAGAAGGGCAGGCCAGACAGGTGCTGGTAGTGGGGGACTCAATTATTAGGGGAACAGATAGGGCAATCTGTCACAAAGACAGGGATCATTGAACAGTGTGCTGCCTACCTGGCGCTCGAGTCAGGCACATTGCTGATCGGGTTGACAGATTACTGGGAGGGGCTGGTGAGGACCCAGCGGTCATGGTGCACATTGGCACAAATGACAAAGTTAGAGGTAGGTGGAAGGTCCTTAAAGATGATTTCAGGGAATTAGGCTGCAAGCTTAAAGCAAGGACCTCCAAGGTGGTATTCTCTGAAATACTGCCTGTACCACTTGCCACGCCAGTGAGGCAACAGAAGATTAGGGAGATAAATGAGTGACTCAGGAATTGAGGTAGGAAGGAGGGGTTTGGGTTTCTGGAGAACTGGGTTGACTTCTCAGTTGGCTACAGGTTCTATGCTAGGGACAGGCTGTACCTCTATGGGGAGGGTGCAGCTGTGCTGGGGGAGAAAATGGCTAGAAGGTTGGAGGAGTGTTTAAACTAGAGATTGGGGGGATGGTATTCATTTTATAGGTGAGGAAGGTAGTGCAGATAGTGATCTGGGCACAAATAAAGAAATTGGGGGTGGGGTTAGAACAGTCAATATAGTAAGAAGGAATAGAGGTACAGAGAGATACATAAAATGCATGTACACTAATGCCAGAAGCCTCACCAACAACATGGAGGAATTAGAATTAATTTTGTTGGAAAATAATTATGACATGGTGGGGATAGCTGAGACATGGCTGGACGAGAGCCATGACTGGGCAGTTAATTGACAGGGCTATAGTCTGTTCAGAAATGACTGTACAAACAAGCAAAGGGGGGGGGTGCGTTTTTATGCAAAATCATCCTTAAAACCCATCTTTCATGAGAATATATGTGAAGCTAATGAAAATGTAGAGTCCCTGTGGGTGGAGATAAGGGGAGAGGGAAAAAATAATAAATTTCTGTTAGGGGTTTGTTATAAGTCTCCAAAAATAATGGAAGCAGCGGAGAATATCCTCATAAAGCAAATAGATGAAGCAGCGTCTCAAGGAGAAGTCATTATTATGGGGGACTTTAACTACCCTGAAATACATTGGGGAACAGAAACCTGTAGTTCAAGCAAAGGTAATAGGTTTTTGACAACTATGAGAGACAATTACCTTTCACAACTGGTTCAGGACCCAACAAGAGGGGGGGCACTGCTAGACCTAATATTAACCAACAGGCCAGACCGAATATCAAATATACGAGTTGGGGGTCACTTGGGTAATAGTGATCACAAAATAATAAGTTTTCATATATACTTTAATAAGATGTGTAGTAGAGGGGTTACAAGGACACAAAACTTCAGGAAGGCAAATTTCCAACGGTTGAGAGATTATCTTAGTGCAATAAACTGGGACGATATCCTGAGACATAAAACTACAGAAAGCAAATGGCAGACATTTATTAGCATCCTGAATAGGACCTGTGCACAATATATACCCTATGGGAATAAACATGCTAGAAATAGGAGGAAACCGCTATGGCTAAATAGAGCAGTAAGGGGAGAAATAAGTGACAAAAATAAAGCATTTAGAGAGCTAAAGCAAGTAGGTAGTGATGAGGCATTAAATAAATACAGAAAATAAAATAAATTCTGTAAAAAACAAATCAAGGCAGCAAAGATTGAGACAGAGAGACTCATTGCCAGAGAAAGTAAAAATAATCCCAAAATATTCCTTAACTACATAAATAGTAAAAAACTAAAAAATGATAGTGTTGGCCCCCTTAAAAATAGTCTGGGTGAAATGGTGGATGAGGATGAGGAAAAAGCCAATATATATTTACACAAGAAAATCGCATGACAGAAAACATGATCAGTGATGACAAAAATTCTCCATTAAATGTCACTTGTGTAGCATCGGCATCTCAACCCTGCTAGGCAGAGACGCCGTCCTTCTCACCTCCCCGCTCCCCGCGTGGCGTCCTCCAGCGCTCCTCTTCCTGCTGCTGCTGTCGGCATGCGCTGCTTCCCGGGCACTGTGATTAGGGAGCACGCACGCTCCCTCTCTCTTAAAGGGGCCGCGCGCCATCGTAAGGAGTCCCCAGCCAACAGCCGGAGGACCTCCCATATTTAAGGCACCTCCTCCAAAATGGAGGTGCCCGAGCAAAAGTTGTTGCACAGTTACTTATCTCTGCTTCAGCCCTCAGGTTCCACTGCTAGCCTGACTCCTCATCCTGCCTGCCAGCCTGTTATCTGCCCGTTACCTGCCGAGCCTGCCAGCCCCTCACCTGGAGCGCTCACCTGTTACCTGCCTGTTACTTGCCTTGTCTGTCAGCCCGCTCACCTGGGAGCACCCGCCTGTTACCTGCTGAGTCTGTCAGCCCGCTCACCTGGGAGCGCTCACCTGTTACCTGCCTGTTACCTGCCTCGTGTGTCAGCCTGCTCACCTGGGAGCACCCGTCTGTTACCTGCTAGCCTACCTGGAGGCTCTGCCGTCACTTGCTGTGACCACCTGCCTGGTAAACCTAGAGACTACTACTGGCTCTGCTGTCACGTACCGTGACCACCTGTCAGCTAACCAGAGACTTCAGCCTGCTTGCTGTGTCCATCCGTCATACCGGTCAGTCCCAGCCATCTGACCCGTGGGAGCCACCTGCTCTCTTACAAGGTCGTCCCCAGAGTAGCACCTGGTTCCTCTGCCCGGATCCTCCCTGGTCACGGAGTCGTTAGCCGCCATCCAACCAGGGTCGGTTCGGGTTGATACTTAGATACGCCCCTCTGGGTCCCTTCTTGCACCGCGGCACAGAGGTTCCACTACCCGGACCCGTAACAGTTTGCTCGGGCCATGGAACCCAGTGGCCCCCAGATCTCCGATTGCACCAGGAAGTCTTACGTCAGAGAACTCAGCAGGAAGTGGTGCTGTCCTATCTACGGTCCGTTAACTCTCGTCTAGGCACATTGTTTGACTCGTCTGAGTCTATCTCTGGCCCAGCCTTGCCTATTCCTGCGGCACCGCAATCCAGTCCCATTATGGCACCCGGCTATGGACCTCGGCTCCTGGCACCTCCACACTTTGCCGGCGACCCCTATTTAGCTCGGGGTTTCATAAACCAGTGCACCCTGCACTTTGAGCTCTTGGCATACCAGTTCATCTCCGACCGGGCCAAGGTGGCCTTCATCATGTCCCATCTCACTGGGGAGTCACTGGCATGGCTAAATCCCCTGTGGGAGAGAGGTGACCCCCTGGTGTCCGACCTGTCATCTTTCCTCGCTGCTTTCCGGAAAGTCTTCGATGAACCTGGACGGAAAACCTCTTCTGCCTCCTCTCTGCTATGTCTTCGCCAAGAGAGTCTCACCGTGGGCCAATATGCCATACGGTTCCGTACCCTCGCTTCTGAGCTTGCCTGGGAAAATGAGGCTCTGGTGTCCGTCTTCTGGGAGGGTCTTTCCGGTCGGATTAAGGACGAGTTAGCTGGTCGGGACATTTCTACCACTCTGGATGACCTGGTGTCACTAGCTACCCGGATTGACATCCGGTTCCAAGAATGTGCCAAAGAGACTACCCGTGAGAGAAGGTTTCCCCGCCTTGCTCCTACTTTCCAGAGACCTGTCTCCTCAATTGTCACTCCCCGGGCGCACTCACCCGAGCCCATGCATATTGACCAGACCAAGATGGTCAAATCTCGCCAAGAGTCACGCCGAGCCGAGGGAAGCTGTTACTATTGTGGCAGTAAGGAGCACCTGATCCGTTCCTGCCCGGAGAGGCCAGGAAACTCCAGTGTCTAGGACCGCTCGGAGAGGTCGCCCTAGGCAAAAGTAAGCCCTCTCCATCTCTGACTTTGTCTGTCTCTAACTCCTGGGGAGAGAACCAACACTTTGAACTCGCTCACCTGGATTCTGGAGCTGCTGGAAACCTCATTTCCCAGTCCCTGGTTGAGAAATACCGTATTCCCACCAAGTCTCTGGCTGAACCATTGTCAGTCACCGTGGATGGAAGACTCCTTCCGGTGACCATCCTGCTCGTCACGGAACCCATAACCCTGCAGGTGGGAATGCTGCACTCTGAGAAAATCTCCTTTCATGTGCTACCCGGACTCTTTCACTCCCTATTGCTAGGCCTACCTTGGCTCCAGACACATGAACCCGTGTTGAACTGGCAATCCGGTGAAGTACTCCGGTGGGGGCCGGACTGCCATCGGACCTGCCTGGTTCCGGTTCGCCTGGTTTGTCCACCACCTACCCCAGCTAATTTACCCGGTCTTCTGGCTCCTTACTGGCCCTATGCAGACGTCTTCAGTAAAAAAGAAGCAGAGACATTGCCCCCTCATAGGCCATATGATTGCCCAATCGACCTGGCACCTTGCGCCACTCCACCCCGTGGGCGTATTTACCCGTTGTCTGCGGCCGAAACCCGGGCCATGTCTGAGTACAGTGAAGAGAATCTGGCTAGGGGATTCATCCGGAAGTCTACCTCCCCGGCTGGAGCCGGATTCTTCTTTGTCAAAAAAAAGGATGGCTCGCTAGGCCCCTGTATTGACTATAGAGGACTCAATCAGATCACGGTAAAGAATAAATACCCCCTGCCACTCATCTCCAAGTTGTTTGACCGCCTTAAAGGTGCCAGGATCTTTTCCAAGCTGGATCTACGTGGAGCATATAACCTGATCCGTATCCGGCAAGGAGACGAGTGGAAGACGGCATTCAATACCCGGGACGGTCACTATGAGTACCGTGTGATGCCCTTCAGTCTCTGCAATGCTCCCGCCGTCTTCCATGAACTGGTCAACGACATCTTCCGTGATCTTCTTTATTCCTGTGTGGTGGTATACCTGGGCGACTTCTTGATCTTCTCTCCGGATCTTCCCACACACCTCACGGATGTTCGTCAGGTCCTGCTTAGGCTCAGGCAGAACCACCTCTATGCTAAATACGAGAAGTGCCTCTTCGAGCAGACCTCTCTTCCATTCCTGGGCTATGTTATCTCTCAGACAGGCTTGCGAATGGATCCCGAGAAACTCTCTGCTGTCCTAAAGTGGCCCCGTCCGGAGGGGTTGAAGGCGATTCAGGGATTCCTGGGCTTCGTCAATTACTATCGTCTCTTCATTCCACACTTCTCGTCCCGGACTGCTCCCATATCTGCGCTCACCCGTAAGGGGGCTAATCCCAAGGTATGGTCGCCCGAAGCCGTGAAGGCCTTCCTTTCCTTAAAGCAAGCCTCCTCTGCCCTAGTACTGCACCGTCCGGACTGCAACAAATAATTCTACCTGGAGGTTGATGGTTCCTCCTCCGGAGCCGGAGCGGTGCTCACCCAAAAATCTTCTTCCGGGAGAATGGTAACCTGCGGCTTCTTCTCCAAAATCTTCTCCTCATCTGAGCGCAACTACTCCATAGGAGACCGAGAATTGCTAGCCGTCAAATTGGCACTGGAAGAGTGGCGCTACCTGCTTGAGGGGACTCTATACCTGGTGATCATCTATACGGATCACAAAAATCTGGCATATCTCCCGAATGCCCAAAGACTCAATCCGCGTCAGGCCCGGTGGTCTTTGTTCTTTGCCCGCTTCCACTTCATCCTACATTTCTGCCCGGCGGACAAGAATGTCAAAGCCGATGCCTTGTCCCGATCCTTCCTGTCCTCCGATCTAGAGGAAGAACCTATTCACATCATCGACCCCTCCAAGGTGATGAATGTGGCCCCCTTGGATGTAACTCGTCTTCCACCCGGTAAGACGTTTGTAGCGGTTCCAGACCGTGAGAAGGTTCTTCGCTGGGGTCACTCTTCTAAACTAGCTGGCCATGCTGGCCAAAAGAAGACATTCCAGCTCATTACCCGGCATTACTGGTGGCCTACCCTGCGTAAGGATGTGGTAGACTTTGTCTCAGCCTCATCTTGTGCCTGCAACAAAGTTCCCAGACCTGTTGCCCCGTGGCGACACATCGCTATGGACTTTATTACCGATCTCCCTGTTTCTGCCGGTTGTACAGTCATTTGGGTGGTCACGGACCGCTTTTCTAAAATGGCCCACTTCATTCCTCTGCCTGGTCTCCCGTCTGCATCTGAGCTAGCTAAGGACTTCTTTCACCATACCTTTCGTCTCCATGGCCTACCCCTCCACATCGTGTTGTATTGAGGGGTTCAGTTCACCTCTCGCTTTTGGAGAGCTACCTGTAAGCTGCTGGATGTCACCCTGGATTTCTCCTCCGCTTACCACCCTCAGTCCAATCAACCAGATCCTTACCAGCTACCTCCGGCACTTTGTCAATGCCCACCATACTGATTGGGTGGACCTCCTACCATGGGCCGAATTCTCTTATAACAATCATTAGAGCGAATCCACTTCCAAGTCCCCGTTCTTTATTGCCTATGGACAACACCGCCGGATTCCGTTTCCCGTCTCCGCTTCTGTGGAGAACCCTGCTGCGGAGTCCTTGGTCAGTGATTTTTCCACTATTTGGGAGAATACTAGGTCCGCACTAGTGTTGAGCCACCCCCGTAGTGTTCGAGTTCCGTTCGTCGAACACCCTTTTGTTCGACGAACTGTTCGTCGAACTGTTCGTCGAACACCTTCGAACACCGTTAAAACCAATGGCAGGCAAACAAAAACACATAGAAACACATAGAAAACACCTTCAAAGGTGTCCAAAAGCTGACAAACTGCTCAGAAGACATAACTAACACATGGAAAAGTGACAAGTACATAAAGTCATGCGAAAAGAAAAGAGGTGGAGGAGTAAAAGGAGGGGGAGACACAGATATAGGCATGTCATGCCCTTCTAAAATCCAAAAAGTGAGAAGCCGACACGGCCAGTCCGTTCCTGCCCGTGCCACCTCCGTGTCGCCGGGTTTGTGCCAGAGCTGCGGTAGACCCTGACGGCCAGCCCCCCTCTCCCAATACTGGTGCCTGTCCACTGGTGGGTCGAGCGAGCCCCCCTGTGGTGGAGGCAGGTCTAAGCTTTTTAATTTAAATTGTCTCTCTAATTTGAATGAATACACTTTAAATTCTTTTACAAGGATCTATTGGAGGGCAAGTCTCATGCCAGCAGCCACGTAATTCCAGCTCCAGTAGTGTCCACTAAAGCTGCTGCAGTTAAAAAGCTTTTATAAGGATCAAGCACGGCGGTCCACCGCAAGGTGTCCTACCGCCAGTCCCAGCCCCTATGCCTTGGGGTGCCTCCTGATGCTCTTCACTGAGTATCCCGGGGTCCTGAAGAATTTCCTTTGAAAAAATTAAGTGTCCAAACTACAGGTGGTGTAGCTTGCTTAACTGCTGGGATAATCCACTGACTAGCAGACACTGCTACTAGGCACAAAGTATTTCCTGGGCTACATGCACTTAAAAATTTGTAATTAGATACTCTCGTTGGATGCTGAGAAAGCATTCCATAGAGTCTCCTGGCACGCCATATATTATTCTCTTAAAAAGCTTGGGGTAGGGGTCTAGGGGACCCTTTTATAGCCAAAATCACGGCCCTGTATCGCAATACGTCACCTAGGCTGAAGATAAATGGAACTGTAGCACCCCGAGGGCTCGGTTGCGATAGAGGTATTGCACGTCACCCAGAGGTGTGATATCTCACTCTCAGGTAAGGATGGAGTGTGGATCAGGACCCCGACACCTGCATGCATTACACCACATTGCCGTGGGGCAGGGCGACCAATATGCCCCTGAGATGGGCACGACAGTCCCTGTCCCTGGCTGGAGTTGGGGGGAGGGAACACTGAGGAAGGGGAAACCTGTAGTGCAGGAGCAGGGAGGAAGCAGTTCCTGGGTGCATTGAGAAGGGAGTATAAAAGGTGGGCACCATCTTAGTTCAGTGCAGAGAAGTCTGAGCAGAAGTGACAGGGAGCAGGGGCTCTGCATGAGCTCTGCTCCGGAGGCGGGCCTAGTAACAGAGGCCCAGGCCTGGAAGAGGGAGAAGGAAGGAAGAGGAGCAGAGAAGGCTCCAGGAACGAGGAACGAAGGGATCCCAGGGGTGCGGACGGGCGAATCACCACCGCGCGCCCGAATCCACCTGCGTGGCGGGGTCAGGCCAAAGGGGGAGACCGGTCCCCGAAACTAGTAGAGACGGGAAACGACCCTCAGCTAGAAACCGGAGGCTGTGACATTTTATGTGGCGCAGCCCCTCGCTACACCCGCTAGGAAGGCACCACATAGGGTCAGGGAAACTGGCGCAAAGTTTACCAAGAGGAGGCCCGAGGCAGCCGGACAGAAGCGTTGGTAAGAAAGGCCAGACAAAGGACACACAAAGGGGGTCCTGTGAAGCGCTCCAAAGTTATCTGGGAGTTGTCTGAGCCCCTCACCTGGTGAGCACAGTACGACGTGGGCAGCCGTTACCTGCAGAAGTGGTCTGGATAATAAGAACTGTGAGTAAAGGCCCTGGACTGCATCACTGGCTCCGTGTCGTTACTGCTGCTGCCCTGCACCATCACCCCCATCCTCCGCATACACTGCCCTGAGGATATACTCCTCCTGTGGGGAGTTATACTATGCTCTGCTGCACCCACAACACCAGCCTCAGCGGTCTGCCCTGCAGCGGCGGTTCACTGTGACCGCAATCCACGGGTGGCGTAGTCGGACATTTAAACATCAAAACCACATAAATAGTTCCGCCACTGGTTTGACCGCCCTGAGCCATGGAACCGGGTTGCCGCCACGGAGACTACAACCACCAGCATCCACCAAAAAGGGTCCGGCTCCGGGTGTCCCAAGGCCCAGGGGGCGCGTCAGAACATTTTCATCACCTTTCATATTCATCAATGGGACAAGGCAGGGATGTCCTCTGTACCCTCTCTTACACATCCTAGTGACGGAGCACCTGCTCTCATCAATTCGCCATAACCCCAATATTAGGTGAATTGAGGTGGGAGGCACCGATTACAAGTGCTCTCTATTTGCTGATGATGTCCTAGTATATATCACTCAATCACATATATCCATCGCTGCTGTTATGGCTGAAATAGATCACTTTGTTACATGGTCAAATTTTAAAATCAATGCAGCGAAGTCTGAGGCCCTCGATGTCTCCCTCCCAAAATCCATACAGGATTCCATCCAGTCCAACTTTCCCTTTGCCTGGCCCTCACAGGGTATCAAATACTTAGGAATTCCTATTCATAGAGACCTCTCCCATCTATGTTATCTTAATTTTGGGCCCTTTATTGAACAACTCCATACAGACCACGGTTGGCAAGTTAGAACTGTAAGATTCACTACGTGAACCACTGGTGTTTTGTGGAAAAGCACATGTACACTGTGTTCCAAATTATTATGCAAAAAGTGTTTAGGAGTGATAAGGTAAGAATTTTTTGTTTGTCAGTTAAACTCATTGATGGTGATGTGTGTCAGGGCTCTTTATATCACTGTAAGCAATTGCAGACACCTGTGCTAATTAGTTTGACAGTTGTGTCCAATGAAAGGCAAGACTACTTAAGAAGGCTGTCCCACATTATTAAGCAGCCTACATTTTCTGCCAAAATGGGAAAGAAAAAGGATGTGTCGGCTGCTGAGAAGCAACAAATTGTGGAGTGTTTAGGTCAAGGCATGACTACAATAAACATTGTGCGATGATCGGGATGAAGTGTCTTGGCAATCAAGAAGTATGTAGCTGATTCACAGTACACACGTGTGCGTGCTGATAAGGGCAAATTGAGGACTCTTTCCTACAGGTAATTACGTCAGGTTAAAAGAGCAGCGGCAAAAAAGCCTTGTCATAGCAGCAGACAAGTTTTTGAAGCTGCTGGTGCCTCCAACGTCCCCCGAACAACAAGATGCAGGGTCCTTCAGAGGTTTGCAGCTGTGCGTAAGCCATCCTGTCGACCTCCTCTATCCACTGCACACAAGCAGAAACGACTCCAGTCGGCCAAACAATACATGAAGACTGACTTCAAAACTGTTTTGTTCACGGATGAGTGCCATGCAACGCTCGATGGTTCAGATGAATGGAGTGGAGGATGGCTGGTTGATGGACACCCCACGCAAACACGGCTACAGCGCCAACAAGGAGGAGGTGAAGTAATGTTTTGGGCTGGAATCATGGGGAGAGAGATTGTCGGCCCCTTTAGGATCCCTGAAGGGGTAAAGATGAACTCCATAATGTATGTGGAGTTTCTCAAACAGCACTCCCTGCCATGGTTCAAGTAGAAGAACCATGTATTCCACAGCAAGATCATTTTGATGCATGATAATGCACCATCTCATGCTGCACATAACACATCTGCATCTCTGGCTGATATGGGCATAAAAGGGGACAAACTTATGGTGTGACCCCCATGCTCCCCTGATCTCTACCCCATTCAGAACCTCTGGAGCATCATCAAAAGGAGTGTCTATGATGGCGGGAGGCAGTTCACATCTAAGCAACAGCTCTGGGAGGGTATTCTGTCCTCATGCAAAACAATTAAAGCAGAAACCATCCAAAACCTGACAAATTCAATGGACGAGAGAGTTCAGAAGCTCCATTCGAACAAGGGGTCCTATGTGCAAATGTAACATCACCTAGAATAAAGTTTTGAGTTGAAAACTGTTTGATTTCAGTTTCTAATAACCTGCTAATGCTTATAATTTCAAGAATGACCATTTTTTTGTTCTTTATTAAAATGAAAAGGTTGATCAAAGAATGTGGGGGATCTAAGAGTGTGGCTACCCAGTAGTCAGGATTAATTCGAATTCTGACAATCTGAGGGTCATGTTGCAGGTAGTGCAGCAAGAAGGCACTCATGTGTCTTGCGCATCTAGGAGCCCCAAAATTATTTTCCGGGCTACATGCAGCTAAAAATTATTATTAATTTTAAATCTGGTGGAGCTTAGTATAGATGGCCTAATAGAATCAGTACTGCACACTGCTACAAAGCCCAAATTATTTTCCAGCCAAGATACAGATAAACATGATTAGTAATTTTAAATCTGGTGGAGCTTAGTATAGATGGCCTAATAGAATCAGTACTGCACACTGCTACAAAGCCCAAATAATTTTCCAGCCAAGATACAGATAAACATGATTAGTAATTTGAAAGTTTAAAATGGTTGGTGAGGTGATTTTAACCAATCATCAAGCTTTTGCTCTCCCCAGGATGACACAGGGGTAGAAAAGTCGTTTCGGATCCATGATTTGTTCATCTTTATGAATGTGAGTCTGTCTACATTATCGGTGGAGAGCCGCGTGCGCTTATCTGTCAGCACACCACCAGCAGCACTGAACACACGTTCAGACAGAACGCTGGCTGCGGGGCATGACAAGATCTCCAACGCGTAAATGGCGAGCTACGGCCATTTATCCAGTTTGGAAGCCCAAAAAGAGCAAGGGTCCAGTGACACAGTCATGGCTTCAATGTTTACTTGGAGATACTCCTGTACCATCGTCTCTAGGCGTTGACTATGTGTCAGACTTCTTGTCTCCTGTGGCCTTGCAAAGGATGGGCTAAAAAAGTGGTGAAATGATTCCGCAAAATTGATGTTACCAGCAGATACTGTGTTTCTGTTACGGTTTGAGTGCTGAACACTCGACGGTCCCACGGTTGGCAAGTTGGAACTGTGAGATTCACGACGTGCACCACTGGTGTTTTGTGGAAAAGCACATGTAAGATTCTGCAACAGTCTCTGCTGATACTCCTGCATGCGAGCATCCCTTTCTATGGCAGGAATAATTTCTGCAAATTTACTTTTGTACTGGGGATTTAAGAGTGTGGCAACCCAGTAGTCAGGATTATTTCTAATTCTCACAATTCGAGGGTCATGTTGCAGGTAGTGCAGCAAGAAGGCACTCATGTGTGTTGCGCATCCAGGAGCACCAAGTCCCTGTTGTTGTGGTGGCGAGGTAACAATCATGCTTCCTTCCTCTGTCCTCTCCCCCCAACCTCGCACAACAGAAATGTGATCAAGGTCTCCCTCATCTGATGAGTCTTCCATCAGTTCGTCCTCCACTTCTTCCTGGGCTCCTGCACCTTCCTCACTAGTTTGGCTGCTACCATGCGCACTGGTAAAACCATCTCCCCCACCCTCACATGCCTGCCTCCTTGGTGCTGCCGACCGTCTGGACCTTGCAGATGTTAGCCCTTCCGCATACAACTCCTCCTCCTCTACTTCCTCCACCTCCTCTTGTGCCACCACCTCACTCCGAATTCTGTTTAACATGTGCTCCAGCATGTAAATCACCGGAATAGTCATGCTGATAATGGCATCGTCAGCACTAAATATCTTCGTCGCCATTTCAAAACTGTGCAGAAGGGTGCATAGGTCCCTGATATGAGACCACTCCTCCAGCGTGATTTGCCCCACCTCTGGATCTCGTTGGCCCAGGCTATACATCAGAACGTATTGCACCAGGGCTTGTCGGTGCTGCCACAGTCGCTGCAACATGTGCAGAGTTGAATTCCACCGGGTAGGCACATCGCATTTTAGCCAGTGAAGTGGCAGGCTCAACGACTTCTGTAGAGATGTAAGTCGCTGAGCTGCGGGATGCGAACGGCGGAAGTGAGCACACAGCGACCGTGCCCTCGGCAGAAGGCCATCTAGTCCGGGATAGTGGGCTAAAAATTGCTGGACAACCAGGTTCAACACGTGAGCCATACAAGGCACGTGTGTGACATTGCCCCGGCGAAGGGCCGCACCCAGGTTTGCAGCATTGTCGCACACGGCCTTCCCTGGTTTCAGGTCCAGTGGAGACAACCATTCATGAAATTGGTTCTCCAGAGCTGACCACAACTCCTCAGCTGTGTGACTCACATTTCCCAGACATTTCAAAGTAAAAACCGCCTGATGACGTTGAGCCCTACTGCCAGCATAGTAAGGAGGTGTGCAGGATCCCTTCTGCACAGTTAGAAAGCTTGTGGCATGACCAGACAGGCTTTGGGTGCAGGTGGAGGACTGAGAGGAGGTTGAGGAGGCAGAAGCAGTGGAGGAACTTTGAGATAAAGAGGATTGACGCACAACTCGTGGGGATGGCAAGACTTGGACAGCAGCCCCTTGTCCTGCTGTCACCATAGTTACCCAGTGCCCAGTCAGCGACATGTAATGCCCCTGTCCATGCCTACTCGTCCAAGTGTCTGTGGTGAAATGCACCCTGTCACACACAGAGTTTCTCAAAGAAGCGGTGATGTTGTGTGCGACATGCTGGTGGAGCGCAGGTACACCTTTCTTTGAGAAGTAGTGCCGACTGGGCATCTGGTACTGGGGCACTGCGACGGACATAAGGTCTCGAAAATCCTCTGTGTCCACCAGGCGAAAAGGCAGCATTTCTGTAGCCAAGAGCTTGCAGATGGTGAAATTCAACTTCTTAGCTTTCTCATGGCTAGGAGGAAATGGTCTTTTACTTGTCCACATCTGAGGGACCGAGGGCTGGCTGTTGTGCTTAGACGGGGTTGATAAGGGTGTCCCCGGCAAACTGCCGGTCTGTGAGGAAGATGCAGGCGGACATGTTAGGATGTCTTGATCCAAAGGTGGTGCTATCGATGTCGGACAGCGCTCAACACCAGCTGGTGTTACCACCTCCAAAGAAAATGATGACCTGCCAATCACACTGGCTGTTGCGGGTAAAGAGGTGGCAGGTCTGCGTCCCATAACAGGTGTGACTGCTGTCCCCCCAGTCACAGAGGATGAAGAGGCCGCGGATGCACAAGATGCGGCAGACGGTGGTTGGCCCAGCCGGCTAGGCCGCATGGTAGCACAGTGAGCTTCCCACTGCAACTTATGCTTCATGTCCATGTGCCGGTTCATGCATGAAGTACTCAAACTATATATTTTTTGGCCTCTACTTAGCTTTTGCTGACAAATGTTACAGATAACACGAGTTGGGTCATCTTTATCGATCTGAAAAAATGCCCAGGATATGCAAGGCTTAGCACCCATGCGACCTGAAGAGCCACCACGACTTGTGGTCAGAGGCAGAGTTGTGTTTGAGGATGCAGTTGTTGACGTGCTTCCAGTACTACGTCTCTGTCCAGGAAGGCGCAACCTGACCTCGTCGTCACTAGCATCCTCCTCCACCTCCTCTGCTGACCTCATCTCTTGGCTGACTGTGGGTTGACAGTAAGTGGGATCTCCAACCTCATCATCATCACCCTGTGTGTTATCACACCCATCATCCTCAGAGCCAACCTGTTCCTGCCCTGACAAAAAACTAAAGTTGTCGCTCCAATCAGGTATTTGAGTCTCATCATCGTCTTCCTCAATGTCTCCACCAACAGGAGTTACAGTTTGGGAATGAGGGTCTTCATTATGGTCAGAACCTTCTGTGTCTGGTCCTGGATCCGACTCATAAAGATTCTGGGCATCAGTGCAGATCATTTCCTCGTCTGGATTCACAGAAGCTCTGGAGCCAACCTCTGATTCCCAGGCTATAGTATGAGTAAACAGCTCTGCAGACTGAACCATCTGTTCTACCCCATACTCAGACGGGCAGCTGGAGATTTGGGAGCTGTGAGGAAGCAAGTGCGATTGGGGAGACACCTCTGAGGACTGGAGTATTTGTGATGTTGAAGTTGAGGTGGAGGAGAGCCCACTTAATGGAGCACTTGATATCCGTTGAAGCACCTGCTGTTTTTGCGCCTCATCTGGAATTTGTAGCGATTGGCGTGGCCGTAAGAAAGGGATCTTATCACATTGTCCGCTAAAAGAAGTATACATTTTAGTTTGGCTGGAAGATGGTCTTTCTTCTGTTGCTTTAACACCTACCCCACTGACACAACCTTTTTTCCCCTTCCCAGCACGACTATTCCCCTTTCCACCAGCAGCAGGCCTTTTTCCACTCATTTTGGGGGTTAACTAATTCACCACTCTGGAGTTGTTTGCACAAAAAATCAATGGATGGGAACCGAGCAGAGCTGAGTGGCCAAACTGTGGTATTAGGCCAAAAGTATTGGCTTGGTTAGCTGCAGATAAAAATGATATTGGATTTTCAACCTGATGGAGGTCAGTGTAGATGGACTAATAGAACAAGTCCCACACACTGCTACAAGCTGAAATATTTTTTCAGAGCTAGATGCAGAAAAAAATTAGATTGAATTTGCAACCTGGTGGAGGTTAGTATAGATGGACTAATAGAACAAGTCCCACACACTGCTACAAGCTGAAATATTTTTTCAGAGCTAGATGCAGAAAAAAATTAGATTGAATTTGCAACCTGATGGAGGTCAGTATAGATGGACTAATAGAACAAGTCCCACACACTGCTACAAGCTGAAATATTTTTTCAGAGCTAGATGCAGAAAAAAGTTATATTGAATTTTCAACCTGATGGAGGTCAGTATAGATGGACTAATAGAACAAGTCCTACACACTGCTACAAGCTGAAATATTTTTTCAGAGCTAGATGCAGAAAAAAATTAGATTGAATTTGCAACCTGGTGGAGGTTAGTATAGATGGACTAATAGAACAAGTCCCACACACTGCTACAAGCTGAAATATTTTTTCAGAGCTAGATGCAGAAAAAAATTAGATTGAATTTGCAACCTGATGGAGGTCAGTATAGATGGACTAATAGAACAAGTCCCACACACTGCTACAAGCTGAAATATTTTTTCAGAGCTAGATGCAGAAAAAAATTAGATTGAATTTGCAACCTGGTGGAGGTTAGTATAGATGGACTAATAAAACAAGTCCCACACACTGCTACAAGCTGAAATAGTTTTCAGAGCTAGATGCAGAAAAAAATTATATTGAATTTGCAACCTGATGGAGGTCAGTATAGATGGAATAATAGACCAAGTCCCACACACTGCTAGAAGCCCAAATATTTTTTCAGTGATAGATGCAGATAAAAATTATTTTTAATTTGCAACCTGATGGAGGTCAGTATAGATGGACTAATAGACCAAGTCCCACACACTGCTACAAGCTGAAATATTTTTTCAGAGCTAGATGCAGAAAAAAATTAGATTGAATTTGCAACCTGGTGGAGGTTAGTATAGATGGACTAATAGAACAAGTCCCACACACTGCTACAAGCTGAAATAGTTTTCAGAGCTAGATGCAGAAAAAAATTATATTGAATTTGCAACCTGATGGAGGTCAGTATAGTTGGAATAATAGACCAAGTCCCACACACTGCTAGAAGCCCAAATATTTTTTCAGTGATAGATGCAGATAAAAATTATTTTTAATTTGCAACCTGATGGAGGTCAGTATAGATGGACTAATAGACCAAGTCCCACACACTGCTAGAAGCCAAAATATTTTTTCAGAGCTAGATGCAGAAAAAAATTATATTGAATTTGCAACCTGATGGAGGTCAGTATAGATGGACTAATAGACCAAGTCCCACACACTGCTAGAAGCCCAAATATTTTTTCAGAGCTAGATGCAGATAAAAATTATTTTTAATTTGCAACCTGATGGAGGTCACTATAGATGGACTAATAGACCAAGTCCCACACACTGCTAGAAGCCCAAATATTTTTTCAGAGCTAGATGCAGAAAAAAATTATATTGAATTTGCAACCTGATGGAGGTCAGTATAGATGGACTAATAGAACAAGTCCCACACACTGCTAGAAGCCCAAATATTTTTTCAGAGCTAGATGCAGAAAAAAATTATATTGAATTTGCAACCTGATGGAGGTTAGTATAGATGGACTAATAGAACAAGTCCCACACACTGCTAGAAGCCGAAATATTTTTTCAGAGCTCGATGCAGAAAAATATTATATTGAATTTGCAACCTGGTGGAGGTTAGTATAGATGGACTAATAGAATGATGCTATGTCCAAAAGGTTTTACTTCACTAGGTGCAGTAAAAAAATTGGTATTCTATACACAGGTGGTGTAGCTTGCAACACAGATAGGCTACTCCACTGACTAACACACTCTGCAATAGGCCAAAAAGATTTGCTTTGCTAGATTTAGCCAAATGCTGTGAAAAAACTTGCACAGCACTGGCACAGACCTGCCTGGCAAAAACTGATAGGAACTGATGTAACTTAGTCCTGAAAAGGACTGCAATTACAATTAGTCTTTACTCCCAACCTATCTATTTAAGAGCACAGACCTGCCTGATAAAAGTCGTAGGAAATTATGTAACCTAGTTCTTAAAAGGACTGCAATCACGACTCTTTCCTACTCCCAAGCTATCTGTAGATTTGTGCGAAAATTGGCTTAAAATTAACAAGGTATAGCGCACACAGCAACAGCGGTGCCGTCTAACACGCAGCTGCAGCAGTGAGAAAATGGTGGCGAAAGGGAAAAATGGCTGGGTCTTATAGGGCAAGGACATGTGACATACACTGCCAATGACACATGCCCTTGCTTGTGTGAATAAAAGCACTTCGCTCCGTGTGTGTGCTGCTGATAGGCTGACAGATTGCACCTCCCCACTGTAAATGCGGGAAAGAGAAAAAAAAAATGGAGATCTTCATTATTCCTGCAGAGATCCATCCCCTGCCCCGCCCCCCGCCCCGCTGTACACTCAAACTGCGTATTAACATTAATTTTCAGCATTACTGAGAAAAAATCCAGTTATGATTTTGGTGCACGAACAGTTATCGAACATAACCTCGAACAGCCGAATTTTTTTCAAATCGTTCGTGTTCGCCGAACGGCTCGAATACCGCCCAAAACAGCTCGAATTTGAGATTGGCGAACAGTTCGAGTTGAACACCGCTCATCTCTAGTCCGCACTTCTTCAGTCTTCCGAGCGGATGAAGAGATTTGCTGACAAAAGACCTCTGGATCCGCCTCAATTCCATCCGGGAGACAAGGTTTGGCTCTCCTCCAAACATGTGCGGCTCAAAATACCCTCCTACAAGCTGGGTCCTCGGTTCATCGGTCCATTTGAGGTCCTTAAACAGATCAATCCAGTAGCCTACAAGTTGAAGCTTCCACCCACCTTACGCATTCCCAACTCCTTCCACGTATCTCTCCTCAAACCTGCTGTCTTTAACTCTTTCTCCAATAATTCAGGTACTCCTCCTGCTCCGGTTGCTGCTGAGGACGTTTTTGAGGTAGAGAATATTCTGGCCACCAAGAGGGTAAGAGGGAAAACCTTTCTTCTGGTGGATTGGAAGGGGTTTGGGCCAGAGGAGAGAACTTGGGAACCCAGGGAGAACATTCACGCCCCTCTTCTCCTTGAAAAATTTCTTGCCAGCCTAAAAAAGAGGGGGCGTAAAGGGGGGCGTACTGTAGCATCGGCGTCTCTGCCCCCTGCCAGGCAGAGACGCAGTCCTTCTCACCTCCCCGCTCCTCGCGCGGCATCCTCCAGCGCTCCTCTTCCTGCTGATGTCGGCGCTCTGCTTCCCGGGCACTGTGCTTAGGGCGCGCGCTCGCTCCCTCGCTCTTAAAGGGGCTGCACGCGCCGTCCTAAGGAGTCCCCGGCCAATAGCCGGAGGACTTCCCATATATAAGGCACCTCCTCCAAAATGGAGGCGCCCGAGCAAAAGTTGTTGCACAGTTACTTATCTCTGCTTCAGCCCCCAGGTTCCGTTGCTAGCCTGACTCCTCGTCCTGCCTGCCAGCCTGTTATCTACCCGTTACCTGCCGAGCCTGCCAGCCCGCTCACCTGGAGCGCTCACCTGTTACCTGCCTGATACCTGCCTTGTCTGTCAGCCCGCTCACCTGGGAGCACCCGCCTGTTACCTGCTGAGTCCGTCAGCCCGCTCACCTGGGAGCGCTCACCTGTTACCTGCCTGTTACCTGCCTCGTCTGTCAGCTCGCTCACCTCAGCTAACCAGAGACTTCTGCCTGCTTGCTGTGTCCATCCGTCATACCGGTCAGTCCCAGCCATCTGACCCGTGGGAGCCACCTGCTCTCTTACAAGGTCGTCCCCAGAGTAGCACCTTGTCCCTCTGCCCGGATCCTCCCTGGTCACGGAGTCTTTAGCCGCCGTCCGACCAGGGTCGGTTCGGGTTGATACTTAGTTACGCCCCTCTGGGTCCCTCCTTGCATCTTGCAGTAAAGGCAAATAAAATAATGGGATGCATTAAAAGAGGCATAGATGCTCATGAGGAGAACATAATTTTACCTCTATACAAGTCATTAGTGCGACCACACTTAGAATACTGTGTACAGTTCTGGTCTCCGGTGTATAAGAAAGACATAGCTGAACTAGAACAGGTGCAGAGAAGAGCGACCAAGGTTATTAGAGGACTGGGGGGTCTGCAATACCAAGACAGGTTATTACACTTGGGGTTATTTCGTTTGGAAAAACGAAGGCTCAGGGGTGACCTTATTACTATGTTCAAGTATATAAGGGGACAGTGCAAAGACCTTTCTACTGGTCTTTTTACTCTGAGGCCTGAGATTGGGACAAGGAGGCATCTTCTACATCTGGAGGAAAGAAGGTTTAATCATAATCACAGACGCGGATTATTTACTGTAAGAGCAGTGAGACTATGGAACTCTTTGCCGCATGATGTTGTTATGAGTGATTCACTACTAAAATTTAAGAAGGGCATGAATGACTTTCTTGAAAAGTATAATATTACAGGTTATATATACTAGATTCCCTGATAGGGCGTTGATCCAGGGAACTAGTAAGATAGTCGTATGGAGTCAGGAAGGAATTTTTTTCCCCAATTTGGAGCTTAGTGTTGCCACATGTTTTTTTTTGCCTTCCTCTGGATCAACATGTTAGGCTATGGGTTGAACTAGATGGACTTAGTCTTCCTTCCACCTTAAAAACTATGTTACCATGTTACTATGTATACTATGTTGCAGATGTGATATATAATATATGAACAAAGTTATTATGAAAGAACAATCAAATATGGCAAAAGGAACAAAGGTGCAATTGTTCCTAAACACTCATAATGCCACAATATCACAACATATACATAAAGGGCCAATAAATATTCCAGAGAGAGAATATATATACACTGCTCAAAAAAATAAAGGGAACACTCAAATAACACATCCTAGATCTGAATGAATGAAATATTCTCATTGAATACTTTGTTCTGAACAAAGTTGAATGTGCTGACAACAAAATCACACAAAAATCATCAATGGAAATCAAATTTATTAACCAATGGAGGCCTGGATTTGGAGTCACCCCCAAAATTAAAGTGGAAAAATACACTACAGGCTGATCCAACTTTGATGTAATGTCCTTAAAACAAGTCAAAATGAGGCTCAGTATTGTGTGTGACCTCCACGTGCCTGTATGACATCCCTACAACGCCTGGGCATGCTCCTGATGAGGTTACGGATGGTTTCCTGTGGGATCTCCTAGCAAACCTGGACTAAAGCATCCACCAACTCCTGGACAGTCTGTGGTGCAATGTGACGTTGGTGGATGGAGCGAGACATGATGTCCCAGATGTGCTCAATCGGATTCAGGTCTGGGGAATGGGCGGGCCAGTCCATACCTTCAATGCTTTCATCTTGCAGGAGCTGCTGACACACTCCAGCCACATGAGGTCTGGCATTGTCCTGCATTAGATGGAACCCAGGGCCAACCGCACGAGCATATGGTCTCACAAGGGGTCTGAGGATCTCATCTCGGTACCTAATGGCAGTCAGGCTACCTCTAGCGAGCACATGGAGGGCTGTGCGGCCCTCCAAAGAAATGCCACCCCACACCATTACTGAACCACTGCCAAACCGATCATGCTGAAGGATGTTGCGGCAGCAGATCGCTCTCCACAACATCTCCAGACTCTGTCACGTCTGTCACATGTGCTCAGTGTGAACCTGCTTTCTTCTGTGAAGAGCACAGGGCTCCAGTGGCGACTTTGCCAATCCTGGTGTTCTGTGGCAAATGCCAAGCGTCCTGCATGGTGTTGGGCTGTGAGCATAACCCCCATCTGTGGACGTCGGGCCCTCATACCACCCTAATGGAGTTGGTTTCTAATCGTTTGTGGCCTTCTGGAGGTCATTTTGCAGGACTCTGGCAGTGCATCTTCTGTTCCTCTTTGCACAAAGGAGGAAGTAGCGGTCCTGCTGCTGTGTTGTCGCCCTCCTACGGCCCCCTCCATGTCTCCTGTTGTACTGGCCTGCCTCCTGGTAGCGTCTCCAGCCTCTGGACAATACGCTGACAGACACCGCAAATCTTCTTGCCACAGCTCGCATTGATGTGCCATCCTGGATGAGCTGCACTACCTGAGAAACTTCTGTGGGTTGTAGAGTCTGTCTCATGCTACCACGAGTGTGAAAGCACAACCAACATTCAAAAGTGACCAAAACATCAGCCAGAAAGCATTGGTACTGAGATGTGTCTGTGGTCCCCACCTGCAGCACCACTCTTTTATTGAGGGTGTCTTGATAATTGCCAATAATTTCCATCTATTCTCTATTACATTTGCACAACAGCATGTGAAATTGATTGTCAATCAGTGTTGCTTCCTAAGTGGACAGTTTGATTTCACAGAAGTTTGATTTACTTGGAGTTATATAAGTGTTCCTTTTAATTTTTTGAGCAGTGTATATAGGGCCCCATACATAATGTAAGGAACGGTAGCATATAATCATTTTAGTTGTATAACAAAGCTAGGCAATGCCGCAATGTCACAACATATACTTAAGAGGCCAATAGATATGCCAAAACAATATATATATATAGGGCTCCACACAAAATGTAAGAGTCAGTACCATATAGTCATTTAAGGTTGTATAACACAACTAGGTAACAAGTATTACTATAAAATCTGTGTGCCTAGTCTAATTAAAAAAAGGGGTCCAAAGATGTTATGATGATACGTTTGTCTTTTACAGGTTAACAAGATTACAGTCTCTCTCGGGGACACAAGAGTCTATTTCGGGAATACGACCATAGAAGACATAGTGGTAATAGGCAGCAGGGCCGGCGTCAGCACCCGGCGCACCCGGGCAAGTGCTGGGGCCCTGAGCAGGCAGAGGGGCCCACTGGCGGTCGTGCACCCCGCCGGGCTATGGGCGGAGGAGAGCAGTGTCAGCGCCCGCCCTTCTCCCCCGCTTGCTCAGGGCCCCGGCAGCCGGATACTTACCTCTCCCCGTGCCTCCGCAGATCCGCTGTCTTCCTGCTCTGCGCTCCCTGTGACGTCTCAGGTCAGAGGGTGCGGTGACGTCTTTCCACCGCGCCCTCCCCCTGAGCCATCACAGGGAGTGCAGAGCGGGAAGATACCTGCGACGCTGGAGTCCGGACCCGAGCAGCGGGCAGCAGGTGAGGAGGAGGGAGGTGAGTATTTGATTTTTTTTTTTAATGTATGGAGGCATGGGGCATAATATGGGGGGGTGACATCCTGCATGGGGCATAATATGGGGGGGGTGACATCCTACATGGGGCATGATAGAGAGAGGGGGTGACAGCCTGCATGGGGCATTATAAAGAGGGGGGTACATCCTGCATGGGGCATTATAAAGAGGAGGGGTGACAGCCTGCATGGGGTATTATAGAGAGAGGGGGTGACATCCTGCATGGGACATTATAAAGAGAGGGGGTGACAGCCAGCATGGGGCATTATAAAGAGAGGGTGGTGACATCCTGCATGGGGCATTATAAAGAGAGGGGGGTAACATCCTGCATGGGGCCTTATAAAGAGGGGGGGTACATCCTGCATGGGGCATTATAAAGAGGAGGGGTGACAGCCTGCATGGAGCATTATAAGGGAGGGAACAGCCTGCATGGGGCATTATAAGGTGGGGGGGCAGCCTGCATAGTGCTTTATGTGGGGGGAGCAGCCTGCATGGAGCATTATAAGGAGGGGGGACAGCCTGTATGGGGCAATATGTGGGGGGTAACAGCCTGCATGGAGCATTATAAGGGGGGGGGACAGCCTGTATGGGGCATTATGTGGGGGGTAACAGCGTTATATGGGGGCCAGTATCCTGTATGAAGTGTTATAAGGGGACCAGTATCCTGTATGGAGCATTATATGGGGGCCAGTATCCTGTATGGAGCTTTATAAGGGGACCAGTATCCTGTATGGAGCGTTATATGGGGCCATTATTCCGTATGGAGCCTTATATGGGGGCCAGTATTCCGTATGGAGCCTTATATGGGGGCCAGTATTCCCTATGGAGCCTTATATGGGGGCCAGTATTCCGTATGGAGCCTTATATGGGGGCCAGTATTCCGTATGGGGCCTTATATGGGAGCCAGTATTCCGTATGGGGCCTTATATGGGGGCCAGTATTCTGTGTGGAGCGATTCGCCGGTTTCTGAGCTATTGTGGAATTTACAATAGATATCACTCATGTAATGTAAGAAGTGAAATCTTTGCATTGTACTATATATATAGATTTCTCAGCGGTATCTGTGCATCATGAATCGTGGTATGTGTTATAGGGGCACACTGAGACTCTTTCGCCCGGGGCCCAGAAAAACCTGGAGCCGGCCCTGATAGGCAGGAACCATCTCTCCAAAGGTAAGTAACTTTGATGTTTCATAAGATGACAGGGAGGATATATAGGGTATCCTTACTATAATGTAAAGGCAAAAAATAAAAATTAAACGCACACATAGAACACCAGGGTTAAAAGAGTAGAGATCACAAGAAAGGTGAGATATTAATAAGTCTAATAAGGATAGTGTCTTCCACTTAGGTTCCCCGTTATTGGTCTGGATATTGGGCCACTCCTACGTCCACTGGGGCGCGTTGCGAGCAGACATGAAGCAAGATGGAAGGCAACTCTGCATCCCAAAGGACGCAGCCACTTTGTGGTGGCTTAGGTTTAGGGGGATGGGCTGGAGCAGGGTATTGCAGGAGGTAAACAAATTTGTGCGTTTAGATCGCCCCCTGGACATATTGCTATTGCACGTAGGGGGTAATGACCTAGGTGTTTGGCCATTTAGGGAACTAATTAGAGATGTCAGGCATGATTTTTCACAGCTTTGGGCATCTTTTCCGGGGATGGTAACAGTCTGGTCAGAGACTGTTCCCCGTAACAGTTGGCGAAACGCCAGGCTGACTGAAAGTCTGAACAGGGTGCGGAAGAAAGTGAATAGGGCAGTTTCAAAATTTGTCTCTGGGAACGGGGGAGTATTAGTCAGGCATTTCGGCTTGGATGAGCGACGGAGTTCATTTGAAGAATAATGGAATAACATATGGTCATCAGCGTTGCGTAGAGGCATTGAACAGGTAATTTCTATAAAAGGAAGGGGGTCTCGAGTACTTTAAGGTGTCAAGTACTCTCGTGGTGGCATGCGTAGGGTCCTTGAAGTTGGTGATAAATTGGTATAGGAGTGTCCACAGGACATGGATCCCTTGCTTATATGTGTGGTATTGGGGTCTGGTGATTTGTGGGACTTACGACAAAGGAATGTCGAGTCCCGGGTGGGGCGGTTTCAACCATTTTGAATGGTGCTTTCAAGTCTGTAGTGTGCGGCCGGGAACAAGTGGAGTTGTGTCATTGAAACTGTTTTGAACCCACCCCCGCTTGTTCGGGAGCTTCATGGTGCTCCTGAGCCTGCAGTGCATGGCTGGGAGCAAGTGAAGTTGTGTCACTGGGATCACCAGACCCCTTCTTAGCTTCAAGGACCTTAACGAATCTTTGTGTATATAGATATACAAACACGTTTTTTATTATTACGTTAATAAAAGGTCACTGCTGCCAATTACATCCAAGCCATGGTGTTTGTTATTTTTGGGGAGGGTTAGAGTTAAGATGGGGGGTCAATGCACCTTGAATTGATGATACCAACATCATGGTTCAGTGCAGCTAGTCTGGGGGTGGCATCTTCTGCATTTACCACAGCTAGCAGCTAGAAGCCATTCACTGACTATGGTCATCAATAATTTGTTTAGAAATGATCAGCTCCATTGTCAAAGACCAGTGCCACTCTCACTGGGCAGCTGTATTGTGTATGGGCTGTCTACTGATGTGTGAGTACACCAGTGTCAGTATGATGAATACATTAGCATTTTGTGTACTGCATGGCGCCAACATATATTGCTGCGCTCTGCAGGTTTTATCACTGATCACTTCTGGTCCAATCCCCAATGGAGCTCACAATCTAATTCCCCTATCTCAGACAAATGAGGGCCATTTATAGGAAACTAAATAATGGTTTGTTTACATGGACCTGCGGGCGGCACGTTATGACCGCTGATCGGCTGTCATTAGAATGCAGACCGAAGTAAGAGATGCTCATTGAGCGATCTACACTTGCTCGCTCAGGGCCCATAGGCTGCTCAGCAGCGTGAATGTGATCTACACCGGATAATATTTTGTGCTGCACAAAAGATTATTTCACAGACCAATGAGCGTTTTTGCTTTTTATATGGCAAGGTAGTCGTGAAATGAGCATTAATGTATGAAGGGTGCCATGCATTCCAGAATAAGGGATGAGGGGGGCCATGCATACAAGAATAAGGGATGAGGGGGGGGCCATGCATACCAGAATAAGCGATGAGGGGGGGCCATGCATACCAGGATAAGGGATGAGGGGGGCCATGCATACCAGGATAAGGGATGAGGGGAGGCCATGCATACAAGAATAAGGGATGAGGGGGGCCATGCATACCAGAATAAGGGATGAGGGGGGGTCATGCATACCAGGATAAGGGATGAGGGGGCCATGCATACCAGGATAAGGGATGAGGGGGGGCCATGCATACCAGAATAAGGTATGAGGGGGGACCATGCATACCAGAATAAGGGATGAGGGGGGGTCATGCATACCAGGATAAGGGATGAGGGGGGCCATGCATACCCGGATAAGGGATGAGGGGGGCCTTGCATACAAGAATAAGGGATGAGGGGGGCCTTGCATACCATGATAAGGCATGAGGGGGGTCATGCATACCAGGATGGGAGGATGGGGGATATTAGTACAGAATTGGGGGACATTATCTTTATAACAGTGTTAGCAGCAGACCCCCTCACCCCTTAACAGTGCATCATGAACACATTTTTTGCTTACATTTTTTTTTCTTTTTTCCTCTTCTAAAACCTAGGTGCGTCTTATGGACCAGTTCGTCTTATAGTCCGAAAAATACGATCACATACATATACTCATACACAGCTCGGCGTAAATGAGTACACAAGCTTTGAAAATAAGATTTTAATCAATGTGTCACTAAATACAAGAACATTCTCCAATTTTTACAAGAATGAGTTTCATATAACATTTTATTAACCCATTGCATGAAAGTAAGGTTAATACTCGTAGGTTATATATAATATATATAAACACTAACAAAAGTCAGAGTGCCAGGCTTCCCAAGTAAAGATAAAGCCTTAAATAGAACAAGAAAAATGGAGACAGCACACCAGTTAAAAAAGTGAAATAAGTGCTATTAGCCCATAATGGCGACATTTCGGTTCTAAGTGAGAACCTTTCTCAAGAAGTACAGAATTGCATGTGCATACCTTATAAAGAACGTCAATTACAAAAAGGGTTTAACAATAATTACACAAGAAAGAGCATATCCCATCATATATAGTAAGATATACATACAGTGAATGACAATTCATAATGGTGACATTGGAATAAAGTGCATTATGGTGACTACAATAGAAAAGCAATGTAAATACATGGAAAAAATTACATATTAATTAAGAAACAGCTGTATATGACTAATCATGCCATGACTCACTCCATTCTATTTTGAAAACAGCGCCAATATCAGCGACCTACTACATTAATGCGCAAGTCAGAAAGAAGAAAGGAAGGACATAAGGGGTATTTCGTGCATGCGCAAAGACGCTATGAGGTTTCCGCCGCCATCTTGGTAAAGGAGAATCAAACCATCATCTGCACATGCGTCAGAGTATCCTGACGTTACAGCAATACAGCCGGCTGACCAATGATACAAGACAGAAAGCCTGCATGCGTCCTAAAGTGTGGGATCACACCAGCTCCATTTGGATAAAGGATTTGAATTAATATGTGCCAGAAAAGTAACATTAAATCATTAATGAGGAATAGTGATAAGCGAGTGACGCGCCCCCGGGGCAGTGGGGTACTCGGCAGCCGGGCCGGTGGATGCTGGAGAGGGATATCACGGTGGCTGGCCCGGTCCGTGGCCCAGGGCGGTCAACAAAAAAAAAGGGGTTTTGCGTTTATATGGGGTTATGAAATAGTTTGTGACGCCACCTGTGGTGACTGGTAAGGTCTACCAGTGCTGCGACAGTCCTCTGAGGCAGATGTTAGGGCAGCTTATGATGGAACGGCTCCCCACAGGTGGAGCGGGCCTCAGGGCAGCGTGGGGAAATAGATGGTGGTACAGGTGAGAGACGGCCAGGACGGTTCAGGGAGAAATGACAGACACTCACACGGGGGTTCGCTCCGGTACCTTTACTGGTGTAGATGCAGGTATGGTCCAGGGTACTCGGTACGAAGGGTGCACTTCTGGACTCTCCCCAGTGAGCAGGTATAGGGTCTCCTGATCTGTTACTTTTACTTGCTAAGCTTCTGACCTGCCTGGAGCTAGGCCTGGCTTAATTACTGTCTCTCTCTCTCTTGCACCTGCTGACCTGGTGGTAGGTCCTTCTCTTGGAGATCACTCTCCCTGGTCGCTGGGGCCTCCGTGACTCCTAGCCCTGGTACGGTTGTCAGCATTGGTTGACCTGGGACTTGTAGGGACTTGTAGTCCTCCAGTTATCCGGTGGTCCCTACTGGGCATAAAGGGACCCTGTAGGCACGGACCCGGTGTCCGGTGTATAGTTCAGGGTGAGCCTGGTACGCTCCTTTGCCCCCTCATTGCTTCTTCTCCCCTCTCGCCTTCGGCCACACTCGGGGCCCTCACTAGGCTTCAACTCGTGCTGTAGGCCTTGGTTCGCCTAAGCACAGCAGCCAGCATTCTGCGTCTTCACTGGTCTAAGTGCCAGCACACTCTCTCCTCTCACAGACTAAAACTAACTGAGCTGCCTGGCTCCACCCTCCCTATATATATCCCTAATGGCTCCCTCTGCTGGTCTGAGGTGGTAGGGTGGAGGTGTGTGAATGTGTGAGGGCCTCTTGTGGAGAAGTCCATCCATGCACCTGATGCGCCCCCTGGGCCGTGGGGCACTCGGCAGCCATGCTTCTGGTTGCCGGGGGATATCACGGTGGCTGGCCAGGTCCATGACCCAGAGCGGTCAGTAAAAGGGGGATAGATATGGGGGATTTGGACAGTTCATGACGCCACCTGTGGTATGCGGCTAAGGGGTGCCGCCGCTGTGAAGCAGTCCTCTGGATCTGGTGTTACGGCAGCAGGGATGGTGTGGATCTCCACAGGTAGAGCTAGCTCCAGGGCAGCGTGGGGTGTAATGGATGGTGGTGCAGGGGAGAGACGGCAGGACGGTCCTGGAGGAAAGACGGACACTCACACCCGGGGTAAGCTTCAGTACCTTTACTGGTGATGCTGTAGGCATGGTGCAGGGTACTCCAGGTGAAGGGCGCACTTTTGGACTCTCCCCAGTGAGCGGGTATAGGGCCTCCTGATCCGTTGCTTTCTTCTCTAAGCTTCTGACCTGCCTGGAGCTAGGCCTAGCTTGGTTACTGTCTCTCTCAGCACCTGCTGACCTGGTGGTAGGGCCTTCTCTTTGGAGTGTACTCTCCCTGGACGCTGGGACCTCCGTGACTCCTAGCCCTGGTACTGTAGCCAGCGTTTGGTGAACCCGGGACCTGTAGTTCTCCAGGGGTTCCGGTGGGTCCTACTGAGTATAAATGTCCCTGTAGGCGTGGACCCGGTGACCGGTATATATATCGGGGTGAGCCTGGTATGCTCCTCTGCCCCCTTGCTACTTCTTCCTTCTCCTCTCGCCTTCGGCCCACTCCAGGCCCTCACTAGTCCTTCACACGTGCTGTAGGCCTTGGCTCGCCTAAGCACAGCAGCCAGCTCGCTGCCTCTTCAATGCTCTCTGAGCGTCAGCACGCTCTCTGCTCAACTCTGAGCTCTGTCCCTCTCTGTCTCTGAACACTAATCTGAGCTGCCTGCCTCCACCCTCCCTTTATATATCCCTATCAGGGCTCCCTCTGGTGGTCTGAGGTGGTAGGGTGGAGGTGTGTGAATGTGTGAAGGCCTCTTGTGGAGAAGTCCATCCATGCACCCTTCTGGGTTCTGTGGCACCAGTGCACAGCAGGGCGCCACACGAGCATGCTCGTTTAACCCTTTAACTGAGCATGCTCGGGTGCTTATTGGGTAGCTTCGGCGTGCTCGTATATTATGATCAAGTCCATGCGTCTGGGGGGGTTTTCTGTTTGGATTAAGTCATGTGTCATTTTTGGGGATCTTAAAGAAGTTGTCCACTACTTTATAAGAACCCCCCAATGTATCCTCCCAGGGCCCAGAAGTGTTTTTGTAAATACTTTGCGGTATCTTTTCTGCCTCTGAGCGGCGCTATCGCTGGCTGCTCAGAAGCATCACGTGAACCGTCACTGATGTCACGTCAAGTGAGGCATGACATCAGTGACGCGCTCCCTGCGGTGGACGCTGGGTTGTGAGCGGGATTACCCCGTGCGTCACACCCAGCATCCACCGCGCGTTTTCCCAGTGAATGAGGAGAGGGAGAGCGTGTGGTGGATGCCGAGTGTGACGCGCAGGGTAACGCGGTGGAACACGGAAGAGGGACCCTCGGCTGCAGCCTGGACTTGTCGTGACTTCAGTGGATGTCAGAGCAGGCTGCAGCCGGGGGTCTCGTGATGCCTGTGAGGCAGAAAAGACACCACAAGGTATTTAGAGAAACACTTATGGGCCCTGGGGAATACATTGGGGGATCATATTTAAATAAATATGTATAAAGTCCTACTTGCATATTATATTTTCTCTTTAATTATGTTACTTTTCTGGCACATATTAATTCAAATCCCTTGTCCAAAAAGGACTTCCCAGTCGACTCATGAGTAAGGTTGTTTACTGTAAATTTTGCCCACAGTAAGTACTTAACCCAGTCTTCCTGATTCTCAGAGATGAAACACCTGCGATAAGTCTCAAGATTTTGATTTACATGTTCCGTCTGACCAATGGATTGGTCAAATGAATCCCCAGCCAGGTGCAGAAAGTCCTCCAAAACTTGGAAATAAACTGCACCCCCAGTCTGAAACTATATCAGAAGGAATAACATGCAGTCTTACAATCTCCTTGAAAAAGATCTGTGCAAGAGTCTTGACATTAGGTAAGGTAGTGAGCGCAATGAAATGCGACATCTTGCTAAACCTGTCTACTACTGTCTACTACCTGTCGGGGCGTATGGTGGTGGTCTGCACTATTGAACAGAAACATGGGTAAGATCTAATAGCATATTATGCTCATACCTTTTTACCATATGGTGGTATATCATTCTATATGGCGGTACATTTAGGCTTGGATAATAGCTGTATCGGTTCACATGAGAAAACTTTAATATATCCCGATACACATGATGGTATAGAGAGCTCCATGTTTGTATGAGTACAGTTTATATCTTTGTGTAAGATCTTGCTAGACATATCACTATTGTGTGGGCCATACAACCTGTTGTTACTTGTTACCTCCTCTTTGGTGTCATCTCTTCTGTTGTTGATACACTGTATGAGTATTCAGACAACCTTATTTTTATATGAATTAAATAAAAGTTAATTTTTTATACGTTTCTTGTCGGTGGTACTTTTGGCTGCTTTGCATCCAAAGTTTAGGTTTAATATTCGCAATCCACTGCATTATATTCTTCATTATTAATGGGGAGACTGTGGTTGAAGTATATCTCCAGCCATTATGCACTATATATGCTTGTTGAATATTGTATTGAGTACTCGACCAGTGAGCATATGGGCGTCACACCTCTGGATTACAACGCATGGAAAATGTGGTTACGCCCCCGTACTGTCACTGTCAGCTTCACCATAGCCCGATTATTAATATTATTTGCAGCCACCACCGTCCAGCTTTGCGTGGGCTATGTCTGGTAACTATAGTGTGGACCTTCTCATCTGTATATATATTCATCTGCCTTACTAAGGAGTACTTATGGTTGCCTTAGACTTTATTGATACATGCACTTGCACTTTTTTACTAAGTTAAATGCCTCGGCAATGTGTTCAAGTCACTTTTCCCTGCATAGCGGAGTTGTAACTTCCATTAATATACATGCTCATTCTCTATTGATATTTTAATGATAGTGGCATATTTATATTTACTTGTATTTATTAAGGGGGCATGTGTGTGTGTGTATACAGTTATATGAAAAAGTTTGGGCACCCCTATTAAACTTAAGCTTAATGTTTTATAAAAATTGGTGTTTTTGAAACAGCTATTTCAGTTTGATATATGTAATAACTGTTGCACACAGTAATGTTTCTGCCTTGAAATGAGGTTTATTGTACTAACAGAAAATGTGCAATCTGCATTCAAACAAAATTTGACAGGTGCATAAGTATGGGCACCCTTATCATTTTCTTGTTTTAAATACTCCTACCTACTTTTTACTGACTTACTAAAGCACTTTTTTTGGTTTTGTAACCTCATTGAGCTTTGAACTTCATAGCCAGGTGTATGCAATCATGAGAAAAGCTACTTAAAGTGGCCACTTGCAAGTTGTTCTCCTGTTTGAATCTCCTCTGTAGAGTGGCATCATGGGCTCCTCAAAACAATTGTCAAATGATCTGAAAACAAAGATTATTCAACATAGTTGTTCAGGGGAACGATACAAAAAGCTGTCTCAGAGATTTAACCTGTCAGTTTCCACTGAGAGGAACATAGTAAGGAAATGGAAGAACACAGGGACAGTTCTTGTTAAGGCCAGAAGTGGCAGGCCAAGAAAAACATCAGAAAGGCAGAGAAGAAGAATGGTGAGATCAGTCAAGGACAATCCTCAGACCACCTCCAGAGAGCTGCAGCATCAGCTTGCTTCAGATGGTGTCACTGTGCATCGGTCAACTATACAACGCACTTTGCACAAGGAGAAGCTGTATGGGAGAGTGATGCGAAAGAAGCCGCTTCTGCAAGCACGCCACAAACAGAGTCGGCTGAGGTATGCAAAAGCACATTTGGGGAAGCCAATTTCTTTTTGGAAGAAGGTCCTGTGGACTGATGAAACCAATATTGAGTTGTTTGGTCATACAAAAAGGTGTTATGCATGGCGGCAAAAAAACACAGCATTCCAAGAAAAACACTTGCTACCCACAGTAAAATTTGGTGGAGGTTCCATCATGCTTTGGGGCTGTGTGGCCAATGCCGGCACCGGGAATCTTGTTAAAGTTGAGGGACGCATGGATTCCACTCAGTATCAGCAGATTCTTGACAATAATGTTCAAGAATTAGTGATAAAGTTGAAGTTACGCAGGGGATGGATCTTTCAGCAAGACAATGATCCAAAACACCGCTCCAAATCTACTCAGGCATTCATGCAGAGGAACAATTACAATGTTCTGGAATGGCCATCCCAGTCCCCAGACCTGAATATCATTGAACATCTGTGGGATCATTTGAAGAAGGCTGTCCATGCTCGGCAACCATCAAACTTAACTGAACTGGAATTGTTTTGTAAAGAGTAATGGTCAAAAATACCTTCATCCAGGATCCAGGAACTCATTAAAAGCTACAGGAAGCGACTAGAGGCTGTTATTTTTGCAAAAGGAGGATCTACTAAATATTAATGTCACTTTTCTGGTGAGGTGCCCATACTTATGCACCTGTCAAATTTTGTTTGAATGCAGATTGCACATTTTCTGTTAGTACAATAAACCTCATTTCAAGGCAGAAACATTACTGTGTCCAACAGTTAGTACATATATCAAACTGAAATAGCTGTTGCAAAAACACCAATTTTTATAAAACATTAAGCTTAAGATTAATAGGGGTGCCCAAACTTTTTCATATAACTGTATATGTCTCTCTGCATATAAATGAACCGTGGAACAGCAAAACCACAGTTATAATTTACTGGTGTATACCAGACTTTTTTAAATATATATATTTGCGGCTGAACAGTGAGCGACACACTCAAACTGTTTAGATTAGATATAAATGGCCCATGGAACTGCAAAACCACACTTCTATTTCTCTAGCCTACACCAGACTATTTTCAACAGATATATTTGTGTCTGAAAAATCAGAGACACTTTTTTTTTTTTTTTTGGGGGGGGGGGGCACCAAAAGGTTAATAAGACAGGTATTTGTACAGTGTGAAGGAGGAAAAAAAAGAGGATTTAGATGAAAAAAAAAGGATTTTTACTGGCCCCCGAGACCTGGAGCTAAGTCCAGCAATTTCAGCAACAGGAGCACACAGAACTGTAATGCAGCATTTGCTGGTATAACCACTGCGTCTCCTATACAGCCTGCCTGACTGATATCTGGGATGAATATTAGTCCTGAGAAGGACTGTTTGTTTGATCTGGCAGCCTTTACAGACCCTACACTAACTATTTGGCAGGATATATCTCTCACTAAATCAGCAGCGCTTTCCCTACACTGTCTGATCCGGAGCGACTGTGTCCAAGATGGCGGCGCCCGGTTTTAAATACTCGAGGTGACACTGTGCGGCCAGCCAATCAATGTAATGCCCACAAACAACATGGCTGCGGCATTACAGTGACTGGCTGGCAATCCCTGCATTTTCATTGGCTCTGTAAAGAGCGCCAAACATGCAGTGCGGAGACCCAAGCTCCCGCCCGAGTAACCCGGAAATGCTCGGTGCTTGCCGAACATCCCGAGTAGCGTGATGCTCGGGTGAGTACCGAGCAGTGTCGAGCATGCTCGCTCAACACTAAAATTTACCAGTAGCAACAGGTACAATGTATTACAAAAGGAATATCACAATCTCAGAATCACTGGCAGAAGTTGAAGGATTTCAAAGTCATTACCACATAAAGTGAAGAGTCAGACTTGAAAAGTGGGGCTGTCAGGAAGGTTAATACTGATTACCACGAGACTGGGTTAAGAAACATGGAATGATAATGTGCAGTACGAAGTAGGCTCCTCGACCGAAGATACTTTGTCTGTATAGTAATGAAACACTTATTAGTCAGGGTGAAAAATTTTTATATATACATATATATTACATGCTCACCATAAATAAATAGACACATTTGAAAAGTTATTGGATACAAGAACAATTTCAAACATTTTGAAAAGACTAAGTTTCATAGAACATTTTGTTTAATCCAAAACAAGAATCTGAACCCAACCAAAACCCCTATGAGGAATTCTGAAGAGACAAGTTAAGCATCACTCTCTATCCAGCATCCAGGCTCTAAAATAGGTTGTTCTTGATGAAAGGGAAAAGATAGATGTTGCAATATGTCGCTAAATTGTTCAAACTTGGTGCTGTCCTCAAAGGTCACGGAGGCAGTGGCGTACCGCCAATGGCGGCAGGCCACGCCACTGCTATGGGGCCCGTGACTGGAAGGGGACCCGTGAGCCGGGAGGGCCCCAAGTAGTGTGGGAACCAGGAGGATAGGTGAGTATTGGGGGGGAGGGAGGCTGCGGCGACAGAGGAGCGGGTTGCAGCGGTGGAGGAGCGGGCACAGGCAGTAGCCGCTGCTGCAGCTACCTCATGTGCCCGCTGCTAAAGGGACATGAATATTCCCTCTTCTCTACGCCCATGGGCATGGAGAAGAGGGAATATTCATTCTCTTAAGTAGCGTCCAAGGAGGAGCACTGAGCCGCGGCTCCTGCTGTCAGTGCCCGCTGCTAAAGAGAAAGCATATTCACACTTCTTCACACTCATAGTCCCGGCGTGGAGAAGCGTGAATGTGCCGGCAGCAGCAGCTCACCTCGGCTTCTGAGAGCGCGCACTGCTGAGATGCCGACTTGAGTTGCTGCAGACAGGTGAGGAAGGAAGGTGAGTATAAGTGTTTATTATTTTATGTGTGCAGTGATTGGGGTCATACATAGTAGGATTGGGGAATGAGGAGGCTACACATACCAGGATTGGGGGATGTAGAGACAACACATACCAGGATTTGGGGGGGATGTGGAGAGGCCACACATACCAGGATTTGGGGGGGATGTGGGGAGGCCACACATACCAGGATTTGGGGGGGATGTGGGGAGGCCATGACGCGCCCCAGAGCCATGGGGTACTCGGCAGCCGGGCCTATGGATGCTGGCGGGGGATATCACGGTGGCTGGCCCCATCTCATGCTGCACATAACACATCTGCATCTCTGGCTGCTATGGGCATAAAAGGGGAAAAACTTATGGTGTGGCCCCCATGCTCCCCTGACCTCTACCCCATTGAGAACCTCTGGAGCATCATCAAAAGGAGTGTCTATGATGGCGGGAGGCAGTTCACATCTAAGCAACAGCTCTGGGAGGGTATTCTGTCCTCATGCAAAACAATTAAAGCAGAAACCATCCAAAACCTGACAAATTCAATGGACGAGAGAGTTCTGAAGCTCCTTTCGAACAAGGGGTCCTATGTGCAAATGTAACATCACCTAGAATAAAGTTTTGAGTTGAAAACTGTTTGATTTCAGTTTGTAATAACCTGCTAATGTTTATAATTTCAAAAATGACAATTTTTTTGTTCTTTATTAAAATGAAAAGGTTGAAAACTCTACTGTTCATAATAATTTGGAACATGCATTTTGAGTGCAGTTTGAGTTTTTTATTTTTTTTTAAATATACTGTTATCATAGGCAGTTTGTACAAAAACCTTTCAATTGTACTCTAATAGTTATTTGACTGGAAAATTACAATGACTGCAATTCATATAGGTAATTTGGGAAAATCTGAGAAAATATTATTTGCATAATAATTTGGAACACAGTGTACTGGTTGGCGACACTTCTAGACCCACGCTACAAGGAGAACTTTCTGTCTCTTATTCCTACGCTGGACAGGCCTAATAAAATGGTGCAGTACGAGAAGGCCCTTGTTGTGGAATTATTAAAAAAATTCCCATCTGAAAACGCTGACGGCAGATGTCACAATTCGTTGGACAACCAAGCAGTACAGGTGAGAGAGACACATGCAATCCAGCAGAGGCAGGGGAATACTGTCAAAGTTCTGGGACAGTTTTCTCAGACCCTCCCATCGCACAGGCTCTGAGGCGCAGGGTACTCTCCCAAGGAGGAAAAAGTTTCTGAAGATGATGAGGCCGCACCAACGTCCTCTGTGATTCCTCTGTGCCTTATAATTATTGGGTATTCAAGCTGGACACATGGCATGAACTGGCTCTCTACGCCTTGGAGGTCCTGGCCTGTCCTGCCGCTAGCGTTTTGTCAGAGGGGGTTTTTAGTGCCGCTGGTGGAATTACAATCGATAGGCGCATCCACCTGTCAACTGAAAATGCTGACAGGCTGACTGTTATAAAAATGAACAAGGGCTGGATTGGGCAAGACTTCTCAACACCACCGAATGATAGCAGAGTAACATAAACTCAAATACAGTGTCTTTTTTTTGGGAGGTCTAACTCTATTCCCATGCACCTCTGTCTTCACACTCAGACATGAGTATATGCTTTCTGATTTTGTCTATTTGCTCTTGTCCTCATCCTTCTCCTCGTCCTCCACATCCCCCTCCATATCACTACCATATCTACCATATCAGCATATGTACGTTTCTTGCAAGGGACATTGGAATTCCTCCAAATTTTTGGCAGCCGTTGCATTCATTGCATAGGCAAACAGTATGGGAGACCCACTTCCTAATAATGGGAACATTGTTTTCAGGAGGCCCTATGACCTCTTTGTCTCTTGCAAGGGGCATTGGAGTTCCTCCAAATTTTTGCCAGCTATTGCATTCACTGCCTGGGAAAACAGTATGGGAGACCCACTTCCTAATAATGGGAACATTGTTTCAGGAGGCCCTTCGACCTCTAGGTCTCTTGCAAGAGGAACTGTATTTCCTCACAATTTTTGGAAGCCATTGCATTCACTGCATAGGCAAACAGTATGTGAAACCCACTTCCTAATAATGGGAACATTGTTTTCAGGAGGCCCTGTGACCTCTAAGTCTCTTGCATCTTGCAAGGGGCATTGGAGTTCCTCCAAATTTTTGGCAGCCATTGCATTCACTGTATATGTGACTCGCCCCCTGGGCCGTGGGGCACGCGGATCCGGGCGATAGGGGAACGATGGGGGTAGTAGTAGTGGCGGCCCGGTCCCGCGGCTCAGGGTGGTCAGGCCAATGGTAGTCTGCTACGTGCTTCAGATAATGGCCGACTACGCCACCCGTGGATTGCGGTTATTAGGAACCGTCGCTGCATGCAGACCGCTAGGGCTGATGAGGTGTGCAGCTAGGGTAGTGTGACTCCCCACGGGAAGAGTGTTGCCCCAGGGAAGTGTAGTGGATGGTGGGAGTGATGGTGGTGAAGGTCCCAGTACCGGTAGTGCCGGAGGAGCGAAGGAGCACACGGACAACAAGTTACAGTCCAGGGTCTTTACTCACAGGTCGTTTGTCCCGGGTCACTTCCGTCGGCAGTGACCGCCCGAGCCGTGCTGCGTCCACCAGGTGAGGGGCTCGGTCAACTCCCAGGCAGTTCAGGAGCATGGCACAGGACCCCCTTTAATCCTTTCTCTGGCCTGCCTCACCAGTGACCCACTTTTGTCCAGCTGCCGCGGACTCGTGCGGTTAAACATGGGCCCCGTCCTCCGCTGTCCTATATGGTGCCTTCCTAGCAGGTTTGATGAGGTGTCGCACCAATAGATGATCACGACGACCGGTCTTTGGCTGAGGGTAGTTTCTCCTCCACCAACTTGGGATCCGGTACCCTTAATCTGCCTGACCCTTCACCCTGGATTCTCGTGGGTTCTTAGGGTCCCTTCCACCTTCATGTTCCTGAGCCCTTCTGTTTCTCTCTCTCTTTCTTTGCAATTCCTTTCTGTTTCTGTTCCTTTCTGTTCCTTTCTCTTGGAGCTGAGATGAGCCAAAATCTCAGCTCCCCTTCACCTCCTCCTCGGCCTCTCACTAGGCCCTTCTGGAGTAGAGCTCCTACAGAGCCTCTACTCCCTGTCTTCTCCTCTCTGGACAGAACCTAGATCTAAGATGGTGCCCACCTTTTATGCCTCCCTCTGACCATGAGCCCAGGTGACCAGCAACCAATGAGCTCCTTCCTACGCTCAGGAACCAACCCCTATCTGCCCCTACAGCACTGGGTGTTCCACCCCCCCTCCCCACTCCAGGCAGGGACATAGTCGGTCGTGCCTGCACTTATGTCTTGTGGGAGCACCGTTGAGCTGTCCCTCGGAAATGGGGTGTGTGTGCTGTATGCAGCTAACTGAGCCCTGGTCCATACTCCATCCTTACCTGGGAGTAGAATATCACACCTCTGGTCTGAGGTGCAATACCCCTGTAGCGGCCGAACCCTCGGGGCGCTACATATGCAATAACAGTATAGGAGATCCACTCTTTAATAATGGGAACAATAAAGCATAGCCGACTGCTGGCCCTTTAAGAATAGTAAGGCTGTAAAAATAGTGTTTGTGACTTTCAGAGTCCCTCCATCATAAATGAAACAGGATGTGTCTGATGATGTTTCACACACCACATGGCCAGATAAGGTTATAAAATGTTAAAATTCCCGGTGAATGCATTTGTCACGGTTGAAAGCAATGCAAAAATGCATCAAAAACACTACGTGTGAACATAACCCAAGGTGTGGAGGAGCATTTTTATTTTTGGTTATTTATTTTGCCTTACTACCCTGGAAAGGATGTTCCTTAACATATTTCCAAGGAAAATCCTTGTTGGTTTCATTTTTGTATGTTTTATTGTGAGTCCGTAAAAGTGGCGTAATAACACTGACAACATTGTTGACAGCAGTGACCTGGGAGTCAGAAATGCTTCCTGGGTTCTTCCCCATGCTGTTCCCATGCCATTTGAGCACTGTTCCCATTGATTTTGGCAATTTTTAGGCCCTCTGCAGACCGCCGGGGGAGGGCCGCCAGAAAAATGCTCAAGTTTCCCATTGACTTACATCGGACCGAGCACTCGAGCATTTTAATTTTATCGACCCGAGCACTTTAGTGCTCGCTCATCACTAATTAAGACCAAATCAGGATTCCCCACATTTCCAAAAATTTGTGGTAGACACAAGCAAAGTGGCATCAATTTCACTACAGTAGAAATTGTAGAATTAGGAACGACACATCTTCCCCTGAAGCCAATCCAGTAGATGGAGACTAGTGTTGAGCCACCCCCGTAGTGTTTGAGTTCGGTTCGTCGAACACCCGTGTGTTCGCCGAACTGTTCGTCGAACTGTTCGTCGAACACCTTCGAACACCGTTAAAACCAATGGCAGGCAAACAAAAACACATAGAAACACATAGAAAACACCTTCAAAGGTGTCCAAAAGCTGACAAACTGCTCAGAAGACACAACTAACACATGGAAAAGTGACAAGTACATATAGTCATGAGAAAAGAAAAGAGGTGGAGGAGTAAAAGGAAGGGGAGACACAGATATAGGCATGTCATGCCCTTCTAAAATCCAAAAAGTGAGAAGCCGACACGTTCAGTCCGCTCCTGCCCGTGCCACCTCCGTGTCGCCGGGTTTGTGCCAGAGCCGCGGTGAACCCTGACGGCCAGCCCCCCTCTCCCAATACTGGTGCCTGTCCGCTGGTGGGTCGAGCGAGCCCCCCTGTGGTGGAGGCAGCTCTAAGCTTTTTAATTTAAATTGTCTCTCTAATTTGAATAAATACACTTTAAATCCATTTACAAGGATCTATTGGAGGGCAAGTCTCATGCCAGCAGCCGCGTAATTCCAGCTCCAGTAGCGTCCACTAAAGCTGCTGCAGTTAAAAAGCTTTTATAAGGATCGAGCTCAGCTGTCCACCGCAAGGCATCCTACTGCCAGTCCGAGCCCCTATGCCTTGGGGTGCCTCCTGATGCTCTTCACTGAGTATCCCGTGGTCCCGAAGCATTTCCTTTGAAAAAATGAAGTGTCCAAACTACAGGTGGTGTAGCTTGCTTAACAGCCGGGATAATCCGCTGACTAGCAGACCCTGCTACTAGGCACAAAGTATTTCCTGGGCTACATGCACTTAAAAATTTGTAATTAGATACTCTCGTTGGATGCTGAGAAAGCATTCCATAGAGTCTCCTGGCACACCATATATGATTCTCTTAAAAAGCTTGGGGTAGGGGTCTAGGGGACCCTTTTATAGCCAAAATCACGGCCCTGTATCGCAATACGTCACCTAGGCTGAAGATAAATGGAACTGTAGCACCCTGAGGGCTCGGTTGCTACAGAGGTATTGCACCTCACCCAGAGGTGTGATATCTCACTCTCAGGTAAGGATGTAGTGTGGATCAGGACCCGACACCTGCATGCATTACACCACATTGCCGTGGGGCAGGGCGACCAATATGCCCCTGAGATGGGCACGACAGTCCCTGTCCCTGGCTGGAGTGGGGGGAGGGAACACTGAGGAAGGGGAACCCTGTAGTGCAGGAGCAGGGAGGAAGCAGTTCCTGGGTGCATTGAGAAGGGAGTATAAAAGGTGGGCACCATCTTAGTTCAGTGCAGAGAAGTCTGAGCAGAAGTGGCAGGGAGCAGGGGCTCTGCATGAGCTCTGCTCCGGAGGCGGGCCTAGTAACAGAGGCCCAGGCCTGAAAGAGGGAGAAGGAAGGAAGAGGAGCGGAGAAGGCTCCAGGAATGAGGAACGAAGGGATCTCAGGGGTGCGGACGGGCGAGTCGCCACCGCACGCCCGAATCCACCTGCGTGGAGGGGTCAGGCCAAAGGGGGAGACCGGTCCCCGAAACTAGTGGAGGCAGGAAACGACCCTCAGCTAGAAACAGGAGGCTGTGACATTTTATGTGGCGCAGCCCCTCGCTACACCCGCTAGGAAGGCACCACATAGGGTCAGGGAAACTGGCGCCAAGTTTACCAAGAGGAGGCCCGAGGCAGCCGGACAGAAGGGTTGGTAAGAAAGGCCAGACAAAGGACACACAAAGGGGGTCCTGTGAAGCACTCCAAAGTTATCTGGGAGTTGTCTGAGCCCCTCACCTGGTGAGCACAGTACGACGTGGGCAGCCGTTACCTGCAGACGTGGTCTGGATAATAAGAACTGTGAGTAAAGGCCCTGGACTGCATCACTGACTCCATGACATTACTGCTGCTGCCCTGCACCATCACCCCCATCCTCCGCATACACTGCCCTGAGGCTATACTCCTCCCGTGGGGAGTTATGCTACGCTCTGCTGCACCCACAACACCAGCCTCAGCGGTCTGCCCTGGAGCGACGGTTCACTCTGACCGCAATCCACGGGTGGCGTAGTCGGACATTTAAACATCAAAACCACATAAATAGTTCCGCCACTGGTTTGACCGTCCTGAGCCACGGAACCGGGTTGCCGCCACGGAGACTACAACCACCAGCATCCACCAAAAAGGGTCCGGCTCCGGGTGTCCCAAGGCCCATGGGGCGCGTCAGAACATTTTCATCACCTTTCACAATCACCAATGGGACAAGGCAGGGATGTTCTCTGTCCCCTCTCTTATACATCCTAGTGACGAAGCACCTGCTCTCATCAATTCGCCATAACCCCAATATTAGGTGGATTGAGGTGGGAGGCACCGAGTACAAGTGCTCTCTATTTGCTGATGATGTCCTAGTATATATCACTCAATCACATATATCCATCCCTGCTGTTATGGCTGATATAGATCACTTTGTTACATGGTCAAATTTTAAAATCAATGCAGCGAAGTCTGAGGCCCTCGATGTCTCCCTCCCTAAATCCATATAGGATTCCATCCAGTCCAACTTTCCCTTTGCCTGGCCCTCACAGGGTATCAAATACTTAGGAATTCCTATTCATAGAGACCTCTCCCATCTATGTTATCTTAATTTTGGGCCCTTTATTGAACAACTCCATACAGACCACGGTTGGCAAGTTAGAAGTGTAAGATTCACTACGTGAACCACTGGTGTTTTGTGGAAAAGCACATGTACACTGTGTTCCAAATTATTATGCAAAAAGTGTTTAGGAGTGATAAGGGAAGAATTTGTTTGTTTGTCAGTTAAACTCATTGATGGTGATGTGTGTCAGGGCTCTTTATATCACTGTAAGCAATTGCAGACACCTGTGCTAAAAAGTTTGGCAAGTGTGTCCAATGAAAGGCAAGACTACTTAAGAAGGCTGTCTCACATTATTAAGCAGCCTACATTTTCTGCCAAAATGGGAAAGAAAAAGGATGTGTCGGCTGCTGAGAAGCAACAAATTGTGGAGTGTTTAGGTCAAGGCATGACTACAATCAACATTGTGCGATGATCGGGATGAAGTGTCTTGGCAATCAAGAAGTATGTAGCTGATTCACAGTACACACGTGTGCGTGCTGATAAGGGCAAATTGAGGACTCTTTCCTACAGGCAATTACGTCAGGTTGAAAGAGCAGCGGCAAAAAAGCCTTGTCATAGCAGCAGACAAGTTTTTGAAGCTGCTTGTGCCTCCAACGTCCCCCGAACAACAAGATGCAGGGTCCTTCAGAGGTTTGCAGCTGTGCATACGCCATCCTGTCGACCTCCTCTATCCACTTCACACAAGCAGAAACGGCTCCAGTGGGCCAAACATTATATGAAGACTGATTTCAAAACTGTTTTGTTCACGGATGAGTGCCGTGCAGCGCTCGATGGTCCAGATGGATGGAGTGGAGGATGGCTGGTTGACACGGCTACAGCGCCAACAAGGAGGAGGTGGAGTAATGTTTTGGGCTGGAATCATGGGGAGAGAGATTGTCGGCCCCTTTAGGATCCCTGAAGGCGCTAAAGATGAACTCCATAATGTATGTGGATTTTCTCAAACAGCACTTCCTGCCATGGTTCAAGAAGAAGAACCATGTATTTCACAGCAAGATCATTTTTCTGCATGATAATGCACCATCTCATGCTGCACATAAAACATCTGCATCTCTGGCTGATATGGGCATAAAAGGGGACAAACTTATGGTGTGACCCCCATGCTCCCCTGACCTCTACCCCATTCAGAACCTTTGGAGCATCATTAAAAGGAGTGTCTATGATGGCGGGAAGCAGTTCACATCTAAGCAACAGCTCTGGGAGGGTATTCTGTCCTCATGCAAAACAATTGAAGCAGAAACCATCCAAAACCTGACAAATTCAATGGACGAGAGAGTTCAGAAGCTCCTTTCGAACAAGGGGTCCTATGTGAAAATGTAACATCACCTAGAATAAAGTTTTGAGTTGAAAACTGTTTGATTTCAGTTTCTAACAACCTGCTAATGCTTATAATTTCAAAAATGACCATTTTTTTGGTCTTTATTAAAATGAAAAGGTTGATCGAAAAGTTTGGGGGATCTAAAAGTGTGGCAACCCAGTTGTCATGATTACTTCGAATTCTGACAATATGAGGGTCATGCTGCAGGTAGTGCAGCAAGAAGGCACTTATGTGTCTTGCGCATCTCGGAACCCCAAAATTATTTTCCGGGCTAGATGCAGCTAAAAATTATTATTAATTTTAAATCTGGTGAAGCTTTAGTATAGATGGCCTAATAGGATCAGTGCTGCACACTGCTACAAAGTCCAAATTATTTTCCAGTCAAGATACAGATAAACATGATTAGTAATTTGAAAGCTTAAAACGGTTGGTAGGGTGATTTTAACCAATCATCAAGCCTTTACTCTCCCCAGGATGACACAGGGGTAGAAAAGTCTTTTCGGATCCATGATTTGTTCATCTTTATGAACGTGAGTCTGTCTACATTATCAGTGGAGAGCCGCGTGCGCTTATCTGTCAGCACACCACCAGCAGCGCTGAACACACGTTCAGACAGAACGCTGGCTGCGGGGCATGACAAGATCTCCAAGGCGTAAGTGGCTAGCTCCGGCCATTTATCCAGATTGGAAGCCCAAAAAGAGCAAGGGTCCAGTGACACAGTCGTGGCTTCAATGTTTACTTGGAGATACTCCTGTACCATCGTCTCTAGGCGTTGACTATGTGTCAGACTTCTTGTCTCCTGTGGCCTTGCAAAGGATGGGCTAAAAAAGTGGTGAAATGATTCCGCAAAATTGATGTTACCAGCAGATACTGTGGTTCTGTTACGGTTTGAGTGCTGAACACTTGACGGTCCTACGGTTGGCAAGTTGGAACTGTGAGATTCACTACGTGCACCACTGGTATTTTGTGGAAAAGCACATGTAAGATTGTGCAACAGTCTCTGCTGATACTCCTGCATGCGTGCATCCCTTTCTATGGCAGGAATGATTTCTGCAAATTTACTTTTGTACCGGGGATCTAACAGTGTGGCAACCCAGTAGTCAGGATTATTTCTAATTCTCACAATTCGAGGGTCATGTTGCAGGTAGTGCAGCAAGAAGGCACTCATGTGTGTTGCGCATCCAGGAGCACCAAGTCCCTGTTGTGTTGGTGGCGAGGTAACAATCATGCTTCCTTCCTCTGTCCTCTCCCCCCAACCTCGCACAACAGAAATGTGATCAAGGTCTCCCTCATCTGATGAGTCTTCCATCAGTTCGTCCTCCACTTCTTCCTGGGCTCCTGCACCTTCCTCACTAGTTTGGCTGCTACCATGCGCCCTGGTAAAATCATCTCCCCCACCCTCACATGCCTGTCGCCTGGTGCTGCCGACCGTCTGGACCTTGCAGATGTTAGCCCTTCCGCATACAACTCCTCCTCCTCTACTTCCTCCACCTCCTCTTGTGCCACCACCTGACTCCGAATTCTGTTTAACATGTGCTCCAGCATGTAAATCACCGGAATAGTCATGCTGATAATGGCATCGTCAGCACTAAACATCTTCGTCGCCATTTCAAAACTGTGCAGAAGGGTGCATAGGTCCCTGATCTGAGACCACTCCTCCAGCGTGATTTTCCCCACCTCTGAATCTCGTTGGCCCAGGCTATACGTCAGAACGTATTGCACCAGGGCTTGTCGGTGCTGCCACAGTCGCTGCAACATGTGCAGAGTTGAATTCCACCGGGTAGGCACATCGCATTTTAGCCGGTGAAGTGGCAGGCCCAACGACTTCTGTAGAGATGTAAGTCGCTGAGCTGCGGGATGCGAACGGCGGAAGTGAGCACACAGCGACCGTGCCCTCTGCAGAAGGCCATCTAGTCTGGGATAGTGGGCTAAAAATTGCTGGACAACCAGGTTCAACACGTGAGCCATACAAGGCACGTGTGTGACATTGCCCCGGCGAAGGGCCGCCCCCAGGTTTGCAGCATTGTCGCACACGGCCTTCCCTGGTTTCAGGTCCAGTGGAGACAACCATTCATGAAATTGGTTCTTCAGAGCTGACCACAACTCCTCAGCTGTGTGACTCACATTTCCCAGACATTTCAATGTAAAAACCGCCTGATGACGTTGAGCCCTACTGCCAGCATAGTAAGGAGGTGTGCAGGATCCCTTCTGCGCAGTTAGAAAGCTTGTGGCATGACCAGACAGGCTTTGGGTGCAGGTGGAAGACCGAGAGGAGGTTGAGGAGGCAGAAGCAGTGGAGGAACTTTGACATAAAGAGGATTGACGCACAACTCGTGGGGACGGCAAGACTTGGACAGCAGCCCCTTGTCCTGCTGTCACCATAGTTACCCAGTGCCCAGTCAGCGACATGTAACGCCCCTGTCCATGCCTACTCGTCCAAGTGTCTGTGGTGAAATGCACCCTGTCACACACAGAGTTTCTCAAAGAAGCGGTGATGTTGTGTGCGACATGCTGGTGGAGCGCAGGCACACCTTTCTTTGAGAAGTAGTGCCGACTGGGCATCTGGTACTGGGGCACTGCGACGGACATAAGGTCTCGAAAATCCTCTGTGTCCACCAGGCGGAAAGGCAGCATTTCTGTAGCCAAGAGCTTGCAGATGGTGAAATTCAACCTCTTAGCTTTCTCATGGCTAGGAGGAAATGGTCTTTTACTTGTCCACATCTGAGGGACCGAGGGCTGGCTATTGTGCTTAGACGGGGTTGATAAGGGTGTCCCCGGCAAACTGCCGGTCTGTGAGGAAGATGCAGGCGGACATGTTAGGTTGCCTTGATCCAAAGGTGGTGCTATCGATGTCGGACAGCGCTCAAGACCAGCTGGTGTTACCACCTCCAAAGAAAATGATGACCTGCCAATCACGCTGGCTGTTGCGGGTAAAGAGGTGGCAGGTCTGCGCCCCAAAACAGGTGTGACTGCTGTCCCCCCAGTCACAGAGGATGAAGAGGCCGCGGTTGCACAAGATATGGCAGACGGCGGTTGGCCCGGCCGGCTAGGCCGCATTGTAGCACACTGAGCTTCCCACTGCAACTTATGCTTCATGTCCATGTGCCGGTTCATGCATGAAGTACTCAAACTATGTATTTTTTGGCCTCTACTTAGCTTTTGCTGACAAATGTTACAGATAACACGAGTTGGGTCATCTTTATCGATCTGAAAAAATGCCCAGGCTATGCAAGGCTTAGCACCCATGCGACCTGAAGAGCCACCACGACTTGTGGTGAGAGGCAGAGTTGTGTTTGAGGATGCAGTTGTTGACGTGCTTCCAGTACTACGTCTCTGTCCAGGAAGGCGCAACCTGACCTCGTCGTCACTAGCATCTTCCTCCACCTCCTCTGCTGACCTCATCTCTTGGCTGACTGTGGGTTGACAGTAAGTGGGATCTCCGACCTCATCATCATCACCCTGTGCGTTATCACACCCGTCGTCCTCAGAGCCAACCTGTTCCTGCCCTGACAAAAAACTAAAGTTGTCGCTCCAATCAGGTATTTGAGTCTTATCATCGTCTTCCTCATTGTCTCCACCAACAGGAGTTACAGTTTGGGAATGAGGGTCTACATTATGGTCAGAACCTTCTGCGTCTGGTCCTGGATCCGACTCATAAAGATTCTGGGCATCAGTGCAGATCATTTCCTCGTCTGGATTCACAGAAGCGCTGGAGTTGACCTCTGATTCCCAGGCTATAGTATGAGTAAACAGCTCTGCAGACTCAACCATCTGTTCTACCTCATACTCAGACGGGCAGCTGGAGATTTGGGAGCTGTGAGGAAGCAAGTGCGATTTGGGTGACACCTTTGAGGACTGGAGTAATTGTGATGTTGAAGTTGATGTGGAGGAGAGCCCACTTAAAGGAGCACTTGATATCCGTTGAAGCACCTGCTGTTTTTGTGCCTCATCTGGAATTTGTAGCGATTGGCGTGGCCGTAAGAAAGGGATCTTATCACATTGTCCGCTAAAAGAAGTAGACATTTTAGTTTGGCTGGAAGATGGTCTTTCTTCTGCACCTACCCCACGGACACAACCTTTTTTCCCCTTCCCAACACGCCTATTCCCCTTTCCACCAGCAGCAGGCCTTTTTCCACTCATTTTGGTGGTTAACTAATTCACAACTCTGGAGTTGTTTGCACAAAAAAACAATGGATGGTAACCGAGCAGAGCTGAGTGGCCAAACTGTGGTATTAGGCCAAAACTATTGGCTGGGTTAGATGCAGAAAAAAATTATTTTTAATTTGCAACCTGATGGAGGTCAGTATAGATGGACTAATAGACCAAGTCCCACACACCGCTAGAAGCCCAAATATTTTTTCAGAGCTAGATGCAGAAAAAAATTATATTCAATTTGCAACCTGCTGGAGGTCAGTATAGAAGGACTAATAGAACAAGTCCCACACACTGCTAGAAGCCCAAATATTTTTTCAGAGCTAAATGAAGAAAAAAATTATTTTTAATTTGCAACCTGATGGAGGTCAGTATAGATGGACTAATAGACCAAGTCCCACACACTGCTAGAAGCCCAAATATTTTTTCAGAGCTAGATGCAGAAAAAAATTATTTTTAATTTGCAACCTGATGGAGGTCAGTATAGATGGACTAATAGACCAAGTCCCACACACCGCTAGAAGCCCAAATATTTTTTCAGAGCTAGATGCAGAAAAAAATTATATTCAATTTGCAACCTGCTGGAGGTCAGTATAGAAGGACTAATAGAACAAGTCCCACACACTGCTAGAAGCCCAAATATTTTTTCAGAGCTAAATGAAGAAAAAAATTATTTTTAATTTGCAACCTGATGGAGGTCAGTATAGATGGACTAATAGACCAAGTCCCACACACTGCTAGAAGCCCAAATATTTTTTCAGAGCTAGATGCAGAAAAAAAATATTTTTAATTTGCAACCTGATGGAGGTCAGTATAGATGGACTAATAGACCAAGTCCCACACACCGCTAGAAGCCCAAATATTTTTTCAGAGCTAGATGCAGAAAAAAATTATATTCAATTTGCAACCTGCTGGAGGTCAGTATAGAAGGACTAATAGAACAAGTCCCACACACTGCTAGAAGCCCAAATATTTTTTCAGAGCTAAATGAAGAAAAAAATTATTTTTAATTTGCAACCTGATGGAGGTCAGTATAGATGGACTAATAGACCAAGTCCCACACACTGCTAGAAGCCCAAATATTTTTTCAGAGCTAGATGCAGAAAAAAAATATTTTTAATTTGCAACCTGATGGAGGTCAGTATAGATGGACTAATAGACCAAGTCCCACACACCGCTAGAAGCCCAAATATTTTTTCAGAGCTAGATGCAGAAAAAAATTATATTCAATTTGCAACCTGCTGGAGGTCAGTATAGAAGGACTAATAGAACAAGTCCCACACACTGCTAGAAGCCCAAATATTTTTTCAGAGCTAAATGAAGAAAAAAATTATTTTTAATTTGCAACCTGATGGAGGTCAGTATAGATGGACTAATAGACCAAGTCCCACACACTGCTAGAAGCCCAAATATTTTTTCAGAGCTAGATGCAGAAAAAAAATATTTTTAATTTGCAAACTGATGGAGGTCAGTATAGATGGACTAATAGACCAAGTCCCACACACCGCTAGAAGCCCAAATATTTTTTCAGAGCTAGATGCAGAAAAAAATTATATTCAATTTGCAACCTGCTGGAGGTCAGTATAGAAGGACTAATAGAACAAGTCCCACACACTGCTAGAAGCCCAAATATTTTTTCAGAGCTAAATGAAGAAAAAAATTATTTTTAATTTGCAACCTGATGGAGGTCAGTATAGATGGACTAATAGACCAAGTCCCACACACTGCTAGAAGCCCAAATATTTTTTCAGAGCTAGATGCAGAAAAAAATTATTTTTAATTTGCAACCTGATGGAGGTCAGTATAGATGGACTAATAGACCAAGTCCCACACACCGCTAGAAGCCCAAATATTTTTTCAGAGCTAGATGCAGAAAAAAATTATATTCAATTTGCAACCTGCTGGAGGTCAGTATAGAAGGACTAATAGAACAAGTCCCACACACTGCTAGAAGCCCAAATATTTTTTCAGAGCTAAATGAAGAAAAAAATTATTTTTAATTTGCAACCTGATGGAGGTCAGTATAGATGGACTAATAGACCAAGTCCCACACACTGCTAGAAGCCCAAATATTTTTTCAGAGCTAGATGCAGAAAAAAATTATATTCAGTTTGCAACCTGATGGAGGTCAGTATAGATGGACTAATAGAATGATGCTATGCCCAAAAGATTTTACTTCACTAGGTGCAGTAAAAAAATTGGTATTCTATACACAGGTGGTATATCTTGCAACACAGATAGGCTACTCCACTGACTAACACACTCTGCAATAGGCCAAAAAGGATTAGCTTTGCTAGATTCAGCCAAATGCTGTGAAAAAAACTTGCACAGCACTGGCACAGACCTGCCTGGCAAAAACTGATAGGAACTCATGTAACCTAGTCCTGAAAAGGACTCCAATTACAATTAGTCTTTACTCCCACAATCTATCTATTTAAGAGCACAGACCTGCTTGATAAAAGTCGTAGGAAATGCTGTAACCTAGTCCTTAAAAGGACTGCAATCACAACTATTCCCTACTCCCAAGCTATCTGTATATTTGTGCGAAAATTGGCTTGAAATTAACAAGGTATAGCGTACACAGCAACAGCGGTGCCGTCTAACACGCAGCTGCAGCAGTGAGAAAATGGTGGCGACGGGGAAAATGGCTTGGTCTTATAGGGCAAGGACATGTGACATACACTGCCAATGACACATGCCCTTGCTTGTGTGAAAAAAAGCACTTCGCTCCGTGTGTGCACTGCTGATAGGCTGACAGATTGCACCTCCCCACTGTAAATGCGGGAAAGAGAAAAAAAAAATGGAGATCTTCATTGTTCCTGCAGAGATCCATCCCCTGCCCCTCCCCCCACCCCGCTGTACACTCAAACTGCGTATTAACATTAATTTTCATCATTACTGAGAAAAAATCCAGTTATGATTTTGGTGCACGAACAGTTATCGAACATAACCGCGAACAGCCGAATTTTTCTCAAATTGTTCGTGTTCGCCGAACGGCTCGAACACCGCCCAAAACAGCTCGAATTTGAGATTGGCGAACAGTTCGAGTAGAACAACGCTCATCTCTAATGGAGACTCAATCAGAACTGTTTACATTTCCCTAAATTAGGGCATAACTAGTGATGAGCGAATATGTTCGAAATCCGATCTCAAATTTTAAGTTCGACACGAATGTGCCACATTGGAATTCGTGATCGGAAAGGCCAGCAAAATTTGTTAAATACAGGAAAATCGGTAACATTCGGCGAATATACGTGGTTACGTGATTGCGGGGCAGCTAGTGTTTTTTACAGTTTTGCTAGTATAGTGCTTGCGTATGATGAGCTGGGAGACGTGGCAGATGAGTAGGGGGGCTGATGATAGCTCAGAACAGGTCTGATCAGCGGTGACCTTTTTTTTTTTTTTACCTGTAGGCGGTAACTTTAAGTCAGGAAAGTGCGGCTAGCCAATCAGAGCACAGGAAGCATCCACAGTGTCCCAGACACAAGGGTTTCTGCAATTGTCTGTTGAAATCACATGTCCTCCCTATATAAAAAGCGGCCATGATCCCTCAGCGCCATTTTATGCATGTCACTGAAGGAGATATACGCTGCCGAGTGTGCTCTGTCCTGTGTAATGAAAGATATTAGCTAGATAGATAGGCGCTTCGGTGGAAGAGATTCTGACACAAACAGCAGGGCCTATGGCATAGGACAGTGCTGTGCACCGGTTGTACTGTCTGTGTTCCATGCAGACCTTTAATCTATTTTTGCACTTGCTAATGTGATAAAGCAAGCAAGTCCTTGAAGGCCACTTTTTGTTTTTGTGGGGTTGAAATTCTGCTATCTGCAGAGCTTGTCAGTGCAGAGCTCCTGAGTGCAGAGCACAGAAAACTTTTTTTTTCATTTGCTAATTTGATAGTGCAAGCTGTACTAACCCAGTTTGTCATTTTTTTGGTGGATGAACTTCAGCTTTATGCACAGTAAAACAAATATTTTTTTGCTGTTGCTAGCCGCAGTACACCAAAGATTTTTTTTGTGTCGCAGACGTGTTACACTCTGCTATAAGCCATCTAAGTGCTTTTAGTGGCGGTGAAATTCATCTGTTTTCAGAGTAAAAAAAAATAGATTTTTTCTGTTGCCAGACAGAGTCCAAATATATACATGTTTTTGCAAACGTGTTACGCTCTGCTATGAGCCACCTAGTACTTTTAGTGGCAGTGAAATTCAGCTGTATTCAGAGCTTGTGATGAATCAAAAAAATCTAGTTTTTGCTGTTGCTAATATTATATAGTAGCCTAGATCTGAGTTTGAAATAGTTTAGAGAACATCTCTTATGTTATACAGGCCTCATCCACAGTTAAAAAATGCTTTGTTTGGTTGCTAACATTGTACAGCAGGGAAATCTCAGTTTGAAATAGTTTGGAGAATATCTCCTGTTATACAGGCATCATCACCAGTAAAATAAATACAGTGGGGGAAATAAGTATTTGATACCTTTCTGTTTTTGTAAGTTTGCCCACTGACAAAGGCATGAATAGTCTATAATTTTAAGGGTAGGTTAATTTTAACATTGAGATATAGAATATCCAAAAAAAATCAAGAAAATCACATTGTATAAATTAGATAAATTTATTTGCATTTTGCAGTGAGAAATAAGTATTTGATCCCCTAAAACCATTATGAGTTCTCTGGCTCCTACAGACCAGTTAGATGCTCCGAATCAACTCGCTACCTGCATTAAAGACAGCTGCCTTACATAGTCACCTGTATAAAAGACTCCTGTCCACAGACTCAAATAATCAGTCAGACTCTAACCTCTGCAACATGGGAAAGACCAAAGAGCTTTCAAAGGATGTCAGGGACAAGATCATAGACCTGCACACAGCTGGAATGGGCTACAAAACCATAAGTAAGACGCTGGGTGAGAAGGAGACAACTGGTGGTGCAATAGTAAGAAAATGGAAGAAATACAAAATGACTTTAAATCTACATAGATCTGGGGTATCATGTAAAATCTTACCTCGTGGGGTATCCTTGATCAAGAGGAAAGTGAGAGATCAACCTAAGACTACACGTGGGGGAACTTGTTAATGATCTCAAGGCAGCTGGGACCACAGTAACCAAGAAAACCATTGGTAACACATTACGCCTTAAAGGTTTAAAATCCTGCAGTGCCCGCAAGGTCCCCCTGCTCAAGAAGGTACATGTGCAGGCCCATCTGAAATTTGTCAATGAGCACCTGGATGACTCTGAGTTATTGGGAGAAGGTGCTGTGGTCAGATGAGACAAAAATTGAGCTCTTTGGCATTAACTCAACTCGCTGTGTTTGGAGGAAGGATGAGTACAACTCTAATAACATCATCCCAACCGTGAAGCATGGTGGGGGAATCATTAGACTTTGGGGATGCTTTTCTGCAAAGGGGACATGACGACTGCACCGTACTGAAGGGAAGATGAGTGGGGTCATGCATCGCGAGATTTTGGTCAACTACCTCCTTTCCTCAGTAAGAGCATTAAAGATGGGTCATGGCTGGGCCTTCCAGCAAGACAATGACCAAAAACATACAGCCAAGGCAACAAATGAGTGGCTCAAAAAGAAGCACAGTAAGGTCATAGTGCGGCCTAGCCAGTCTCCAGACCTTAATCCCATAGAAAATTTATGGAGGGAGTTGAAGCTCCGAGTTGCCAAGCGACAGCCTCAAAATCTTAATGATTTAGAGATGATCTGCACAGAGGAGTGGACCAAAATTCCTCCTGACATGTGCTCAAACCTCATCAACTACAATAAATGTCTGACTGCTGCCAACAAGGGTTTGGCAAAAAGTATTAAGTTTTGTTTGCCAGAGAGATCAAATACTTATTTCTTACTGCAAAATGCAAACAAAATTATAGAATTTATACAATGTGATTTTCTTGATTTTTTGGGGGATATTCTATCTCTCAATGTTAAAATTAACCTACCCTTAAAATTATAGACTGTTCATGTCTTTGTCAGTGGGCAAACTTACAAAAACAGCAAGGGATCAAATACTTATTTCTTTCACTGTACTTTGTTCGGTTTTTAAAACTATACAGCAGGAACATCTCAGTTTGAAATAGTTTGGAAAAAATCTATGTTATATAGGTGTCATCCACAGTAAAATAAATTATTTTTTCGGTTATTAACGTTATACCGCAAGCCATATTTTACCTTGTCATTAAGTGCTGCTGAAGTTCAGGTGTGTGCAGAGCTGTTGCAGAGGAAAAAAAATCAAATTTTGTTATGCTAATAGCGTGCTCCTACTACAGTATCTGAGCAACATGAGTGGGAAAAAGAGAGGTCGCGGTGGAAGGGCGAAAAGGCTTGGTGTTCAAGGTATAGGTGGGGTAGGTGGTAATGTTAGTGAAAGCACTAGTGAGCACCCCAATTACCCTTGCTTCCCCCCATGTCACAACTGTCCAAGCGCCAAACTGACTGTAGCGAACCACAGATGGGTGAGTCTGTAGAACTGTTCACCCATTCTATATAATGGGTATCAGAAGTGTACTAAAAACATTCAGAGTCAAGAAAAGGAGGAAAGCATCTGCACTGATGTCCAAAATTTTTTATGTTGGATTCGGAGCAGGACGGAGTAGGATCCGAGCAGGTTCCTGATCCTCGTCACCAGACGTTAACCATCGCGGAGGGAGGTGATCGGGATGAGACTAGATACCTGAGGGTCATGTGGACAGGGCAACAAGAGGAGAAGGTTCACTCTGAGGGCGAGTAATGGGATAACATATTGGATGATGACGAGGTTGAAGATCCTACTTGGTGTTAACCCAGAGTCACGCAGCCAAGTAGCTCATCTGAGGAGGTGGAGGAGGAAGACAAAGAGGTTACGCAGGTCTCCCACCTCAAAACTTCTGGTTCTCTACCCGCTATAGTCTGGCTGAGTGAGAGCCCGTCAGCTGTAACAGAAGCGGACATGCCTGCTGTGTTTGTTTCACCGAGCACACCACACGTTTCTCAATCCACCTTAACGTCTGCGACTGCACCTCACTCACAGTCCAGCAGATTGTGGGTGTCACTGTACTCCGCCCTCTCTCAGCACCACAGCCAGCCCTCGGTCCCGCAGTTGTGGTCACGTAAAAGATAGTTTCATCCAACACATGACAAAGCTAAGAGGTTGAACTCCACCATCTCAAATCTGTTGGCCATGGAAATGCTGCCTTTCCGCCTGGTAGATACAGATGTTTTCCAAAAGCTGATAGCCATCGCAGTCCCCCAGTACCAGTTGCCCAGTCACCATTACTTGTCTAAGAAACTGTGCTTGTGCTACACCAGCATGTCGCAGACATCTCCCGTTCCTTGACTACATCTATATCTGCCAGGGTGCATTTCACCACAGACACCTGGACAAGTAAGCATGGCCAAGGGTGTTACATCTTGCTGACTGGGCACTGGGTTACTCTGGTGGCTGTGGGGACATGCGGGGAAGAGGCTTCTCCACAAACCTTGGAATCTCCAAGGCTTGCAGAACAAACCTCTGTATTTCACACTTCCTCCACTGCTTCTGCGTCCTCCATCTCCTCTAGGGCCTCCACCTGCGCAATCAACCTCTATCTTAACGAGACACCTGTTCCAACAGTGCAGAGCGAATCCACACCACCTTTGTACTGTGCAGCCAGGGCTCACCGCAATCAGGCAGTCTTCCAATTAATATGCCTTGGAGATCTCAGTCATACAGCTGAAGAGTTGTGGACAGCTCTTCAGGCTGTTTCAGCAATGGCTGTCTTTGATGAACCTGGAGCCAGGGTAGGCCGTGTGCGATAACGGTGCAAACCTGTTGGCGGCCCTACACTGAGGCGAACTCACACACGTGCCTTGCATGGCTCACGTCTTCAATCTGGTGGTACAGCAATTTCTCCACCACTATCCCGGCCTGAATGAGCTGCTTCAGAAAGTACGGAAGCTGTGTGCTCACTTCCGCCATTCGCATCCCTCATGTCATCGACTTGCATCGATCTCTGCATTTTCTCCATGCCAGTTAACAGATTGATCTGTGATGTGTCAACACGTGTTTGCCTTCAGGTGCCTCACAGGAATTCTTGCAGTGTGGAATGAAATGCACTCTTCATTATTAGTGTGGAAGGAAAAAATTAACATTTTACTTTTTTTCACAAAAATTTTACTTTGAACCCAAATTTTTTTATTTTCACAAGGGTAACTGGAAAAAATTGACTTCTATTTTTTTCCGCTGAAGAAGCTATATAGCGGCTTGCTTTTTGTGGGACAAGATTTTGTTTACATTCGACTTTTTGATCGCGTTTTATTCCACTTTTTGTTTGGCGGTATGATGATAAAGCATAGTTTTTTTTTTGTTTTTTTTTACTGTGTTCACTAAATGATTTATAGGTCAGGTTGTTCTGGACGCGATCCCAAATACGTGTACTATATGTGTTCTTCTTTATGTTTATTTTTGTTATTACATAAATGAGTAACATTTTTTTCTACAATTTTTTTTCTAAACTCTTTTAATCTTTCCCAATATGGGGCATCAAATTTCCACTGACTGATCTCTGATCTAATACTCTGAAACGCTTTTGTATTGCACGGCATTAGAAGAGTGCAACGCAAGCAGGAAGGAGCAGTGTTAGCTCCTCCTCTGAGCAGGAGCTACCAGACCACCATCCCTGGCTGACCCCACAGCCATCTTAAAGCCCGGGGTCACCATGGAGAGCATTACCACAATGCAATCACACTCATGTTGTCGATGGGAGCACAGAGGGAGCTCCCTACCTCTGCGATGCCCATCGATGTTGCTGTCACTATTAACAGCGGCATAAGAGGGGTTAAACGCCTGAGATTGGTGCTAACACTGATATTGAGCCTTGCTGCAGGGTGTCAGTACATATACAATCCACATAACAGGCCACACATAGCTTTCCCTTTGCCATTGCAGTGGCACCAGAGCACACCCTTTCACATTGGTGTGCCACCGGAGGACACCCTTTTACATTTCTGTGCCACCGGAGCACCCCCTTTCCCGTTGGCGTGCCACTGGAGCATACCTTTTCTCATTGGTTTGCCCTCGGAGTATACCTTTTCTCGTTGGCGTGCCACCGGAGCACACCATTTCCTAGTGGCATGCCACCGGAGCACTTCCTTTACTGTTTTTTCACATGACCCTCCATTCAATATAAGGGGACCATATAGCCCTCCATTATAACACGCCCTACAGAGCCTTCCCTTTAATATAATGAGATCCACAAACCCTTCATTTAATATAATGGGCCCCACATAGCCCTAAATGTAATAAAATGGGTCCCACATAGCTCAATATTCAATATAATGGGCACCACATAGCTTTACATATAATATAAAGGGCCCTACAAAACCCTCCATTTAATACAATGGGCCCCTTGTAGCAATGCAATTATTATAATCGGTCTCACAAAGAACTCCATTTAATATAATAGGACCTATATAGCTTTCTATTTATTATAATGGGCAACACATAGCTTTACATATAATATGGACCCTACAAAACCACTTAATTTAATATATGAAGCCTTCCATTTAACATATGGGCCCCACATAGCCCTATATTTAATATAAAGGACCCCATATAGCCCTCCATATAATATAATGGGCCAAACGTAGCCTTCCATTTAATATAACCAAAAACATCCAAATGACCCTGATCAAAAGATCACATACCCCAGTTCTTAATACCGTGTATTGCCCCCTCTAACATCAATAACAACTTGAAGTCTTTTGTGGTAGTTGTGGATGAGGTTTTTTATTTTCTCAGATGGTAAAGCTGCCCATTCTTCTTGGCAAAAAGCCTCCAGTTCCTGTAAATGCCTGGCTGTCTACTATGAACTGCGCGCTTGAGATCTCCCCAGAGTGGCTCAATGATATTGAGGTCAGGAGACTGAGATGGCCACTCCAGAACCTTCAATTTGTTCTGCTGTAGCTAATGACAGGTCGACTTGGCATTGTTTTGGATCGTTGTCATGTTGGAATGTCCACATACGTCCCATGCGTAGATTCTGGGCTGATGAGTGCAAATTTGCTTCCAGGATTTGCTGATAACGTGCTGCATTCATCTTTCCTTCAACTTTTACCCAGTTTCCTTTGTAGCTCACGCATCCCATCATCAACGATCCACCTCCTTGCTTTACAGTAGGAATGGTGTTCCTTTCATCATGGGCCTTGACTTCTCTCCAAATGTAATGTTTATGGTTGTGGCCAAAAAGTTCAATTTTGGTCTCATCACTCCAAATTACCTTGTTCCAGAAGTTTTGAGGCTTGTTTCTGTGCTGTTTGGCGTATTGTAGGCGAGATAGTTTGTGGCATTTGCGCAGTAATGGCTTTCTTCTGGTGACTCAACCATGCAGCCCATTTTTCTTCAAGTGCCTCCTTATTGTGCATCTTGAAACAGCCACATCACTAGTTTTCAGAGAGTCCTGAATTTCAGCTGATGTTATTTGTGGGTTTTTCTTTTGCATCCAGAACAATTTTCCTGGCAGTTGTGGCCGTTGGTCTACCTGACCATAGTTTGGTTTTTACAGAGCCCCTGATTTTCCATTTGTTAATCACAGTTTGAATGCTGCTGACTGGCATTATCAATTCCTTGGTTATCTTTTTGTATCCCTTTCCTGTGTTATACAGTTCAAATACCTTTTCCCGTAGATCCGTTGACAATTCTTTTGCTTTCGCCATGACTCACAATCCAGAAACGGCAGTAGCTGGTTGAAAGATGCAAGAGTCTGTCTGGATCCCAGAAACTCACTCAGCTTTTATGCACACATGCTGAAAACAAGCAAACAGGTCACAGAAATTTGTGTCATGTTCTGTGCATGTTTTCAGGCCAAAATCACCAGGGTATGGGAACTTTTGATTAGGGTCATTTGGATGTTTTTGCTTGTCATTAAGATTTAAAAAGAGAAAACACAGTAGTTTGACAATAAATGGCTTCACCAACCAATAACCATGAGTGGAGAAAAAGTTTTTTTTGTTATCATTCATTCTCTGAAACAAGGACAAAAAAGCAAAAATTCTGCTGGGGTATGTAAACTTTTAAACACAACTGTAGCTTTCTATTTATTAGAATGGGCACCACATAGCTTTACATATAATATGGGCCCAACAAAACCCTTCATATAATATAATGTGCCTCACATAGCTCTCAATTTAATGTATTGGGCCCCACATAGCCCTCCATTTAATATAGTGAGTCCAACATAGCCCTCCATTTAATATAATGGGCCCAATAAGGTCTTCTATTTAATATAATGGGCTCCACATAGCCATCCATAATATATCACGTGACCCACATAGTCCTCCATTTAATATAAGGCGTCACATATAGCCCTCCACATAATATAATGGGTATCACATAGCTTTCTATTTAATATAAAGGGCCGCACAGGGCACTAAATTTAAAATAACTGCCCCATATACTCTTCCATTTAATATAATGGGTCCCACATAGCCCTTCAATTAATGTAATGGGCACCACATAGCTTTACATATAATGTAATGGTCCCCATGTAACCCTCCATTCAATATTATGGGCTCCACATAGATTTTCTCATAATACACTGCTCAAAAAAATAAAGGGAACACTCAAATAACACATCCTAGATCTGAATGAATGAAATATTCTCATTGAATACTTTGGTCTGTATAAAGTTGAATGTGCTGACAACAAAATCACACAAAAATCATCAATGGAAATTAAATTTATTAACCAATGGAGGCCTGGATTTGGAGTCACCCCCAAAATTAAAGTGGAAAAGCACACTACAGGCTGATCCAACTTTGATGTAATGTCCTTAAAACAAGTCAAAATGAGGCTCAGTATTGTGTGTGGCCTCCACGTGCCTATATGACCTCTCTACAATGCCTGGTCATGCTCCTGATGAGGTTGTGGATGGTCTCCTGTGGGATATCCTCCCAGACCTGGACTAAAGCATCCGCCAACTCCTGGACAGTCTGTGGTGCAACATGACGCTGGTGGATGGACTGAGACATGATGTCCCAGATGTGCTCAATCGGATTCAGGTCTGGGGAACGGGCGGGCCAGTCCATAGCTTCAATGCCTTCATCTTGCAGGAACTGCTGACACACTCCAGCCACATTAGGTCTAGCATTGTCCTGCATTAGGAGGAACCCAGGGCCAACCGCACCAGCATATGGTCTCACAAGGGGTCTGAGCATCTCATCTCGGTACCTAATGACAGCCAGGCAACCTCTGCGGCCCTCCAAAGAAATGCCACCCCACACCATTACTGACCCACTGCCAAACCGGTCATGCTGAAGGATGTTACAGGCGGCAGATCGCTCTTCACAGCTTCTCCAGACTCTGTCACATGTGCTCAGTGTGAACCTGCTTTCATCTGCGAAGAGCACAGGGTGCCAGTGGCGACTTTGCCAATCCTGGTGTTCTGTGGCAAATGCCAAGCGTCCTGCACGGTGTTGGGCTGTGAGCACAACCCCCATCTGTGGAGGTCGGCCCCTCATACCACCCTCATGGAGTCGGTTTTTAACCGTTTGTGCAGACACATGCACATTTGTGGCCTGCTGGAGGTCATTTTTCAGGGCTCTGGCAGTGCTCCTACTGTTCCTCCTTGCACAAAGGCAGAGGTAGCGGTCTTGCTGCTGGGTTGTTGCCCTCCTACGACTCCCTCAATGTCTCCTGGTGTACTGGCCTGTCTCCTGGTAGTACCTCCAGCCTCTGGACACTACGCTGACAGACACAGCAAACCTTCTTGCCACAGCTCGCATTGATGTGCCATCCTGGATGAGCTGCACTACCTGAGCAACTTCTGTGGGTTTTAGAGTCCGTCTCATGCTACCATGAGTGTGAAAGCACAATCAACATTCAAAAATGACCAAAACATCAGCCAGAAAGCATTTGTACTGAGATGTAGTCTGTGGTCCCCACCTGTAGAACCACTCCTTTATTGAGGGTGTCTTGATAATTGCCAATAATTTCCATCTATTATATATTCCATTTGCGCAACAGCATGTGAAATTGATTGTCAATCAGTGTTGCTTCCTAAGTTGACAGTTTGATTTCACAGAAGTTTGATTTACTTGGAGTTATATTCTGTTGTTTAAGTGTTCCCTTTTTTTTGTTGAGCAGTGTATATTAGGACCCACATAGCCTTCCATTCAACATAAGGGGTCCCATACAGCCCTCCATTTATTATAATGCACCCTACATAGCCTTCCATTTATTATACTGTGACTCACAAAACCCTTTATTTAATACAATGGGCCCCACGTAGCCCTGCAATTAATATAATGGGTCCCACAAAGAACTCCATCTATAATATAAGGCGGGATGCGTGTCTCTGTCCGAAGCCTCGATAGACTGCGCATGCGTGACGCGCAGTCTGGCTTCAGAGAGAAGCACGCATCCAGCCGTTACAGGTAAGAGGAGGTGAATGGCGCCGGAGATCGCGGTATGCGTAGACACTGAACACATACCGCGATCTCCGGCGCCATACTTACATACTTACCTGACCGGGAGGAACGTTGCTGCGGCGCCTCTCTTCGCTGGAGTCCAGGGGCGGAGTGAAGGCGTCGGACTGCCGCGTGCGCATTGCGCTATCTGGCGCCATTTTACTGAACACACATTTACAGTGTGTCTTCAGCAAAATGGCGCCGGACAGCACGGTGCTCTGGCGCCGCACTCCTCCCCCTGCCTCCGGCAGAAGAGGATGCAGCAGCTCTGGAGTACAGAGAAGAAAGGTGAGTATAACTGTTAATTTTTTTTGTATGTGTGTACAGTGTGAAAGGGATGAAGGGGCCACACATAACAGGATTGAGGGGTGAGGGGACCATGCATATATCAGGATTGGGGGGTGAGGGGTACCACACATACCAGGATTGGGGGTGAGGGGTACCACACATACCAGGATTCGGGGTGAGGGATACCACACATACCAGGATTGGGGGTGAGGGGTACCACACATACCAGGATTGGGGGTGAGGGGTACCATGCATACCAGGATTGGGGGGAGAGGGGTACCACGCATACCAGGATTGGGGGTGAGGGGTACCACGCATACCAGGATTGGGCGGTGAGGGGTGCCACACATACCAGGATTTGGGGGTGAGGGGTGCCACGCATACCAGGATTGGGGGGTGAGGGGTACCACGCATACCAGGATTTGGGGGTGATGGGTACCATGCATACCAGGATTGGGGGTGAGGGGTACCACACATACCAGGATTGGGGGTGAGGGGTGCCACGCATACCAGGATTGGGGGGTGAGGGGACCATGCATACCAGGATTGAGGGTGAGGGGTGCCATGCATACCGGGATTAGGGATGAGGGGTGCCATGCATACCGGGATTGGGGATGAGGGGTGCCACACATACAAGGATTGGGGATGAGGGGTGCCACGCACGCCGGGATTGGAGATGAGGGGTGCCACACATGCCGGGATTGGGGATGAGGGGTGCCATGCATGCCGGGATTGGGGATGAGGGGTGCCATGCATACCAGGATTGGGGATTAGGGGTGCCACGCATGCTGGGATTGGGGATGAGGGGTACCATGCATGCAGGGATTGGGGATGAGGGGTGCCACGCATATCGGGATTGGGGATGAGAGATTGAGTGCCATGCATACCGGGAAGAGGCATGGGGTACCATGCATACCAGGATGAGGGATACCATACACACCAGGATAGTGATGAGGGGTGCCATACATACCAGGATAGGGATGAGGGGTGCCACGCATACCAGGATGAGGGGTGCCACGCATTCCGGGATTGGGGGTGAAGAGTGCCATGCATACTGGGATTGGGGGTGAGGGGTGCCACGCTTACCAGGATTGGGGGTGAGGGGTGCCACGCATACCAGGATTGGGGGTGAGGGATGCCATGCATACCAGGATTGGGGATGAGGGGTGCCAGGCATACTGGGATTGGGGATGAGGGGTGCCATGCATACCGACCGGGATTGGGGATGAGGGGTTCCACGCATACCAGGATTGGGAATGAGGGATGGGGTGCATGCATACCAGGATGAGGGATACCATACACACAAGGATAGGGATGAGGGATGGGGTACCATGCATACCAGGAGGAGGGATACCATAAACACCAGGATAAGGATGAGGGGTGCCACGCATACCGGGATTGGGGGTGAGGGGTGCCACGCATACCGGGATTGGGGGTGGGGAGTGCCACGCATACTGGGATTGGGGGTGAGGAGTGCCACGCTTACCGGGATTGGGGGTGAGGTGTGCCACGCATACCGAGATTGGGGGTGAGGGGTGACATGCATACCGGGATGAGGGGTGCCACGCATACCGGGATTGGGGGTGAGGGGTGCCACACATACCAGGATGAGGGGTGCCACGCATACCGGGATTGGGAGTGAAGGATAGGGTGCCATGCATACCAGGATGAGGGATACCATACACACCAGGATAGGGATGAGGGGTGCCACGCATACCAGGATTGGGGGTGAGGGGTGCCACGCATACCTGGATTGGGGGTGAGGGGTACCACGCATACCAGGATTGGATGGTGGGGACAGGATGGGGGAAGCACAAATACAAGGAGGGAGGCAGCACATACCAGCATGGGAGACCATATACCAATAAAAATGCTCGCCACCCAGGCGTAGAACGGGTTCAATAGCTAGTTTAATATAATGGGACCTGCATAGCAGTCTATTTATTATAATAGGACCCGCATGGCCCTTCATTTAATATAGTGGACCCCACACAACCCTCCATTTAAAATAATAGACCCACACACAGCCTTTCATTTAATATAATGGGCGCCACATAGCCATCCATATAATATCACAAGACTCACATAGCCTTCCATTTAATATAAGAGGTGACATACAGGCCTCCACATAACATAATGGGCCCATGGCACTAAATTTAATAACGGCCCCATATACCCTTTCATTTAATATAATGGGCCCCACATAGCCCTCCATTTAATGTATTGAGCACCACATAGCCCTCAATTGAATATAGTGGGTCCAACTTAGCCCTTCAATTAATGTAATGGGCACCACATAGCTTTACATATAATATAAAGGGCCCTACAAAACCCTCCATTTCATACAATGGGGCCCACATAGCCCTGCAATTAATATAATGGGTCCTACAAAGAACTCCATTTAATATAATGGGATCTGCATAGCATTTTATTTATTATAATGGGACCCGCATTGCCCTCCATTTAATATAATGGACCTCACATAACCCTCCATTTAAAATAATGGACTCCACATAGCATTTAATTTAATATAATGGGCACCACATGGCCATTCATATAATATCACGGGACCCACATAGCCTTCCATTTAGTGTAAGGGGAAAGACATAGACCCCCACGTAATATAATGGGCACCACATGGCCATTCATATAATATCACGGGACCCACATAGCCTTCCATTTAGTGTAAGGGGAAAGATATAGGCCTCCACGTAATATAATGGGCCCCACATGGCACTAAATTTAATAACGGCCCCATATACCTGTTCATTTCATATAATGGGCCCCACATAGCCCTCCATTTAATGTATTGAGCACCACATAGCCGTCAATTTAATATAGTAGGTGCCACATAGCCCTTCAATTAGTGTAATGAGTACCACATAGCTTTACATATAATATATTGGTTCCACCGAGCCCTCAATTTAAAATAACGGGCCCCACATAGATTTTCTTATAACATATTGGGACCCACATAGCCCTCCATTCAATATAACGGGTCCTAAATAGCCCTCCATTTATTACAATATGCCCTAGAATGCGTATCCCGCTTACTTTTTTGCTATTTTCTGCAAAATTACTTTAATTAAAAATTTGAAACTCTAGGTATTCCTCAAGTATGTCGTTGTTGGTAATATCCAGTTGTACATATAATTTTATGCGATAGGCATTTTGGTATAACAATGCTTTTTGGGGGAAACCCCATATTTATAGAACCCGGGCCTTTTAGGCCTGTACTATATTTATCTTGCACTCATCAGTGTTTGTGTCTCAAGCTACTGTGTTATTGTAATCAGGGTTGCTGGGGAGAGGGGTGTATCATGCCTGTGTGTTGAAAGACCTGTGATGATGTAATGGCCATGTGATCTTGGGAGGTAGACTGACTCCTCCTTCCCAGCCTCATAAGGCTTCTGGAAAAAAAAAGCATGGCAAAATATCTCAAAAGAGGAATTGTTTGCTTATATTGGACTAACAATATCCACTTAAACTAGCTAGATGTATTAACACTAGCGGGATAACAGAGACTCTAGTTAGAATTTAAAAGCATGATTTTATTGAAACACATATATTAAAAAAGATACACAATATAAAATACAGGGGACCTCCACAATAGAGAAGTGAAATGTAAGCTGATTCATATCTCCATTTCCAACAAAAAGGAGAAAGATAATTAATCATGCCTCACAAATGTAAAAGTGCTGGGGGTGCAGAAAAATGTCCTATTTAAGACCAAAGATGCCAGCTATAGGGTTAATATTAAATATAAAGTACAAAGTGCTATATAATTAAACCCCTATGACCTGACTATAAGGTAATCAATAAATGGACGCACCAACCACTAGGCAAAGGAGATGTGTAAAAATTAATACCTGATTAGGCTTATGACCAGAGAAAAACCATGTGGAGCAGCTTCACCTCTCACCCCTACACCGTTTCGCAATTAAGCTTCTTCCGGGGTTGTGTCTTTATGATAGGGGGCTTGGGCATATATCTAGATAAAGTTTTTGCAGTGTCTAGTGCACCTTTCTGCATTTATGAACATGGATTAATAATTATATTGGACTAACAATTTTCGCAGGGTGTAAAAAACCTTGTGATGTTCCTATCAAAGAATTATTTCTGGACCCACTTTCTGATCCACACTACAAAGCAACAATGTCAGTGGATAGATATGAGGAAATTCGGAGAAGCCTTTGATTTGATAAGCGAACTCGTCCTGCGAGGTTGGAAACGGATCAAATAGCACCTATCAGTTACATCTGGAATATTTTTATCAAGAATTGTACCAAGCTCTACAATCCTAGTGCTAATGTAACAGTGGATGATCAACTTGTAGCCTACAGAGGACGTTGCAAGTTCATTCAATATATGCCTAGTAAACCAGCCAAGTATGGAATAAAAATATTCTGGATGTGTGATTCTGCAAATCATTATGGGATGATTGGGCTTATCTACTGTGGCAAAGAATTGGCGCTCCAGTGTAGAAAGACCTACAGTGCTGGCCAAAAGTATTGGCACCCCTGCAATTCTGTCAGATAATACTCCGTTTCTTCCTGAAAATGATTGCAATCACAAATTCTTTGGTATTATTCTCTTCATTTAATTTGCTTGCAAGGAAAAAACACAAAAGAGAATGAAGCAAAAATCAAATCATTGATCATTTCACACAAAACTCCAAAAAAGGGCCGGATAAAAGTATTGGCACCCTCAGCCTAATACTTGGTTGCACAACCTTTAGCCAAAATAACTGCGAACAACCGCTTCCGGTAACCATCAATGAGTTTCTTACAATGCTCTGCTGGAATTGTAGATCATTCTTCTTTGGCAAACTGCTCCAGGTCCCTGATATTTGAAGGGTGCCTTCTCCAAACTGCCATTTTGAGATCTCTCCACAGGTTGTCTATGGGATTCAGGTCTGGACTCATTGCTGGCCACCTTAGAAGTCTCCAGTGCTTTCTCTAAAACCATTTTATAGTGCTTTTGGAAGTGTGTTTTGGGTCATTGTCCTGCTGGAAGACCCATGACCTCTGAGGGAGACCCAGCTTTCTCACACTGGGCCTTACATTATGCTGCAAAATTTGTTGGTAGTCTTCAGACTTCATAATGCCATGCACACGGTCAAGCAGTCCAGTGACAGAGGCAGCAAAGCAACCCCAAAACATCAGGGAACCTCCGCCATGTTTGACTGTAGGGACTGTGTTCTTTTCTTTGAATGCCTTTTTTTTTTTCCTGTACACTCTATGTTGATGCTTTTTCCCAAAAAGGTCTACTTTTGTCACATCTGACCATAGAACATTCTTCCAAAACGTTTTAGGCTTTCTCAGGTAAGTTTTGGCAAATTCCAGCCTGGCTTTTTTATGTCTCGGGGTAAGAAGTGGGGTCTTCCTGGGTATCCTACCATACAGTCCCTTTTCATTCAGACGTAGACGGATAGTACAGATTGACACTGTTGTACCCTCGGACTGCAGGGCAGCTTGAACTTGTTTGGATGTTAGTCGAGGTTCTTTATCCAACATCCGCACAATCTTGCGTTGAAATCTCTCGTCAATTTTTCTTTTCCGTCCACATCTAGGAAGGTTAGCCACAGTGCCATGGGCTTTAAACTTCTTGATGACACTGCGCACAGAAGACACAGGAACATTCAGGTTTTTGGAGATGGACTCGTAGCCTTGAGATTGCTCATGCTTCCTCACAATTTGGTTTCTCAAGTCCTCAGACAGTTCTTTGGTCTTCTTTCTTTTCTCCATGCTCAATGTGGTACACACAAGGACACAGGACAGAGGTTGAGTCAACTTTAATCCATGTTAACTGGCTGCAAGTGTGATTTAGTTATTGCCAACACCTGTTAGGTGCCACAGGTAAGTTACAGGTGCTGTTAATTACACGAATTAGAGAAGCATCACATGATTTTTCAAAGCGTGCCAATACTTTTGTCCAGCCCCTTTTTGGTTTGGTGTGGAATTACATCCAATTTGGCTTTAGGACAATTGTTTTTGTGTTTTTTCATTGAAGACAAATTAAATGAAGAGAATAATACCAAAGAATTTGTGATTGGAATCATTTTCAGGAAGAAACTGAGTATTATCTGACAGAATTGCAGGGGTGTCAATACTTTTGGCCGGCACTATAGGTTCAGACATTGTAAAAAATACTTGCTGTACCAATTTATAATTCTGGTAGAAACATTACAATGGACAATTACTTTACTAATGTTGTACTGGGCAATTTTTTTGCATGAAAAAGATCTTACAGCTTACTATGAAGCCAAATTGACAAGATATTCCTCCGGTGATGAAGCACATTCCACAGCAATCACTTTATGATAGTGTCTTTGGTTTCAGCAACAAAGCAACAATTGTGTCTTACAAAGTGAAGAAGGAAAAATCCTTTATATTACTCAGCACCATGCATCATGATTCCAGTATTGTCAGGCAACATAAACCAGAAATCATCCTGCGCTATAATAAAACTAAAGGAGGTGTGGACAAAATGGATGAAATGGTTGGAAAATATTCATGACATAGTCAAACAAAATGTTGGTCTGTAGTAATTTTTTCAAATATGCTTGATGTATCAACCCTTAATTCCTGCATTATTTATACTGAAACTAATCCCCATTTCCATTCTAGTAGGAAGGACAGTAGACGCCTTTTCTTCAAGTTCCTTTACCATGAACTTGTAATGCCTCACATGATGCAGCGAAGCAACATAAAATGCTTGCCAAAGCAAACTAGAAAAGCTATCAAATGGTGTGGCGCATTCCATTTTCAGGCAATTCCAGAGCCAGGAGAAAGAAAACAAAAGCGTGGTTGTTATGCACACGCCCGGACTGACTGGCGTGTGTGTGTTTAGTGATTCCACTGGACCATGAACCGGAGAGTGCCTGGAGGGGCGTAACTAAGTATCTACCCGTTCCGACCAAGGTCGCACGACGGCATACGACGCCTGTGCACCAGGGAGGAACCAAGCAGAGGGACCAGGTGCGACTCCAGGTCAGACTCCGGACATGGCTGTTGACCCACACCGGGGAATACAGGAACAGGCAGGTTAGGCTGGCACACTGACTGATGGGTATAGGCAGGCACGGCTGGTATGCAGACAGGCGGGCACTGATAAGCACGACTGGTATGCAGGCAGGGGGTACTGGCAAGCACGGCTAGAGTGCCGACAGGGAGGCACTAGCAGGTTGGAGCACAGACTGGATAAGGTCCAGTACAGACTGGGACTCAGGAACAGAACCGCAGATGCTGCAGACAAGCAGAGCAGGGCGAGGCCGCCTGGAGCGGTGAGCAAAGGCTGAGCAGAGCGAGACTGCCTGGAGCGGTGAGCAAAGGCAGAGCAGAGCGAGACCGCCTGGAGCGGTGAGCAAAGGCAGACCAGAGCGAGACCGTCTGGAGCGGTGAGCAAAGGCAGAGCAGAGTGAGACCGCCTGGAGCGGTGAGCAAAGGCAGAGCAGAGCGAGAACCCCTGGAGCAGTGAGCAAAGGCAGAGCAGAGCGAGACCGCCTGGAGCGGTGAGCAAAGGCAGAGCAGAGCGAGACTGCCTGGAGCGGTGAGCAAAGGCAGAGCAGAGCGAGACGGCCTGGAGCGTTGAGCAAAGGCAGAGCAGAGCGAGACCGCCTGGAGCGGTGAGCAAAGGCAGAGCAGGCAAGAACCGCTGGAGCGGTGAGCAAGGAAGAGCAGGCAAGAACCGCTGGAGCGGTGAGCAAGGCAGAGCAGGCAAGAACCGCCAGAGCGGTGAGCAAGGCAGAGCAGGCAAGAACCGCCGGAGCGGTGAGCAAGGCAGAGCAGGCAATAACCGCCGGAGCGGTGAGCAAGGCAGAGCAGGCAGGAACCGCCGGAGCGGTGAGCAAGGTAGAGCAGAGGGGACAGGGCTCTGTTCACACGGAACAGACTGGAAGGGAAAGGCAGAACCAGATACACACAAGATACTTGCAATGAAGTAGCGAGTGGACTCTAAACTCAAAAACGGAAGTACAGCGACAACGAGTAGGAGTTAGGTGCAGGTTCAGACTCTGCAGAAAAAGGGAAGGTACGGACATAGAGAAAAACAGGAAGCATGTTAGGAGACAGTTCAGACAGGAACTGAGTGTTCAGACAGAAACTGAAACTGTAGCGAGATACAGGAGTGAGTCTGGGTATGCGATCCCCAGAAAAGGCGGAACGAACAGGCTAGGAGCGTGTTCAGACTGGCCTGGAAATACAGCCTCCAGGAAGGCGGACAGACAGGCAAGAAAACACAGACAACAGGTCTAGGTATGCGGCCCCTAGAAGGCGGGACGAACAGGCTAGGATACAGTTCAGACAGGAACTGCTACTGAAGTAGATACAGGAGCCAAACTGGGAATACAGTCCCCAGAGTGGTGAAAACAGACAAGAACAGGACCTGGCACACTCAGAGTAAGGCAGCACACTGAATGATACCGTTGCTCAGGCATCAGCTACCAGGTGAAGCTGGTTTAAATATCCAGTGACTGATGGCAATAGGCTGAGGACGCATTAGGGGTGTGCCCACAGCAGCTACAAGAAACAGGAAGTGACCAGGCCGCCGCCCTAAGCAGTCAGAACAGAGACAAACAGAAAGCATGGAAAGAAGCCAGGCTAGCAGACTGGACTGATGAACAAGTTTGCAATCTTGCATAGTGGAGATGGTGCCCTATGCAAGAACGCCGCCAGGTATGCTACAGTGGTTTTATTTCTCCAACAAACAAAGACAGGAAAACTGAGTGTTTCTGTATCATTTGTGGAGAAAATATCTGTAAAGAACATTCTTCACAAAAGATAACGTGTAACTTGTGTGGAAGATCAATAAAATTGAAAAGGAAAAGTTGGAAAAGAAATGTACCTGCAGCTAGTTTACTTCAACATTTATATACCCTTGTTTGCGTGTTTTTCATGTATTTGTTTGAAATTTGAAAAAAAAATTGTTTAATTCTTTTTATGATTTATCACATAGAATGCATAACCCGGGCCTTTTATGCCCATGTACTTACTTTTTTTGGCGTTTTCTGCAGACAATTATAATTACAATGTTGTGCATTTTTCATATCTTACTTTACAATTTTGAAATAAACGTGTAAAAGTTATTTATTTGAGTTCCTCCATGATTTGTACAAGAGCCTAAAAGGCCCGGGTTACGTGAAAGTGTATATTTCAGACATCACACATTCTAGGGTTAATATATATTTGGAACGACAAAACCTTTAATTTAATATAATCGGCCCCACATATCCCAACATTCAATATAATGGACCCCACATAGATTTAGCTACGCATGCCGGGATTAGGGATGAGGGGTGACACGCATACCAGGATTGGGGATGAGGGGAGCCACGCATACCGGGATTGGGGATGAGGGGTGCCATGCATACCAGGATTGGGGATGAAATGTGCCACGCATACCAGAATAGGGATGAGGGGAGCCACGCATACCAGGATTGGGGATGAGGGGTGCCACGCATACCATAATAGGGATGAGGGGTGCCACGCATACTAGGACTGGGGATGAGGGGTGCCATGCATACTGGGATTGGGAATGAGCGGTGCCGCGCATACCACAATAGGGATGAGGGGTGCCACGCATACCGGGATTGGGGATGAGGGGTGCCACGCATACCAGGATTGGGGATGAGGGGTGCCACGCATAACAGAATAGGGATGAGGGGTGCCACACATACCAGGATTGGGGATGAAGGGTGCCACGCATACAGGGATTGGGGATGAGGGGTGCCACGCATACCAGAATAGGGATGAGGGGTGCCACGCATACCAGGATTGGGGATGAGGGGTGCCACGCATACCGGGATTGGGGATGAGGGGAGCCAAGCATACCGGGATTGGGGATGAGGGGAGCCACGCATACTGGGATTGGGGATGAGGGGTGCCACGCATACCGGGATTGGGGATGAGGGGTGCCACGCATACCGGGATAGGATGGTGGGGACAGGATGGGGGCAGCACAAATACCAGGAGGGGGCAGCACATACCAGCATGGGAGACCATATACCAATAAAAATGCTCGCCACCCGGGCGTAGAACGGGTTCAATAGCTAGTTTAATATAATGAGCCTCACATGGCATTTCATATAACAGCCCACAAATAGCCTTCCCTTTGTCATTGCAGTGCCACTGGAGCACACCCTTTCCCACTGGCGTGCCACCAGAGCACACCCTTTCCCATTGGAATGCCACCGGAGCACACCCTTTCCCGTTGGATTGCCACCGGAGCACACCCTTTCCAGTTGACGTGCCACTGGAGCACACCTTTTCCCGTTGACGTGCCTCCGGAGCACACCCTTTCCCATTTTTCACCTATATATGGCTATATGGACCCCTTATGTTAAATGGAAGGCTATGTGGGTCCTAATATATTATGAGAAAATCTATGTGGAGCCCATAATATTAAATGGAGGGTTACATGGGGACCATTACATTATATATAAAGCTATGTAGTGCCCATTACATTAATTGAAGGGCTATGTGGGACCCGTTATATTAAATTGAGGGCTATGTGGTGCCCATTACATTAAATGGAGGGCTTTGTGGGGCCCATGATATTAAATGAAAAGGTATATGGGGCTGTTATATTAAATTTAGTACCATGTGGGGCCCTTTATATTAAATGGAGAGCTATATGCTACCCATTAAATTATGTGGAGGGCTATATGTGACCCCTTATATTAAATGGAGGGCTATGTGGGTCCCATGATATTATATGGATGGCTATGTTATTGGGCCCATTAAATTAAATGGAGTGCTATGTTGGACTCACTACATTAAATGTGGGGCCCAATACATTAAATTGAGAGCTATATGGGACACATTATATTAAATGAAGGGTTTTGTTGGGCCCATATTATATGTAAAGCTATGTGGTGCCCATTATAATAAATAGAAAGCTACAGTTGTGTTTACCCCGGCAGAATTTTTCCTTTTTTGGCCTATGCAGAATATGAATGATAACAAAAAACCTTTTTCTCCACTCATGGTTATTGTTTGGGTGAAGCCATTTATTGTCAAACTACTGTGTTTTCTCTTTTTAAATCTTAATGACAACCCAAAACATCCAAATGACCCTGATAAAAAGTTCATGGTGATTTTGGCCTGATAACATGCACACAATTTGACACAAATGTGTTTGAATCGCTACTAAAGGTAACATCCTCAGCTATGACCTGTTTTCTTGTAATCAGAGTGTGTGCATAAAAGCTGAGTGAGTTTCTGGGATCTAGACAGACTCTTGCATCTTTCATCCAGCCACTGACATTTATGGATTGTGAGTCATGGGGAAAGCAAAAGAATTGTCAACGGATCTACAGGAAACAGCAGTTGAACTATATAACACAGGAAAGGGATACAAACAAATATCCAAGGAATTGATAATGCCAGTCAGCAGCGTTCAAACTGTGATTAACAAATGGAAAATCAGGGGCTCTGTAAAAACCAAACCACAGTCAGGTAGACCAACAAAAATTTCGGCCACAATTGCCAGGAAAATAGTTCGGGATGCAAAGAAAAACCCACAAATAACATCAGCTGAAATTCAGGACTCTCTGAAAACTAGTGGTATGGCTGTTTCAAGATGCAAAGTAAGGAGGTATTTGAAGAAAAATGGGCTGCATGGTCGAGTCGCCAGCAGAAAGTTATTACTGCGCAAATGCCACAAAGTATCTCGCCTACAATACGTCAAACAGTACAGAGACAAGCCTCAAAACTTCTGGAACAAGGTAATTTGGAGTGATGAGACCAAAATTGAACTTTTTGGCCACAACCATAAACATTACATTTGGAGAGAGGTTAACAAGGCCTACGATGAAAGGAACACAATTCCTAAAGTAAAGCGCGGAGGTGGATCGCTGATGTTTTGGGGATGTGTGAGCTACAAAGCACATGAAACTTGGTAAAAGTTGAAGGAAAGATGAATGCAGCACGTTATCAGCAAATACTGGAGGCAAATTTGAACTCATCAGCCCGGAAGCTGCACATGGGACATACTTGGACATTCTAACATGACAAGGATCCAAAACACAAGGCCAAGTCGACCTGTCATTGGCTACAGCAGAACAAAGTGAAGGTTCTGGAGTGGCCATCTCAGTCTCCTGACCTAAATATCATTGAGAAAATCTGGGGAGATCTCAGTTCATGCTAGACAGCCTAGGAATTTACAGGAACTGGAGCCTTTTTGCCAAGAAGAATGGGCAGCTTTACCATCTGAGAAGAAAGAACTTCATCCATCTACCACAAAAGACTTTAAGCTGTCATTGTAGTTAGAGGGAGCAATACACGGTATTAAGAACTGGGGTATGTGAACTTTTGATCAGGGTCATTTGGATGTTTTTGGTTGTCATTAAGATTTAAAAAGAGAAAACACAGTAGTTTGACAATAAATGGCTTCAGCCAACCAATAACCATGAGTGAAGAAAAAGTTTTTTTTGTTATCATTCATATTCTCGGAATCAAGGCCAAAAAAGGAAAAATTCTGCCGGGCTATGTAAACCTTTGAGCACAACTGTATACAGGTGCAGTAACCATACAAAAATAGCTAACATATTTACCAAACGAATTAAAGTACATCATGCATGTAAACAATCAAATTGTCCATAAAGTATTACCCATATATGGTCCCCGCTAAAGAGATTGATGAACCAAAAGTAGTGGTACAGCAAGAGTACTTACTAATGCCAAATAGTAGTGCCAGCCCCAATGTGCGTTTCGGCGTGCGCCTTCTTCCAGGGGTGTGGCATCATAAGCAGTGTGTGTCCCATAAATAAACATAAGGTACCAATAGCAGCAACCATAAAATAAAGAGTATTCATGAGGAACGAGTCGGCGCTAAGGATAGAACAGACCTGTGCCGACGTCAGTGCAAGAACGCCGCCTCCCTAGTGTATCAGAATAGGCGTGAAACCAAACACCACGCCCACTGAGGTCACATAAGCGGAGAGAAAGTAAGGGTAAACATGCAGCCAAAAGCCACGCCCACGGAGGGTCACATGAAAGGAAAGACAGACTAAATGTGTGTGAAGCCTAAAGCCACACCCACTAAAAGTCACACTAGCGGAGGAGCAGTCGCTCAGAGGCACGCCCCCCATAATCGCAAATAGTGATGTAGGGGGAGAACGGGAGGAAGGCACGTGCATAGATGGAAAGTCACAGGTATACGAAAACCTGTCACAAAAGGTCAAAATAGAGAACAGCTCAGAGAGAGGTAAACCCAGACATATAGCACAACAGGGTACTAATTAGTATTAACTTTTACCAGACATGGAGAATATATAGTATTAACTTTTACCAAACACGGAGAGTATATAGATATCTAGGTAGGACAGAAGGGGTTTAAAGCCTGGACATAAAAAAGATGCATATATGTCCAATGATGACCTATATGGTAAAGAATCAACAAAAAAGGTTTTATGCAATCTTAACATATACAATTTATACTATCTTAAGATATACAGTGCTGGCCAAAAGTATTGGCACCCCTGCAGTTCTGTCAGATGATACTCAGTTTCTTCCTGAAAATGATTGCAATCACAAATTCTTTGGTATTAATCTCTTCATTTAATTTGTCTTCAATGAAAAAAACACAAAAAGAATTATCCTAAAGCCAAATTGGATATAATTCCAAACCAAACTTAAAAAAAGGGGTGGACAAAAGTATTGGCACCCTTTGAAAAATCATGTGATGCTTCTCTAATTCGTGTAATTAACAGCACCTGTAACTTACCTGTGGCACCTAACAGGTGTTGGCAGCAACTAAATCACACTTGCAGCCAGTTAACATGGATTAAAGTTGACTTAACCTCTGTCCTGTGTCCTTGTGTGTACCACATTGAGCATGGAGAAAAGAAAGAAGGCCAAAGAACTGTCTGAGGACTTGAGAAACTAAATTGTGAGGAAGCATGAGCAATCTCAAGGCTACAAGTCCATCTCCAAAGACCTGAATGTTCCTGTGTCTTCCGTGCGCAGTGTCATCAAGAAGTTTAAAGCCCATGGCACTGTGACTAACCTCCCTAGATGTGGACGGAAAAGAAAAATTGGCGAGAGATTTCAACGCAAGATTGTGCGGATGGTGGATAAAGAACCTCGACTAACATCCAAACAAGTTCAAGCTGCCCTGCAGTCCGAGGGTACAACAGTGTCAACCCGTACTATCCGTCGACGTCTGAATAAAAAGGGACTGTATGGTAGGATACCCAGGAAGACCCCACTTCTTACCCCAAGACATTAAAAAGCCAGGCTGGAGTTTGCCACAACTTACCTGAGAAAGCCTAAAACGTTTTGGAAGAATGTTCTCTGGGCAGATGAGACAAAAGTAGAGCTTTTGGGAAAAAGCATCAATATAGAGTGTACAGGAAAAAAAAAGAGGCATTCAAAAAATAGAACACGTTCCCTACAGTCAAACATGGTGGAAGTTCCCTGATGTTTTGGGGTTGCTTTGCTGCCTCTGGCACTGGACTGCTTGACCGTGTGCATGGCATTATGAAGTCTGAAGACTACCAACAAATTTTGCAGCATAATGTAAGGCCCAGTGTGAGAAAGCTGGGTCTCCCTCAGAGGTCATGGTCTTCCAGCAGGACAATGACCCAAAACACACTTCCAAAAGCACTATAAAATGGTTTTAGAGAAAGCACTGGAGACTTCTAAGGTGGCCAGCAATGAGTCCAGACCTAAATCCCATAGAAAGCCTGAGGAGAGATCTCAAAATGGCAGTTTGAGAAGGCACCCTTCAAATATCAGGGACCTGGAGCAGTTTGCCAAAGAAGAATGATCTACAATTCCAGCAGAGCATTGGAAGAAACTCATTGATGGTTACCGGAAGCGTTTGTTCGCAGTTATTTTGGCTAAAGGTTGTGCAACCAAGTATTAGGCTGAGGGTGCCAATACTTTTGTCCGGCCCTTTTTTGGAGTTTTGTGTGAAATGATCAATGATTTGATTTTTGCTTCATTCTCTTTTGTGTTTTTTCCTTGCAAGCAAATTAAATGAAGAGAATAATACCAAAGAATTTGTGATTGCAATCATTTTCAGGAAGAAAGTATTATCTGACAGAATTGCAGGGGTGCCAATACTTTTGGCCAGCACTGTAGGTCAGGGAGAACCAGATAATAAAGAAGCAAAAAAGGGAAGGAAAACCCAAGTTGGAGATTCGGCGCCCCCTGGGGCATCAAGGACATGAATTCAACACAGGTGGCAACATGGTACAAATGATGCCAGTGATATAAGCCATGCCCTGATGTCATGGAGGTAACCCCAATAAGGATAAAGAACGAAAATGCCCCAGAAAGAGAAAAAGACATTGTAGCAAATAGCCGGATCCAAAAGCTATTAAGAGTATGGATAAAGCTGAAAGAGATACAGAAAAATGAACCTGCAGGTCATTTAAAAAATGAAGTTGGACAAGTCAACATTGGTTATATGCATATAATTAGAACATAGTATATATCCACATGAAACAAATTGATGTCCAGATGTAGTAGATATAGGCTGTTAAAGCCTAATTGTCCGCATCTTGTCTAGTGGTGCCTTCTCATCCTATTCTCTTATTTCTCCTCTTCAAAATGATGCCAGGAGGCATCCACATCCTCTTCAACATGGATAGAAGCAAGAGCCAACATCAAGGTACGGTAAGTATATACTAAAAGATGATAAATGGGCTGGAGGGGAAAAAACATGATGCCAAAAATACGGCTGGAGGGGAAAAAGGGGAGGGAGATTAGAGAAATGGAGTAAAAGTAAAGGCCTCATTAAGGCCATAGGGGATGTAACATTTTCAAAGTCCAGATCCATCTTGATTCTTTTTGGGCCAGGAGTTGGCTGGTATTGGTTCAAATATATGTGGTCTATCCCCTTAACCCGAAGGATCACAAGCGTGATGGAGCTTAAAATGTTTAGGTATTGTCTTTAATAGATCCAAATTGTCTTCTGTAGCAGCTGCCATGATGTCCTGGACAAGTTCTCTCGCTCAAATTTTGAGCATCCTAGTTGTCATGCCTATATATATTAAGGAGCAGGGACATGTAGCATGATATATTACATTACGTGTTGTACAGCTAATAGGGTATGTGATATCAAACTCCTTTCCAGTTGAAGAGAGAAACTTCTTAGTCTTTTCAATATTAAGGCGAGTTATACAGGAGCCGCATGGAGTGTAGCCCCAATTCCTCTTCTTATCGGTTGGTTTGATATCCGTAATCCGTGACTGATTAGTCGGTGTATAATAGCTCCGAACCAAATGGTCCTGTAAATTTAAAGATCTACGTGCAGTGATAGATGGATTTGTAGGGAGATATTGTTCAAGGGTGCGATCAGCCAATAGGATGAGCCAATGTTTTTTAAAAATGTCATACATCCTCTGCCATTGAGAATGGTGTTGAGTCACCATTCTCACAGGATTGGCTTGCACCGATTGTCTCTTAGGATAGATGAATTGTTGACGAGCAGCATTTTTCGCTCGATTGTAGGCATACTTAATGCTTTTCTTACTGTACCCTCTATCCAAAAACCTCGCTTTCATTTCCTCTGCTCTCATTTCAAAGTCTTCAATGGTAGAACAAATCCGTCTGATTCTAAGAAACTGACTAATTGGAACTGATCTAACCACGTCTTGGATGTGAAGAAGAGGCGTGCAAGACAGCATTGACGGCTGTCTCTTTCCGATAGACATCAGACTGTAAAAAGCCAGATTCACCCCTTTTAATAGTCACATCCAAGAAATCAATCTTTTGATAATCGAATTTATACGTCAGTCTGATATTAAGTTCATTAGAATTCAGTTTTTGAAAAAAACTGAGCACTTCTTCAGATGTACCTCGCCAGATCAAAAATACATCATCAATGTACCGGGTCCAGAAAATGACCCGGTCCATTGATGAGCATCGATCTGATGAGAAGAGCTCCCTCTCCCACAGCCTCAGGAACAAGTTAACATAAGATGGCACACAGGCTGCCCCCATTGCTGTTCCCTGGAGGTGCAGGAAGAAGGACCCATTGAAGAGCAAAAAGTTTTTGGTGAGTACAAACTCCAACAGTGTTATAATGAAGTCTCTCTCCTCAAAGGTAAATTGAGACATGGAAAGGAAATTGGCAACGGCTCTCAGTCCATCACCATGGCGGATAATCGTATATAATGACTACACATTACAAGTAACATGAAGCATATCTTTGTCAATGTGAATGGAGTCAATTTTTTGTAGATCAGATGTATCACGTAGATAGGAGGGAATTGTTTCCACCAAAGGTTTAAGAAATAATCCACATACTTACTGATATTCTGTGTGAGGCCTCCAATACCAGCAATTATGGGTCTACCCGTAGGGGTCTTCATATCTTTATGGACCTTCCATAACAAGTACAGCGTTGAAACAGATGGATCCTTCAGCAATAATGTGTCACACAATTTCCTGGTGATAATGCCTCTCTCTATCCCAGCTAAAAGGATTTTGTTGAGTTGATCTTTGAAAGATAATAAGGGATTGAACGTCAGTTTTTTGTAACACTGATGGTCTTTAAGCATTTTATTTGCCTCTGCCTCATACATTTTAGCTGGCCACACCACAACATTGCCACTCGTGTCAGCTGGTTTGAATATAACGTCTTACATCAAACCGATGTGTTCAAACATTCTAAGGTTATCATTGTGTATATTGGTAGGTATGCTATATAAATCCTCAGAAACCAGCTGAACAAAGATGTCAACGTTGGGGCATAGTGACAATCGTTGAAAATTTTTTGATTTTGGTCATATGGATATTGGAACCTTACCTAAAGATGGTATATTGTGTTCAGCCGCCAATCCCTCCAAAACTCTCAAAGCCTCCTGATCCTCTGGCATTGGAAAATGCTTCTGTATATCTTCATTGTGAAAACATTTTTTGAAAAGCAGAGTTCTGGCAAAAATGTGTAGGTCAAAGCTGTTAATTGATCAAATCTCAGGATGTCGCAGGATGGAGGTAGCATATAACAGGATGGGGGCGCACATAGCCCTCAATTTAATAAAATAGGTCCCACATAGGCAAACATTCAATATAATAGGCCCCTCATAGCTTTACATATAATATAAAGAGTTCTTCAAAACCCTCCATTTAATACAGTGGGCCCCATGTCCATGCAAGTAATATAATGGGTCCCACAAAGAACTCCATTTAATATAATATGACCTTTATAGCTTTCTACTTATTATAATGGACACCACATAGCTTTACATATAACATGGGCCCCACAAAACCCTTCATTTAATATAATGGGCCACATATAGCCCTCCATTTAATATACTGAGTCCAACATAGCCCTCCATTTAATATAAGGGGTCACATATAGCCCTTCACATAATATAATGGATACCACATAGCTCTCCATTTAATATAAAGGACCTCGCATGGCACTAAATTTAATATAACGGCCCCATATACCCTTTCATCTATAATATAACCGGGGAAGCGTGTCTCTGTCTGAAGCCTTTATAGACTGCGCATGTGCGTCGTGCAGTCTGGCTCCAGACAGAAGCAGGCATCCAGCTGTTACAGATAAGAGGAGTGTATGGCGCCGGAGTTCACGGTATGCGTAGACACTGAACGCATACCACGATCTCCAGGGCCATACTTACCTGACCGGGAGGAGCATTGCTGAGGCGTCTCTCTTTGCCGGAGACGGAGTGAAGGCATTGGATCGGCGCATAGTGTTATCCGGCGCCATTTTACTGAAGACACATTTGCAGTGTGTCTTCAGCAAAATGGCGCCGGACAGTGTGGTGCTCCTTCCCCGGCAGAACAGGACACCGCAGCGCTGGAGCACAGGGAAGAAAGGTGAGTATAAAGTGTTTATTTTTTTATATGTGTGTACAGCATGAAAGGCATGAGGGGGCCACACATACCAAGATTGTGGGATGAGGGGACCATGCATACCAGGATTTGGGGGGTGAGGGGACCATGCATACCAGGATAGGGATCTGGAGGGACCATGCATACCAGGATGAGGGGTACCATGCATACCAGGATTGGGGGGTGAGGGGACCATGCATACCAGGACTGGGGGGTGAGGGGACCATGCATACCAGGATTGGGGGGTGAGGGGACCATGAATACCAGGATTGAGGGGTGAGGGGACCATGCATACCAGGATAGAGATATGGGGGGACCATGCATACTAGGATGAGGGGTACCATGTATACCAGGATTGGGGGGGTGAGGGGACCATGCATACCAGGATTGGGGGGTGAGGGGACCATGCATACCAGGATTGGGGGTTGAGGGGACCATGCATACCAGGATTGGGGGGGTGAGGGGACCATGCATACCAGGATTCAGGGGTGAGGGGACCATGCATATCAGGATTTTGGGGATGAGGGGACCATGCATACCAGGATAGGGATCTGGGGGGACCATGCATACCAGGAGGAGGGGTTCCATGCATACCAGGATTGGGGGGAGAGGGGTGCCATGCATACCAGAATTGGGGGGTGAGGGGTGCCATGCATACCAGAATAGGGATAAGGGGTACCATGCATACCAGGATGAGGGATGGGGTGCCATGCATACCAGGATGAGGGGTACCATACAAACCAGGATAGGGATGAGGGGTGCCATGCATACAAGGATGAGGGGTACCATACATACCAGGATAGGGATGAGGGGTATCATGTATACCAGGATGGGGATGAGGAGTGCCATGCATACAAGGATTGGGGATGGGGGGTACCATGTATACCAGGATTGGGGATGAGAGAGACATGCATACCAGGATTGGGGATGAGGGGTTCCATGCATACCAGGATTGGGGATGAGGGGTGCCATGCATACCAGGATTGGGGATGAGGGATGCCATGCATACCAGGATTGGGGATGAGGGGTGCCATGCATACCAGGACCAGGATTGGGGATGAGGGAGCCATGCATACCAGGACTGGGGATGAGGGGTGTCATGCATACCAGGATTGGGGATGAGGGGTGCCATGCATACCAGGATTGGGGGTGAGGGGTGCCATGCATACCAGGATTGGGGATGAGGAGTGCCATGCATACCGAGATTGGGGATGAGGGGTGCCATGCATACCAGGATTGGGGATGAGGGGTGCCATGCATACCAGGATTGGGGATGAGGGGTGCCATGCATACCAGGATTGGGGATGAGGGGTGCCATGCATACTGGGATTGGGGATGAGGGGTGCCATGCATACTGGGATTGGGGATGAGGGGTGCCATGCATACCAGGATGAGGGATACCATGCATACCAGGATAGGGATGATGGATGGGGTACCATGCATACCAGGATAGCGATGAGGAGTACCACACTTACCAGGATAGTGATGAGGAGTACCACATACACCAGGATTGGGATGAGGGGGCCATGCATACCAGGATTGGGGGTGAGGGGTGCCATGCATACCAGGATTGGAGGGAGAGGGGTGCCATGCATACCAGGATAGGGGTGAGGGGTGCCATGCATACCAGGATAGGGGTGAGGGGTGCCATGTATATCAGGATAGGATGGTGGGGACAGGATGGGGGCAGCACAAATACCAGGAGGGGGGCAGCACATACCAGCATGGGAGACCATATACCAATAAAAATGCTTGCCAAACGGGCATAGAACGGGTTCAATAGCTAGTTTAATATAATTGGCCTCACATAGCCCTCCATTTAATGTAATGGATGCCACATAGCCCTCAAATTAATATAATGGATCTGACATAGCCCTTCAGTTAATGTAATGGGCATCACATAGCTTTACAAATAAAATAATGAGCTAAGTATAACCCTCCATTTAATGTTATGAGCCCCACATGGATTTTCTTATAATATATTGGAACCCACATAGCCCTCCATTCAATATAAGGGGTCCCATATAGCCCTCCATTTATTGTAATGTGCCTTACCTACATAGCCTTCCATTTAATATAAAGTGACCCACAAAACCCTACATTTAATACAATGGGCCCCATGTAGCCCTGCAATTAATATAATGGGTCCCACAAAGAACTCCATCTATAATATAACTGGAGATGCTTACCTCTGTCTCAAGCTTTTATAGACTGCGCAAGCATGACACGTCTGTGCAGTCTGGCTCCAGACAGAAGAACGCATGTAGCTGTTACAGGTAAGAGGAGTGTGTATGGAGCCGGAGATCGCGGTATGAGTAGGCACAGAACGCATACCCCGATCTTCGGCGCCATACTTACCTGATCGGGAGGAGCGTTGCTGCGACGCCTCTCTTCTCGCCGGACACCAGGGCAGGAGTGAGGCGCCGGAATCGGCGCATGCGCATAGCACTGTCCGGCGCCATTTTACTGAAGAAACATTTGCAGTGTGTCTTCAGCAAAATGGCGCCAGACAGCGCGGTATGGGCATGTGCGTACTCCAGAGCCGCACTCCTCTCCCAGCCTCAGGCAGAACGAGACACAGCAGTGCTGGAGCACAAGGAAGAAAGAGGAGTATAAGTGTTAATTGTTTTGGATGTGTGCAGCGTGAAAGAGATGAGGGGTGCCATGCATACCAGGATTTGGGGTTAGGGGGACACACATACCAGGATTGAGGGATGATGGGGCCATGCATACCAGGATTGGGGGAAGAGAGGTACCATACATACCAGGATTGGGGGGTGAGGGGTGCCATGCACACCAGGATTGGGGGATGAGGGGTATCAAGCATACCAGGATTGTGGGATGAGGAGTACTATGCATACCAGGATTGGGGGGTTGAGGGGGGAGACCATGCATATCAGTATTGGGGGGTGAGGGGATCATGCAAACCAGGATGAGGAATGGGGTGCCACGCATACCAGGATGAGGGGTACCACACATACCAAGATTGGGCTCGTGAGGGGACCATGCATACCAGGATTGGGGGGTGAGGGGACCATGCATACCAGGATTGGGGGGTGAGGGGACCTTGCATACCAGGATTGGGGGGGGTGAGGGGTTCCATGCATACCAGATTAGGGATAAGGGGTGCCATGCATACCAGGATGAGGGGTACCGTACAAACCAGGATAGGGATGAGGGGTGCCATGCATACAAGGATGAGGGGTACCATACACACCAGGATAGGGATGAGGGGTATCATGTATACCAGGATGGGGATGAGGAGTGCCATGCATACCAGGATTGGGGATGAGGGGTGCCATGTATACCAGGATTGGGGATGAGAGAGCCATTCATACCAGGATTGGGGATGAGGGGTTCCATGCATACCAGGATTGGGGATGAGGGGTGCCATGCATACCAGGATTGGGGATGAGGGGTTCCATGCATACCAGGATTGGGGATGAGGGGTGCCATGCATTCCAGGATTGGGGATGAGGGATGCCATGCATACCAGGACCAGGATTGGGGATGAGGGAGCCATGCATACCAGGACTGATGATGAGGGGTGCCATGCATACCAGGATTGGGGATGAGGGGTGCCATGCATACCATGATTGGGGATGAGGGATGCCATGCATACCAGGATTGGGGATGAGGGGTGCCATGCATACCGGGATTGGGGATGAGGGGTGCCATGCATACCAGGATTGGGGATGAGGGGTTCCATGCATACCAGAATTGGGGATGAGGGGTGCCATGCATACTGGGATTGGGGATGAGGGGTGCCATGCATATCAGGATGAGGGACACCATACATACCAGGATAGGGATGAGGGATGGGGTACCATGCATACCAGGATAGCGATGAGGAGTACCACACATACCAGGATAGTGATGAAGAGTACCACATACACCAGGATTGGGATGAGGGGGCCATGCATACCAGGATTGGGGGGTGAGGGGTGCCATGCATACCAGGATTGGGTGTGAGGGGTGCCATGCATACCAGGATTGGGGGTGAGGGGTGCCATGCATACCAGGATTGGGGGGGAGGGGTGCCATGCATACCAGGATAGGGGTGAGGGGTGCCATGCATACCAGGATAGGGGTGAGGGGTGCCATGTATATCAGGATAGGATGGTGGGGACAGGATGAGGGCAGCACAAATACCAGGAGGGGGGCAGCACATACCAGCATGGGAGACCATATACCAATAAAAATGCTTGCCACACGGGCATAGAACGGGTTCAATAGCTAGTTTAATATAATGGGCCTCACATAGCCCTCCATTTAATGTAATGGATGCCACATAGCCCTCAAATTAATATAATGGATCTGACATAGCCCTTCAGTTAATGTAATGGGCATCACATAGCTTTACAAATAAAATAATGAGCCAAATATAACCCTCCATTTAATGTTATGAGCCCCACATGGATTTTCTTATAATATATTGGAACCCACATAGCCCTCCATTCAATATAAGGGGTCCCATATAGCCCTCCATTTATTGTAATGTGCCCTACCTACAGTACAGACCAAAAGTTTGGACACACCTTCTCATTTAAAGATTTTTCTGTATTTTCATGACTATGAAAATTGTACATTCACACTAAAGGCATAAAAACTATGAATTAACACATGTGTAATTATATACTTAACAAAAAAGTGTGAAACTACTGAAAATATGTCTTATATTCTAGGTTCTTCAAAGTAGACACCATTTGCTTTGATGACTGCTTTGCACACTCTTGGCATTCTCTTGATGAGCTTCAAGAGGTAGTCACCGGAAATGGTCTTCCAACCATCTTGAAGGAGTTCCCAGAGATGCTTAGCACTTGTTGTCCATTTTGCCTTCACTCTGCGGTCCAGCTCAACCCAAACCATCTCGATTGGGTTCAGGTCTGGTGACTGTGGAGGCCAGGTCATCTGGCGTAGCACCCCATTACTCTCCTTCTTGGTCAAATAGCCCTTACACAGCCTGGAGGTGTGTTTGGGGTCATTGTCATGTTGAAAAATAAATGATGGTCCAACTAAGCGCAAACCGGATGGAATAGCATGCCACTGCAAGATGCTGTGGTAGCCATGCTGATTCAGCATGCCTTCAATTTTGAATAAATGCCCAACATTGTCACCAGCAAAGCACCCCCACACCATCACACCTCCTCCTCCATGCTTCACGGTGGGAACCAGGCATGTAAAGTCCATCCGTTCACCTTTTCTAGGTCGCACAAAGACACGGTGGTTGGAACCAAAGATCTCATATTTGGACTCATCAGACCAAAGCACAGTTTTCCACTGGTCTAATGTCCATTCCTTGTGTTCTTTAGCCCAAACAAGTCTCTTCTGCTTATTGCCTGTCCTTAGCAGTGGGTTCCTAGCAGCTATTTTACCATGAAGGCCTGCTGCACAAAGTCTCCTCTTAACAGTTGTTGAAGAGATGTGTCTGCTGCTAGAATTCTGTGTGGCATTGACCTGGTCTCTAATCTGAGCTGCTGTTAACCTGCAATTTCTGAGGCTGTTGACTCGAATAAACTTATCCTCAGAAGCAGAGGTGACTCTTGGTCTTCCTTTCCTGGGGCGGTCCTCATGTGAGCCAGTTTCTTTGTAGCGCTTGATGGTTTTTGCAACTGCACTTGGGGACGCTTTCAAAGTTTGCCCAATTTTTTGGACTGACTGACCTTCATTTCTTAAAGTAATGATGGCCACTCGTTTTTCTTTACCTAGCTGCTTTTTTCTTGCAAATTCTAACAGTCTATTCAGTAGGACTATCAGCTGTGTATCCACCTGGCTTCTGCACAACACAACTGATGGTCCCAACCCCATTTATAAGGCAAGAAATCCTACTTATTAAACCTGACAGGGCACACCTGTGAAGTGAAAACCATTTCCGGTGACTACCTCTTGAAGCTCATCAAGAGAATGCCAAGAGTGTGCAAAGCAGTCATCAAAGCAAAAGGTAGCTACTTTGAAGAACCTAGAAGATAAGACATATTTTCAGTTGTTTCACACTTTTTTGTTAAGTATATAATTCCACATGTGTTAATTCATAGTTTTGATGCCTTGAGTGTGAATGTACAATTTTCATAGTCATGAAAATACAGAAAAATCTTTAAAAGAGAAGGTGTGTCCAAACTTTTGGTCTGTACTGTACATAGCCTTCCATTTAATATAATGTGACCCACAAAACCCTACATTTAATACAATTGGCCCCATGTAGCCCTGCAATTAATATAATGGGTCCCACAAAGAACTCCATCTATAATGTAACCGGAGATGCTTACCTCTGTCTCAAGCTTTTATAGACAGCGCAAGCATGACACGTCTGTGCAGTCTGGCTCCAGACAGAAGAACGCATGTAGCTGTTACAGGTAAGAGGAGTGTGTATGGAGCCGGAGATCGCGGTATGAGTAGGCACAGAACGCATACCCCGATCTTCGGCACCATACTTACCTGATCGGGAGGAGCGTTGCTGCGGCGCCTCTCTTCTCGCCGGACACCAGGGCAGGAGTGAGGCGCCGGAATCGGCGCATGCGCATAGCGCTGTCCGGCGCCATTTTACTGAAGACACATTTGCAGTGTGTCTTCAGCAAAATGGCGCCAGACAGCGCGGTATGGGCATGTGCGTACTCCGGCACCGCACTCCTCTCCAAGCCTCCGGCAGAACGAGACACAGCAGCCCTGAAGCACAAGGAAGAAAGAGGAGTATAAGTGTTAATTTTTTGGGATGTGTGCAGCGTGAAAGAGATGAGGGGTGCCATACATACCAGGATTTGGGGTTAGGGGGCCACACATACCAGGATTGGGGGATGATGGGGCCATGCATACCAGGATTGTAGGATGAGAGGTACCATACATACCAGGATTGGGGGGTGAGGGGTGCCATGCACACCAGGATTGGGGGATGAGGGGTACCAAACATACCAGGATTGTGGGATGAGGAGTACCATGCATACCAGGATTGGGGGGTTGAGGGGGGAGACCATGCATACCAGGATTGGGGGGTGAGGGGACCATGCAAACCAGGATGAGTAATTGGGTGCCATGCATACCAGGATGAGGGGTACCACACATACCAAGATTGGGTTCGTGAGGGGACCATGCATACCAGGATTGGGGGGTGAGGGGACCATGCATACCAGGATTGGGGGGTGAGGGGTGCCATCATAACAGCAACAGGAATGAAGAGGGTTACCATGCATACCAGAATAGGGATGAGGGGTACCATGCATAACAGGATAGGAATGCGGGGTACCATGCATACCAGGATGAGGGATCAGGTGCCATGCATACCAAGATGAAGGGTACCATGCATACCAAATAGTGATGAGGAGTACCATGCATACCAGGATAAGGAATGGGGTGCCATGCATACCAGGATAAGGGATGGGGTGCCATGCATACCAGGATTGGGGGATGAGGAGTGCCATGCATACCAAGATAGGGATGAGGGGGCCATACATACCAGGATTGGGGATGAGGGAGCCATGCATACCGGGATGAGGGATTGGGTGTCATGCATACCAGGATTGGGGGATGAGGAGGAAATACATACCAGAATTGGGATGACGGGTGCCATATATACCAGGATGAGGGGTACCATACGTACCAGAATAGGGATGCGGGGTACCATGCATACCAGGATGAAGGATGGGGTGCCATGCATACCAAGATGAGGGGTACCATACATACCAGAATAGGGATAAGGGGTACCATGTATACCAGGATGAGGGATGGGGTGCCATGCATACCAGGATGAGGGGTTCCATACATACCAGAATAGGGATAAGGGGTACCATGCATACCAGGATATGAATACGGGGTACCATGCACACCAGGATGAGGGATAGGGTGCCATGCATACCAGGATTGGGGGATGAGGAGACCATGTATACCAGGATGAGGGATGGGGTGCCATGCATACCAGGATAAGGGGTACCATACATACCAGAATAGGTATGAGGGGTATCATACATAACAGGATGAGGGATGGGGTGGCATGCATACCAGGATTAGGGGATGAGTGGTGCCATGCATACCAGGATGAGGGATTGGGTACCAGGATTGGGGGATGAGGGGTGTCATACATACCAGGATTGGGATGAGGGGTGCCATGTATACCAAATTTAGGATGAGGGGGCCATGCATTCCAGGATGAGAGTTAGGGTGCCATGCATACCAGGATTGGGATGAAGGGTGCAATGTATACCAGATTTGGAATGAGGGGTGCAGTGCATACCAGGATTGGCGATGAGGGGTGCCACAAATACCAGAATTGGGTATGAGGGGTGCCATGCATACCAGGATTGGCGATGAGGGGTGCCACAAATACCAGAATTGGGTATGAGGGGTGCCATACATACCAGCATAAGGGATGAGGAGTGGCATGCAAACCAGGATTGTGGATAAGGTGTGCCATACATACCAGGATTGGGGACGAGGGGTGCCATGCATACCAGTATTGGGGACGAGGGGTGCCTTGCATACCAGGATTGGGGATGAGGGGTGCCATGCATACCAGGATTGGGGATGAGGAGTGCCATGCATACCAGGATTGGGGATGAGGGGTGCCATGCATACCAGGATTGGGGATGAGGGGTGCCATGCAAACCAGGATTGGGGATGTGGGGTGCCATGCATACCAGGATTGGGGATGAGAGGTGCCATGCATACCAGGATTGGGGATGAGGGGTGCCATGCATACCAGGATTGGGGATGAGGGGTGCCATGCATACCAGGATTGGGGATGAGGGGTGCCATGCATACCAGGATAGGGATGAGGGGTGCCATGTATACCAGGACAGGGATGTGGGGGGCCATGCATACCAGGATTCGGATGAGGGGCCATGCATACCAGGATAGTGATGAGGGGTACCATGCATACCAGGATGAGGGATGGGGTGCCATGCATACCAGGATAGGGATGAAGGGTACCATGTATACCAGGATAGGGATGAGGGGTACCATACATACCAGGATGAGGGATGGGGTGCCATGCATACCAGGATAGGGATGAGGGGTACCAAACATACCAGGATGAGGGGTACCATACATACCAGAATAGGGATGGGATACCATGCATACCAGGATGGGGATGAGGAGTGCCATGCATACCATGATGGGGGAGAGGGGCCCATGCATACCAGGATAAGGCTGAGGGGACCATACATACCAGGATTGGGTATGAGGGAGCCATGCATACCAGGATGAGGGATGAGGGGTGCCATGCATGCCAGGATTGGGATAAGGGGTGCCATGCATACCAGGATTGGGGGTGAGGGGTGCCATGCATGCCAGGATTGGGGGTGAGGGGTGCCATGCATACCAGGATTAGGGGTGAAAGGTGCCATGCATACCAGGATGGGGATGATGGGTGCCATGCACACCAGAATGGGGATCAGGAGTGCCATGCATACCAGGATAGGGATGAGGGGTGCCATGCATACCAGGATATGGATGAGGGGTGCCATGCATACAAGGATAGGGATGAGGGGTACCATGCATACCAGGATAGGGATGAGGGGTACCATGCATACCAGAAGAGGATGGTGGGGACAGGATGGGGGCAGCACAAATACCATGATGGGGGCAGCAGAAACACCAGGAGGGGGGCAGCACAAATACCAGGAGGGGGCAGCACATACCAGCATGGGAGACCATATACCAATAAAAATGCTCACCACCCGGGCATATAATGGGTTCAATAGCTAGTTTAATATAATGGGATGTGCATAGCATTCTATTTAATATAATGGGACCGCTTAGCCCTCCATTTAATATAGTGGACCCCACATAACCATCCATTTAAAATAATGAACCCCACATAGTCTTCAATTTAATATAATGGGCATCACATGGCTATTCATATAATATCACGGGACTCACATAGCCTTCCATTTAATATAAGGGGACACATATAGGTCTCCACATAATATAATGGGCCCCACGTGGCACTAAATTTAATAACGGCCCGTGTGCCCTATCATTTAATAGACCGTATTTTTCGGACTATAAGAAGCACGGGAATATAAGACGTACCTAGGTTTTAGAGGAGGAAAATAGGAAAAAAAAATCGAAGCAAAAAATGTGGTCATAATGCACTGTTAAGGGGGAGGGGGCCTGCTGCTGACACTGCTATAGGGGTGATGTCCCCCAATTCTGTTAATATCCCCCATCCTGGTATATATGGCCCCGCTCTTTGTATTATACGTGGCACCCATCCCTATCTTGGTATGCTTGGCACCCCTGATCCCCATCCTGGTATGCAAGGCACTGCTGATCTCCATCCTGGTATGCAAGCCACCCCTCATCCTGGTATGCATGGCACCCCTCATCCTTATCCTGGTATGCATGGCCCCCCTCATCCCTATCCTGGTATGCAAGGCACCCCTCATCCCTATCCTGGTATGCATGGCACCCCTCATTCCTCTTCCTGGTATACCTGGCACCCCTCATCCCTCTTCCTGGTATGCATGACCCCTTCATCCCTCTTCCTGGTATGCATGGCACCCCTCATCCATCTATGCATGGCACCCCTCATCCCTCATCCTGGTATGCATGGCCTATTCATCCCTCTTCCTTGTATGCACAGCATCCTCATCCCTCATACTGGCATGTATGACCCTCTTCATACCTCTTCCTGGTATGCATGGTCCCCCCATCCCACTTCCTGGTATGCATGCCGACCCCCTATTCCCCATCATGCTGCACACACAAAAAAATAAACAATTATACTCACCTCTTCTCTCTCCTCCAGTGCTGCGTCCTGCTCTGCTGCCAGCACTGGGCTCATCGTGCGAGCCGTGCATGGCGTCACTTTCATGCGCCCTCACAAGGTGAGATCAGCTGCCAGAATACTCACTGCTCCCCACGCTGGGACTGTGCGTGGGGAGCAGTGACTTCATTCTCTTTAAAAGCCGGCACACAGTATAGCCGCAGAGCAGTTCCTGCTGCTACTGGGCAATCGCGTGTGCCCGCTATCAAAGAGCATGAATATTCAGCCCTCTCCACTCCCATGGGCGTGGAGGGGGGTGAATATTCATGGTCTTTTATAGCGGGCACACGCGATCACCTGGCAGCAGCAGGAGCCGCGCTGCAGCTACACTGTGTGCCCGCTAGTAAGGAGAATCAATATTCAGTGCTCCTCACTCCCATGGGCATGGGGAGCAGTGAATATTCATTTTCTTTAGCAACAGGCACAAAGCATGAGTAGCAGCAGCCATCTCCTGCCTCCTGTGTCAGCTCCTGTGCCGCTCCCCCCACAGTGTGTGTGTGTGTGCGTGTATGTATGTATATACACTGCTCAAAAAATAAAGGGAACACTTAAACAACAGAATATAACTCCAAGTAAATCAAACTTCTGTGAAATCAAACTGTCCACTTAGGAAGCAGCACTGACTGACAATCAATTTCACATACTGTTGTGCAAATGGAATAGACATTAGATGGAAATTATTGGCAATTATCAAGACACCCTCAATAAAGTAGTGGTTCTGCAGGTGGGGACCACAGACCACATCTCAGTACCAATGCTTTCTGGCTGATGTTTTCGTCACTTTTGAATGTTAGTTGTGCTTTCACACTCGTGGAAACATGAGACGGACTCTACAACCCACAGAAGTTGCTCAGGTAGTGCAGCTCATCCAGGATGGCACATCAATGCGAGCTGTGGCAAGAAGGTTTGCTGTGTCTGTCAGCGTAGTGTCCAGAGGCTGGAGGTGCTACCAGGAGACAGGCCAGTACACCAGGAGGGGGCCGTAGGAGGGCAACAACCCAACAGCAGGACCGCCACCTCTGCCTTTCTGCAAGGAGGAACAGGAGGAGCACTGCCAGAGACCTGCAAAATGACCTCCAGCAGGCCACAAATGTGCATGTGTCTGCACAAACGGTTAGAAACCGACTCCATGAGGGTGGTATGAGGGCCCAACATCCACAGATGGGGGTTGTGCTCACAGCCAAACAACGTGCAAGACGCTTGGCATTTGCCACAGAACACCAGGATTGGCAAAATCCCCACTGGTGCCCTGTGCTCTTCACAGATGAAAGCAGGTTCACACTAAGCACATGTGACAGATGTGACAGAGTCTGGAGATGCAGTGGAGAGCAATCTGCTGCCTGAAACATCCTTCAGCATGACCGGTTTGGCAGTGGGTCAGTAATGTTATGGGGTGGCATTTCTTTGGAGGGCCGCACAGCCCTCCATGTGCTCGCCAGAGGTAGCCTGACTGCCATTAGGTACTGAGATGAGATCCTCAGACCCCTTGTGAGACCATATGCTGGTGCGGTTGGCCCTGGGTTCCTCCTAATGCAGGACAATGCCAGACCTCATGTGGCTGGAGTGTGTCAGCAGTTCCTGCAAGGTGAAGGCATTGAAGCTCTGGACTGGCCCCCCCATTCCCCAGACCTGAATCCGATTGTGCACATCTGGGACATGTCTCGCTCCATCCACCAACGTCACGTTGCACCACAGACTGTCCAGGAGTTGGCGGATGCTTTAGTCCAGGTCTGGGAGGAGATATCACAGGAGACCATCCACAACCTCATCAGGAGCATGCCCAGGCATTGTAGGGAGGTCATACAGGCACGTGGAGGCCACACACAATACTGAACCTCATTTTGACTTGTTTTAAGGACATTACATCAAAGTTGGATCAGCCTGTAGTGTGCTTTTCCACTTTAATTTTGGGGTTGACTCCAAATCAAGGCCTCCATTGGTTAATAAATTTGATTTCCATTGATGATTTTTGTGTGATTTTGTTGTCAGCACATTCAACTTTGTACAGACCAAAGTATTCAATGAGAATATTTCATTCATTCAGATCTAGGATGTGTTATTTGAGTGTTCCCTTTATTTTTTTGAGCAGTGCACATATGTATATATATATATATATATATATATATATATATATATATATAGTACAGACCAAAAGTTTGGACACACCTTCTCATTTAAAGATTTTTCTGTATTTTCATCACTTGAAAATTGTACATTCACACTGAAGGCATCAAAACTATGAATTAACACATGTGGAATTATATACTTAACAAAAAAGTGTGAAACAACTGAAAATATGTCTTATATTCTAGGTTCTTCAAAGTAGCCACCTTTTGCTTTGATGACTGCTTTGCACACTCTTGGCATTCTCTTGATGAGCTTCAAGAGGTAGTCACCGGAAATGGTCTTCCAACAAACTTGAAGGAGTTCCCAGAGATACTTAGAACTTGTTGGCCCTTTTGCCTTCACTCTGCGGTCCAGCTCACCCCAAACCATCTCGATTGGGTTCAGGTCTGGTGACTGTGGGGGCCAGATCATCTGGCGTAGCAACCCATCACTCTCCTTCTTGGTCAAATAGCCCTTACACAGCCAGGAGATTTGTTTGGGGTCATTGTCCTGTTGAAAAATAAATGATGGTCCAACTAAACGCAAACCGGATGGAATAGCATGCTGCTGCAAGATGCTGTGGTAGCCATGCTGGTTCAGTATGCCTTCAATTTTGAATAAATCCCCAACAGTGTCACCAGCAAAGCACCCCAACACCATCACACCTCCTCCTCCATGCTTCACGGTGGGAACCATCCGTTCACCTTTTCTGCGTTGCATAAAGACACGGTGGTTGGAACCAAAGATCTCAAATTTGGACTCATCAGACCAAAGCACAGATTTCCACTGGTCTAATGTCCATTCCTTGTATTCTTTAGCCCAAGCAAGTCTCTTCTGCGTGTTGCCTGTCCTTAGCAGTGGTTTCCTAGCAGCTATTTTATCATGAAGGCCTGCTGCACAAAGTCTTCTCTTAACAGTTGTTGTAGAGATGTGTCTGCTGCTAGAACTCTGTGTGGCATTGACCTGGTCTCGAATCTGAGCTGCTGTTAACCTGCGATTTCTGAGGCTGGTGACTCGGATAATCTTATCCTCAGAAGCAGAGGTGACTCTTGATCTTCCTTTCCTGGGGCGGTCCTCATGTGAGCCAGTTTCTTTGTAGTGCTTGATGGTTTTTGCAACTGCACTTGGGGACACTTTCAAAGTTTTCCCAATTTTTCGGACTGACTGACCTTCATTTCTTAAAGTAATGATGGCCACTCGTTTTTCTTTACTTAGCTGCTTTTTTCTTGCCATAATACAAATTCTAACAGTCTATTCAGTAGGACAATTAACTGTGTATCTACCAGACTTCTGCACAACACAATTGATGGTCCCAACCCCATTTATGAGGCAAGAAATCCCACTTATTAAACCTGACAGGGCACACCTGTGACGTGAAAACCATTTCCGGTGACTACCTCTTGAAGCTCATCAAGAGAATGCCAAGAGTGTGCAAAGCAGTCATTAAAGCAAAAGGTGGCTACTTTGAAGAACCTAGAGTATAAGACATATTTTCAGTTGTTTCACACTTTTTTGTTAAGTATATAATTCCACATGTGTTAATTCATAGTTTTGATGCCTTCAGTGTGAATGTACAATTTTCATTGTCATGAAAATACAGAAAAATATTTAAATGAGATGTGTCCAAACTTTTGGTCTGTACTGTATATATATACACACACACACACACACACTCACACACACACACACCACATTCAGACTATAAGACGCATCCCCCACTATAAGACTTTTCCCCCATTATATATATATATATATATGTATATATATATATATATAATGTATATATACGCACCACATTTGGACTATAAGACGCATCCCCCACTTTCCTTCAAATTTTTGGAGGAAAAAGTGCGCCCTATAGTTTGAAAAATATGGTTATGAACCCCACATTGCCCTCCATTCAATGTATTGAGCGCCACATAGCCCTCAATTTAATATAGGATAAAATACTGAGTATAAAGGACATAAAAAGTAAAATTGTATTCATTACAACAATGTACAGTATAAATAAGTATCATAGGAAACTAACATGACAACAGTGCAAACTGCCAGGAGCTACGGCGCTCCACACACGACCATTAAGAGGCAGATATATAAGATTAAATGGCTACACATGAGATATCTTGTAAAGGGTGCTACATAGTAAGAGTGCACATAGGGCCATGGTAAGCCACATACAAATAATATAATGGCAGCCAATCCAACAAGAAATCTTAACCAGAGATAGGTCACAAAAAGCTATGGAGCGGGGGCGTGGCCTGGCCATGAAGCAGAGCGGTCGCACTTAGAGAGAGCTCCTGCTTCCCAGAGCCCTTACAGCAAAGCATTAGCCAGCACAAGCAGATCCCAGCCTCTACATGAGAAGAAAGTCCGGTCTCCGCTCCCAGGCATCACGGGAGCTCATCTTTGGACCCGCTGACTCTGGCATCACTCGGTATTTTTCAGTCTCAGGCAGAGCGGGAAAACAGATCACACGTGCAGAAATGGCTGCTGCTGTGGGAGGACCCAGAGTGCGGGGCCTGAGGGGAGCAAGCTTACCTGCTGCTGGGGCCAGATTATCACGCGGAGGCCGCACTCCGGAAACACAGACACAGGGAGGGGATGAGGCAGTTCAATTGGGATCTGATGTTAGTGACAATGGTAATGCAGGCATGCAGAGAGGGAGAGCTCTGGGACCCACCCCTCCCCCTCCAAGTCAGCTTCACCATCTACTCAGTTAACCCATTCCTCTACCCGAGCTGAGTCTCTGAGGAGTGCAGGAGCTACAAGCAGCACAGTTCTGGGACCCGTTGCATCTGACTCTGACACTGGCGTGACTGAGAATAGCAGTATGATTACCCAGGATGGTCCTGGGACCCTTATTAGCTCTGCAAACCTCGGGGATCCCTCGCTCCTGACTATGAACGCTGGGGAATTACGGGCCCATTTAAGTGCCATACCCACTAAGACCGATATGGAGGGTTATATCCAGTGATTGGAGGCCGTATGCAAAGGGGAAATTGACTCCCTCAAAAAAGATGTTTCTAATATAAACTCTGCCATCACTGCACTTGAAGCTAAAGTGGATGAACTATCTACCCAGCTCCACACCGAGCAGCATATTTTGGATCAGCACTCCCAGAATTTTGATCTAGTTCTGGATATGCTAGAAGACTCCGAAAACAGAAACCGGAGAATCAACATTAGACTCCGAGGTCTCCCGGAGTCGGTGGCTCCACGGGAACTGAGTTCAGCCCTACAGCACCTTTTCAACTCATTGCTGAGTAGATCCACGGAGGAACATCTCGAGCTGAACAGAGCTCACCGATCCCTGGGCCCCAAACACCCTGACCCATCTAGACCTAGAGACATCATTTGCAGGATCCACTTCTTCCAAATTAAAGAAGACATTATGCGTCAAGCTAGAGAGAACGATGCCATAGACTTTAATAGCACAAATATTCAACTTCTAGTGGACCTCTCCCCTATAACTCTGGCTAAAAGAAGGGCTCTCTGACCTCTTTTGGAGGCTCTGCGTGCGAAGAACATTACTTACAAGTGGGGATACCCCTTTCAGCTTCATGCTTGTGGGGACACTGGCACGGTGACCCTGAGATCGCCATTGGATCTTCTGGATTTTTCATCATCTCTGGGGTTGCCACCAGTCACCCTGGGAGAGTGGCCCCGTTTATCCTCTTTTGGGTTCGGAGGAGCAGGGAGAGGTGGGAGAGTGACAATGGGAACTAAGAGGAAGAGGAGAAGATACCCACGCAGTGACTCCACTGGTCAATCTGGTGACTCCTGAGCCTTAGGAGTCTGTCCTATCATAGTCACTCGCTCTCTCTACTGTATTTATCCTCATGTCGGAGTTTATTCATTTTAATATTAGTAGATTTCTTATGGGGGGCTTTGCAGTCCCTGGGTGGAACCTCACTATGCATTGCATTGGCTTATTATGTCTAAAAATAGCCCACAGGGATTTACACCACCTTTTAGATGCCTCTGGTTTTATGTAGTGTTAAAGGGAATTTTGATAAGTCAGGGGCACTGGATTTGTTTAGTTTCATAAATTAATTAACAATGTATAATTAGTTTGCTGTGGGGGCCTGGCTGATTGTTCGTGTTTTAGGGTGCAGTCACCTCCCAAATTAGGGTGTGTCTTTGACACTACTTACAGAGATTCTCTGTTTAATCTTAGTCCATAGGGGTAGCTACCTGTGGTCTAATAAGACGGAATTTCTTTCTTCGTCTGAACCTTTTATTCATATTCTGTCCTTTCTAATCTTCCTACTGATTTTTCTTCTATTTCTTCTTTCTTAAGGGCTTACTCTTCTACACCCAATACCTCTTCTCCTCATACCACCACTCGGTCCCATCACTGATTCTTGTATTAATTTACGATGTCCACTTTGAAACTTTGTTCTCTGAACATTAGAGGGTTTAATACCCCAGAAAAATGCTCACAGGTACTTTACCATATGCATAAGAAACGGGTTCATATATTACTTCTTCAGGAGACACATTTTAGGTCAGATCGGATACCATCACTTAACCATAAATATTATTCACATTGGTTCCATAGCAGCAACCCAGACTCAAAATCTAATGGGGTCAGTATTGCCCTACACAAGTCGCTACAGGCTCAAGTACTTGTCTCTAAACCTGATATGCAAGGAAGGTATTTGTTCCTAAAGATTAAAATTATCAGAGATGTATTTACCATCGCTAACTTTTATCTCCCTAACCAGGATCAGATTAGAACTTGTAAAGCATACTTACGCGACCTTACAGCATTCGCCGAGGGTGCAGTAATAGTCGGAGGAGACCTCAATTTTATGCTGGATCAGGTCCTCGTCTCATCTACGGGTAGGTCGGCCGTCCCCCCTTCCCAGTAGGAGAGCCTGAGAGCTAAACTAATGGAATCTATATTGGTCAATGTTTGGAGACTGACCCACCCCTCCACACGTGACTATACTTTCTACTCCAGGGTACATGACTCATATAGCAGAATAGATTATTTTTTAATTAGTCACAGACTGCTCTCGTTTCACCCGCTGACACAAATTGACCCAATGATTTGGTCGGACCATGCCCCAGTTTTACTATCCTTGACATTGCCAGAACTCTCATCGAGAGAGTGGACTTGGTCCTTGAACCCGGGGCTTCTTAAAAATCCCACTTGCCAAGAGGCAATCAGGACAGCCATCTCAGATTTCTTCAATAATCACAAGGATGATCCCACAGCTTTGCCATTTCAGTGGGAGGCCCTAAAGGGAGTCATACGGGGAGTACTCATCCAACAAGGGGCACGATTGAAGAAGGATAGGGCTTCTGACATTATTAATCTTCTGACGCATATTCAGTCTTTAGAGTTGAATCACAAAAGATCACAAAACCCACAGGTCATGATTGATCTGTTGAAAGCTAGAACTGACTTGAGCTCATTGCTAGATACAGCAACAGCGAGACAGAGAGACCGCTTCCGTAGATATCTATATGAATACTCAGACAAGCCTGGTAGAGCTTTAACACGATTTTTGCCTCCTCGAATTCCTACTACATATATACCCATCATTAAATCTAAATCAGGTAAATCTCTTCATTCCCCTCTGGAGATTGCAGACTCATTTAGGGATTATTACAATTCCCTTTACAACCTTAGGGGACCTTTGGCAGACATGGCCATGTCCGACTTCCAGGAAAGAGTGGATGATTATGTAAATAGCACTCCGATTCCCCCTCTACCGTCTGAGGAAGTGGTGGCCCTTGAGACCCCATTCTCGGAACAGGAGGTATTGGACACGGTCAAGTCTTTGGCAAATAGCAAAAGCCCCGGCCCGGATGGATTCCCGGCTAATTTTTATAAATTATTTGCACCAAATTTAATATCATTTATGACGGAGCTCTTCAATTCCATCTCTGAGAATTGCCATTTTGCCCCTCAAACCTTAGAGGCCACAATTGTCGCTATTCCCAAACCAGGAAAGGACCCCTTGGTATGCGCAAATTATCGGCCTATCTCCCTAATTAACGTAGATGTAAAAGTATATGCCAAAGCAATTGCAAACAGACTAAGCTCACTACTTCCTAGCTCTATTCATGGAGATCAGGCTGGTTTTGTACACCGCAGAGAGGCTAGAGATAATACTATAAAAACATTGCTCCTTACCTCCCATATGCATAAACATAAGATCCCAGCATGTCTATTATCTATTGACGCAGAAAAGGAATTCGATCGCCTGGGGTGGAGCTTCCTGAGGTCTGCCTTGACACAACTTGGGTTGGGTCCGGACATGCTAGGTAGGATTATGGCACTATATCAGGGTCCCACAGCCCGATTTAAAGTTAATGGTATTTTCTCATCCCCTTTTCATATAGCTAATGGCACAAGACAGGGATGCCCTCTTTCTTCCTTACTCTACATCATTGCAATGGAGCATCTGGTGGTAGCACTGAGGAACGCATCAGATATCAAAAGTGTCAATGTTGGTCAGAATCATTTTAAATTGTCCATCTATGCAGATGACCTTTTGATTTACATCACTAATCCGACCATTGGCTTCCCAGTGCTGATGAGAGAGTTCCAACGGTTTGGAGAAGTATCTAATTTTAAAGTTAACTATTCCAAGACAGAGGCCCTAAATATATCTCTCCCTGACGATTTAGTTCTGAGACTTCAAACTTCCTTCCCATTTAAATGGGAGGATAAAGCAATAAAGTACCTGTGAGTTTGGATCCCGAGAGATGGGGTAGACCTGTTTTCATTGAACTATGTCCCACTTCTACACAAAACGTTTTTGGATCTTAAAAAATACAGTAGACCTCAGCTTTCATGGTTCGGCCATATCAACGTTATTAAAATTTATATTCTCCCTCGTTTCCTTTATCTTTTTCAAACTTCCCCAATAGCAATACCTGATTATTTCTTTAATCGTTTACAATCTGCTATCAATAGTATTGTTTGGGGCACTCGCAGACCCCGAATTAGGCTCTCAGTTTTGACTAGATCCAAGACACAGGGGGGCACAGGTCTCCCTAATTTCAAACGATACTATCAAGCTATTCTCTTGTCTAGATTGGTTGATTGAAGATATAATGACTTGCACAAACAGTGGGTGACTATAGAAAAACTCTCCCCTGCCTCTCTATATTGGGCACCATGGAGTGGTGCCATTTCTAGGCCCCCGATCTCAGACTTTCCACCACTTACGCAGATAGTGCTGAGATTTTGGGATAGAAATGGGGGGAAACTGAAACTTAGTAATACACCGTGCAGACTAAGCCTCCTCTTCGACAACATTGATTTCCCCCCAGCGGTAGATAGGACTATGTTTTTATGTTGGAGATCTGTTGACCGGGTGAGATTGGGACAGGTGGCGGACAGGCTCTCTGGGCTCTCCGATGTGGGGGGAGTTGGGGGACATATGCCGTAGCAGGCCACGGTCTTGGCTTTAATTCACCCAGTTGAAGGACTTCCTCTCAGGTATTTCTTTTAACAGACCGACCCAATTTGAGTCCTTGATGCTGTCTACTGAGGGCCCTACTCACATAGTCTCTTTGCTTTATAATTTGATCCTGGAAACAGTATCTATTGACACCCCTAGCTTTATTACAGCATGGGAGAGAGACTTGCAGACTACCCTCTCTGAGGCTGACTGCCTGAAGACCTTTACCCTTACTCACAAGATCTCTGTCTCTTGCAGATCACAAGAGAAAAATTATAACATTTTAACACGCTGGTATAGGTGTCCTGTGCTTCTCCATAAATTCAACCCTGCAATCCCAAATATATGCTGGAGATGCGACAACGAGGAAGGGTCTATGCTTCATATATGGTGGTCTTGTAGACTTCTGCGTCCATTTTGGGGTGCGGTTTTTAATGCCTTTCACTTGATGACGGGTGTCCACTGTGAACCATCCCCTCAAATTGCCCTCCTTTCATTGATTCCTGGGTCTATAGCAACCATAAAGGAATTCTGAGATTCTGCTTAGTGGCTGCCAGAACAATTATCCCCCGATACTGGAGAGCGGTGAGGGTTCCATCTGCGGCTGAGTGGGTGTCCGAAATGGATAGATTGGGCCGCATTGGGTCGATGATTGCTCAAGATTGCGACTCTGTGACCGTTCAGGGCCAAATATGGTTCCTTTGGGACACATTCAAGGTGAGCTTAGAGTTTCGGGGACTGGTTAAGTGAGTTCTCATAACCCCCATAGAAGGTAATTGGGACCGAGGATGGTTTAGCCCCCCCTCCCTTTCCCCACTTCCAATCTTTTGTCTCTATTTCCTTTCCTATCTCTTTACCTGATTTTATTTCTTCTTCACTGTCCTTTTCCTACACCATTTAAGAATGTTTATTTTAAAATTTACTAAGTGGTGTTTGGACAACCTGAGATATTTTGGATTACAAGTTTGATTTGTTTCTTCATAAGGTTGCATTATACCTGAATTCATATGTATTCATTCATATGTATACTATTTTTCTTGATTATTTTTCCTGTTTGTTGTATCTTATCTTTGAAAAATTTTAATAAATATATTTACGGGAAAAAAAAAAAAAAGCTATGGAGCACCGCAAAAATGAGATTGACAGCAGGAAAAAACCTTGACGCTCGTTTCGCTCAAGGTGATGTTGCTTTATCAAGAGGCTGCTACAGTGTTGAGGAAAAGGACCTTTAAGTATGCCCCAAGAGCGGTCATGTGTCAGTGCATGCGGAGAGAGGAGGATCACCATGGCACAGGTAAACGGCAGCTCACAATCAAAGGGGAAACAAAACAAGGCGGTAATTATAAGTGAACAGAATCACCAAACACTATGGAGAATACAAGTATTATGATATAAGAGCCGCATGGTATTAACCAAAAAATAGAACATAATAATGAAAAATTGCATAAGGAAATATATGTGACATCCTAATACAATAATGCATAATAGCAAAGGGGCACAGTACAAAAGTTAAACATAGGGCTGATGGGCATAAATAAATGGCACACAGAAGTACAAATAATAATGATCCACAAAACCAGATGCTTGAAGCTTCCCCAATCGTAAACGTGACGAACATATCAGTCTCACATAGCACTGCACTGAATGAAAGGAGAAGAAATTAGTACAGAATAAACACAAATATAAAATAGATAAAAGAATAAAATGAATTGCCATCAACAAAGTGTATATTAAAGATCAGAGTCTGCAGGAGAACAAATGAACGTATATGTACAGTACAGACCAACAGTTTGGACAGACCTTCTCATTTAAAGATTATTCTGTATTTTCATGACTATGAAAATTGTACATTCACACTGAAGGCATCAAAACTATGAATTAACACATGTGGAATTATATACTTAACAAAAAAGTGTGAAACAACTGAAAATATGTCTTATATTCTAGGTTCTTCAAAGTAGCCACCTTTTGCTTTGATGACTGCTTTGCACACTCTTGGCATTCTCTTGATGAGCTTCAAGAGGTAGTCACCAGAAATGGTTTTCACTTCACAGGTGTGCCCTGACAGGTTTATTAAGTGGGATTTCTTGCCTTATAAATGGAGTTGGGACCATCAGTTGTGTTGTGCAGAAGTCTGGTGGATATACAGCTGATAGTCCTACTCAACAGACTGTTAGAATTTGTATTATGGCAAGAAAAAAGCAGCTAAGTAAAGAAAATCGAGTGGCTATCATTACTTTAAGAAATGAAGGTCAATCAGTGCGAAAAATTGGGCAAACTTTGAATGTGTCCCCAAGCGCAGTTGCAAAAACCATCAAGCGCTACAAAGAAACTGGCTCACATGAGGACCGTCCCAGGAAAGGAAGACCAAGAGTCACCTCTGCTTCTGAGGATAAGTTTATCCGAGTCACCAGCCTCAGAAATCGCAGGTTAACAGTAGCTCAGATTAGAAACCAGGTCAATGCCACACTGAGTTCTAGCAGCAGACACATCTCTAAATAACTGATAAGAGGAGACTTTGTGCAGCAGGCCTTCTTGGTAAAATAGCTGCTAGGAAACCACTGCTAAGGACAGGCAACAAGCAGAAGAGACTTGTTTGGGCTAAGTAACACAAGGAAATCTGTGCTTTGGTCTGATGAGTGCAAATTGAGATCTTTGGTTCCAACCACCGTGTCTTTGTGCGACGCAGAAAAGGTGAACGGATGGACTCTACATGCCTGGTTCCCACCGTGAAGCATAGAGGAGGAGGTGTGATGGTGTGGGGGTGCTTTGCTGGTGACACTGTTGGGGATTTATTCAAAATTGAAGGCATACTGAACCAGCATGGCTACCACAGCATCTTGCAGCGGCATGCTATTCCATCCGGTTTGCGTTTAGTGGGACCATCATTTATTTTTCAACAGGACAATGACCCCAAACACACCTCCAGGCTGTGTAAGGGCTATTTGACCAAGAGGGAGAGTGATGGGGTGCTACGCCAGATGACCTTGCCTCCACAGTCACCAGACCTGAACCCAATCGAGATGGTTTGGAGTGAGCTGGACCGCAGAGTGAAGGCAAAAGGGCCAACAAGTGCTAAGCATCTCTGGGAACTCCTTCAAGATTGTTGGAAGACCATTTCCAGTGACTACCTCTTGAAACTCATCAAGAGAAATCCAAGAGTGTGCACAGCAGTCATCAAAGCAAAAGGTGGCTACTTTGAAGAACCTAGAATATAAAACATATTTTCAGTTGTTTCACACTTTTTTGTTAAGTATATAATTCCACATGTGTTAATTCATAGTTTTGATGCCTTCAGTGTGAATGTACAATTTTCATAGTCATGAAAATACAGAAAAATCTTTAAATGAGAAGGTGTGTCCAAACTTTTGGTCTGTACTGTATATACATTCAGGAGACCTTGCTTAAAAAAATGGTGCAAAGCTTAGAGCTTCATTTAGGCCCCGCGGAACCACGGTGTCCAGAGTAAGCATGCATCTGGCCTCTTTATGGGCTAGAAGTTTTGCGGCATTGCCTCCCCAGGAGCCAAGATGTAACACATCTATTCCATGCACCTTCAATGTCCTTGGATCCAAATTATGTACGGCCCGGACGTGGCGTGGTAATGTCTTGAGCTCCCAGGGATCATCCACCATCCTGGCCGTGCCAATGTCCCGCACGTGCTCCTGCACCCTGACTCACAGCTCTCGCGTAGTCAAATGTATATCAGGCCGCAACCACAAGTGGCATAGTAGACGACATTGGTGGTGCCACACGAGATGTAATTCGTAATCCTAAATACAAGAGAGCCGTCAGATGATGCAAAGGATGCACTTCGGAAGAAATTGGAGCAGGCAAGACAGTGGCCACAGGGAAAGCAAACCACTGTGGGTCCGTGGGACCGAAATGGGTTTGATGGAGATGGAACATAGTTGGTGGATACCAAGCGATCCCCCAAGTTTTTGGCACGCCGTACCTTCATCAGTGGGGGATTACCAAGGTGGCTTCGCAGGGAGGGCTCCATGCCAATACCCCAATGTTTAGTCAAAATCGTCCGAATAGAGTCCCATTCTTGATTGAAGGTAGAAATATAGCGGGTACCTTCTTGTTCTTTCACCACCTCCCCCGATCGGGCTGGGTACAATAACTGGTTACAGGGAGTTCCCCGTGCCCTCCGATAGCCACGGTCGATGCTCCTGTTACTATATCCACGATTCCTAAAACGATCAGCCAGATCTGCGGCCTGTGTCTCAAATTTAGTCAGTGGAGCAAATCCGCCTCATCCTGTCTGACCGGGCCGGCCCTAATCATCGATGAATTATGTGCGGACTCAGTGTTTAAAAGCATTTACTGCCGTAGGTTTGCGGTAGACGTCAGTCTGAATAGCGGAGTGGGCATCCACCTCCAGAGTGACATCAAGAAAATCAATGCATTTAGTATGATGTGTATAAGTGAGTTTGATCCCACGTGAGTTAGAATTGAGTCGCACCATAAAATTATCAAGCTCCTTCACCGTTCCCCGCCAAAAAAATAAAATGTCATCAATGTATCTCAGTAAAGACTCGACCTGGTCCACACCCCGCGCGCCCTCGTCACCAAACAGGTCCCTCTCCCATGCCCCAAGGAAGAGGCTGGCATACGAGGGTGTGCAGGCCTCCCTAATGGCTGTGCCTCGCTTTTGGAGATACACCGTGTCTTTAATTAAAAAATAATTATGTGAGAGGATGAGGTGAAGGAGCTCAAGGATAAATTCACGCGATTGGCCATCCAGGTCGGAGGTTCTGAGGAAGAGGCGGACCACTTCCAGGCCCAGATCATGGCTGATACAAGTGTACAGGCTCTCAACATCGGCCGTCACCATCAGAGTGCCGTCCTCCACAAGGACGCCATCAACCCGAGTAAGGACATTCATTGTGTCCTTTATATGTCTGTCAATGTATTTGCATATCAATTCACATAGGCCTCCCAAACCAGGCACGATCGGACCTCCCAGGGGGCTGACAGCGTCCTTGTGGATCTTGGGGAGGAGATAGAAGGTAGCTGTTTTTGGAAACTGCACTGTAAGAGCCTCCACTGTTTTCTTGTTGATAACTCCTTGTTCACAGGCATGAGCCAGGATCCCCTGGAGCACCACGGAGAACGTTGCTGTTGGGTTAAAAGATAATTTAGTATAGATGTTGAGCCCCGGAATTGGCGAAGTGTCTCCTTTTCATATTTGGAACAGGGCCACACCAGTATGTTCCCTCACTTGTCCGCCGGTTTAAAGAACACGTCTTGAAGAGACTGAAACTGTTGAATGGCTACATGTTGAAAGTGTGTCAAATTATCAAATCTCCGGCGTGTGGAGAGAAGTTTAAGGTCCTCCGTGACCAATCGCACAAATATCTCCACAGCCGGACTGAGGGACAAGGGTGGGAAACGTGTGGATTTAGGGTACAAGCATTGCAATGACCCACCTGTTGAAAGAGTTCCCTGCTTCAAAAGGAGGTCCTCTAAATTTTGTAGGGCCTCTTTCTCCACAGCGCTCCTAGGGTCTCCATCACCACGCGACCTTGAATGGAGTTTATGGAGAATCAGTTTGCGGGCAAACATGTGGAGGTTCTTGAGAGCAGTGAAAAAAAGAATGGCATTTGTTTTTGAAAATGATAGGCCTCTCCCAAGAACCTCCACCTGTGCAGCAGATAGTATACAGTATGTGTAGATAGGTTAATGATATGGAGCCCCCCCTGGGATACACCAACCTGGAATGGAGTCTGTTTCCTTCTGTTATTCAGTCTAGTCTGGACCCTTTGTGGGGGGTAGGTGGCTTGTCTGGCATGAGAGCCTGATGGTTCCAGAGGGAAACGGTCATCTGTAGACGTCAATGACGCTGTTGATACCGAACGTGAGCGGGAATAGTTGCTATTCCTAAAGCAAGAGTGTGACCTTTCAGATGGAAGCCTACATCTATAAACACTCGAGGTCTGTTTATCCCGTATATCATGATGTAATTTTTGGTCTTACTTGAATAAATTTCTTTGACCCACTTTTGGGATTCAGCGTCAATGTCGTCATTTAGTTTCTTCAGATCGTCACTAGTCATGTCTCTCTTGAGCTGGATCTGAAGCTGCTCAATTTCAGTTTCAATCTCCGAAAAGGATGCCTCATTCAACTTCGTTTTACTCACTCTTTTCGCCTTTGTCCTCATACTGCTTGAGTCGGCAGGTTTTTGTGATACACCAGTCCACTGGTAAAGAGTATTAAGAGTGCCAAGAGTGTGCAAAGCAGTCATCAAAGCAAAAGGTGGCTACTTTGAAGAACCTAGAATATAAGACATATTTTCAGTTGTTTCACACTTTTTTGTTAAGTATATAATTCCACATGTGTTAATTCATAGTTTTGATGCCTTCAGTGTGAATGTACAATTTTCATAGTCATGAAAACACAGAAAAGTCTTTAAATGAGAAGGTGTGTCCAAACTTTTGGTCTGTACTGTATGTTAATATCCCCCATCCAGGTATATATGGCCCCGCTCTTCCTATTATACGTAGTCCTCATCCTGGTATGCGTGGCACCCCTTATCCCCATCCTGGGATACATGGCACCCCCCCTCATCCATGTATGCATGGCACCCCTCATCCCTCTTCCTGGTATGCATGCCCCTTCATCCCTCTTCCTGGTATGCATGGCACCCCTCATCCTTGTATGCATGGCACCCCTCATATGCATAGCACCCCTCATCTTTGTATGCATAGCACCCCTCATCCCTCTTCCTGATATGCATGGCACCCCTCATCCCTAATCTTGGTATGTATGGCTCCCCTCATCCATCTTCCTGGTATGCAAGGCTCCCTCCATCCCTCTTCCTGGTATGCATGCCCACCCATCCTTCTTCCTGGTATGCATGCACCCCCCTAATCCCTATCACGCTGCACAAAAAAAAATAAACAATTATACTCACCTCGCTCTCCTCCAGCGCTTGGTCCTGGTCTACTGCCAAGCACTGGTCTCACTGTGCGAGACAGGCATGGCGTCACTTGCACGCGCCCTCACAATGTGAGATCAGCTGCCGGAATACTCACTGCTCCACAAGCTGGGACTGTGTGCGTGGAGAGCAGTGACTTCATACTCCTTAATAGCCAGCACACAGTGTAGCCACAGTGTGGCTCCTGCTGCCGAGCGATCACGTGTAACCGCTATCAAAGAGCACGAATGTTCACCCCTCTCCACGCCCATGGGCGTGAAGAGGGGTGAATATTTATGCTCTTTAATAGCAGGCACACGCGATCACATGACAGCAGCAGGAGCCGCGCTGCAGCTACACTGTGTGCCCACTAGTAAGGAGAATGAATATTCAGTTCTCCCCACTCCCATGGGTGTGGGGAGCAGTGAATGTTCATTTTCTTTAGCAGCAGGCACACGCAGGAGCTGCAGCAGGCCCCTGCCTACTGTGACCGCTACTCCGCCACTCCCCCCGCAGTGTGTGTGTATATATGTGTATATATGTATATATATATATATTTATATATATATATATATATATATATATACACACACACCACATTCAGACTATAACACGCACCCCCCCACTTTCCTCCAAATTTTTGGAGGAGAAGAGTGCGCTTTATAGTCCGAAAAATATGGTTATGGGCCCCTCATAGCCCTCCATTCAATGTATTGAGCGCCACATAGCCCTCAATTTAATATAGTAGGTCCCACATAGCCCTTCAATTAATGTATTGGGTACCACATAGTTTTACTTATAATATAATGGATTCTACCTGCCCCTCCATTTAATATAATGGGCCCCACATAGATTTACTTATGATATAATGGCACCCACATAGCCCTCCATTCAATATAAGGGATGTGCCCCACATAGAATTCCATTTAATATAACTGGAACCACAAAACCCTTCATTTAATATAATTGGCCCCACATGGCCCAACATTCAATATAATGGACCCCACATAGATCTACCTATATTATAAAGACCCCTACGCAATCCTGTATTTAATGCAATGGGCCCCATGCAGCCCTGCCTTGCATAGCCCTCCATTTAATAGCCCCACATGCCATTCCATATAAAAGGCCACACATAGCCTTCCCCTTTGTCACTGCAGTGTCACCGGAGCACACGCTTTCCCGTTGGCGTGCCACCGGAGCACACCCTATCTCGTTGACATGCCACTGGAGCACACCCTTTCCCGTTGGCTTGCCACCGGAGCACACCCTCTCCCGTTCGTGTGCCACCAGAGCACACCATTTTCCCATTGGCGTGCCACAGCACTTAACTTAATGGGTACCACATAGCTCTCAAATTAATATAATGGATCAGACATAGCCCTTCAGTTAATGGAATGGGCACCAGATAGCTTTACATATAAAATAATGGGCCAAATATAAACCTCCATTTAATGTTATGGGCCCCACATGGATTTTCATATAATATATTGGGACCCACATAGCCCTCCATTCAAAATAAGGGGTTCCAAATAGCCTTCCATTTATTATAATGTGCCACACATAGCTTTCCATTTAATATAATGGAACCCACAAAACCCTTCCTTTAATATAATGGGCCCCACGTAGCCCTCAGTTTAATAAAATGGGTCCCATATAGCCCAATATTTAATATAATTGGCCTCACATAGCTTAACATCTATAATATAAGGCGGGATGCGTGTCTCTGTCTGAAGCCTCGATAGACTGCGCATGCGTGACGCGCAGTCTGGCTCCAGAGAGAAGCACGCATCCAGCCGTTACAGGTAAGAGGAGGTGTATGGCACCGGAGATCGCGCGGTATGCTTAGACACTGAACGCATAGCGCGATCTCCGGCGCCATACTTACATATTTACCTGACCGGGTGTCTTCAGCAAAATGGCGCCGGACAGCGCGGTGCTCTGGCGCCGCACTCCTCCCCCTGCCTCCGGCAGAGAGGACGCAGCAGCGCTGGAGTACAGAGCAGAAAGGTTAGTATAACTGTTTATTTTTTTTGTTTGTGTGTACAGTGTGAAAGGAATGAGGGGGCCACACATAACAGGATTGTGGGGTGAGGGGACCATGCATATATCAGGATTTGGGGGGGTGAGGGGTACCACACATACCAGCATTGGGGGGTGAGGGGTACCACACATACCAGGATTGGGAGTGAGGGGTACCACACATACCAGGATTGGGGGTGAGGGGTACCACTCATACCAGGATTTGGGGGTGAGAGGTACCATGCATACCAGGATTGGGGGGTGAGGGGTACCACACATACCAGGATTGAGGGGTGAGGGGTACCACACATACCAGGATTGGGGGTGAGGGATACCACGCATACCAGGATTGGGGGGGTGAGGGGTACCACACATACCAGGATTGGGGGTGAGGGGTACCACACATACCAGGATTGGGGGTGAGGGGTGCCACGCATACCAGGATTGGGCGTGAGGGGTGCCACGCATACCAGGATTGGGGGTGATGGGTGCCACACATACCAGGATTGGGGGTGAGGGGTACCAAAAAATACCAGGATTGGATGGTGGGGACAGAATGGGGGCAGCACAAATACAAGGAGGGGGACAGCACATACCAGTATGGGAGACCATATATCAATAAAAATGCTCGCCACCCGGGCGTAGAACGGGTTCAATAGCTAGTATAATACAAAGGGCCTTTCAAAACCCTCCATTTAATACAGTGGGCCCCATGTAGCCCTGCAAGTAATAAAATGGGTCCCACAAAAAACTCCATTTATTATAATAGCTTTACATATAATATAAAGGGCCCTTTAAAACCCTCCATTTAATACAGTGGGTCCCATGTAGCCCTGTAAGTACTATAATGGGTCCCACAAAGAACTCCATAGGACCTATATAGCTTTCTATTTATTATAATGGGCACCACATAGCTTTACATATAATATGGGCCCCACAAAACCCTTCATTTAATATGTGCACCACATAGGTCTCAATTTACTGTAATGGGCCCCACATAGCCCTCAATTTATTATATGGGCCCCACATAGCCCTCCAATTAATATAATGGGACCCATACAGCCCTCCATTTAATATACTGAGTCCAACATAGCCCTCCATTTAATACAATGGGCCCCATACAGCCCTCCACATAAAATAATGGATGCCACATAGCCCTTCATTTAATATAAAGGGCCCCACATGGCACTAAATTTAATATAACTGCCCCATATACCCTTTCATTTAATATAATGGGCCCCACATAGCCCTCCATTTAACGTAATGGGTACCACATAGCCCTCAAATTAATATAATGGATCCGACATAGCCCTTCAATTAATGGAATGGGCACCACATAGCTTTACATATAAAATAATGGGCCAAATATAACGCTCCATTTAATGTTATGGGCTCCACATGTATTTTATTATAATATATTGGGACCCACATAGCCCTCCATTAAAAATAAGGAGTTCCATATAGCCTTCCATTTATTATAATGTGCCATACATAGCCTTCCATTTAATATAATGGAACCCACAAAACCCTTCCTTTAAGATAATGGGCCCCCACGTAGCCCTCAATTTAATAAAATTGGTCCCATATAGCCCAATATTTAATATAATGGGCCCCACATAGCTTAACATATAATATAAAGGGCCCTTCAAAACCCTCCATTTAATACAGTGGGCCCCATGTAGCCCTGCAAGTACTATAATGGGTCCCACAAAGAACTCCATTTATTATAATAGGACCTATATAGCTTTCTATTTATTATAATGGGCACCACATAGCTTTACATATAATATGGGCCCTACAAAACCCTTCATTTAATATGTGCACCACATAGCTCTCAATTTACTGTAATGGGCCCCACATAGCCCTCCAATTAATATAATGGGACCCATACAGCCCTCCATTTAATATACTGAGTCCAACATAGCCCTCCATTTAATATAAGGGGTCACATATAGCCATCCACATAATATAATGGGTGCCACATAGCTCTTCATTTAATATAAAGGGCCCCACATGGCACTAAATTTAATATTACCGCCCCATATACCCTTTAATTTAATATAATGGGCCCCACATAGCCCTCCATTTAACGTAATGGGTACCACATAGCCCTCAAATTAATATAATGGATCTGACAGAGCCCTTCAATTAATACAATGGGCATCACATTGCTTTACATATAAAATAATGGGCCAAATATAACCCTCCATTTAATGTTATGGGCGCCACATGGATTTTATTATAATATATTGGGACCCACCTAGCCCTCCATTCAAAATAAGGGGTTCAATATAGCCTTCCACTTATTATAATGTGCCATACATAGCCTTCCATTTAATAAAATGTGACCCACAAAACCCTTCATTTAATACAATGGGCCCCACGTAGCCCTGCAATTATTATAATGGGCACTGCATCGCCATCCATTTAATATGAGCCCATATGGTATTCCATATAACAGTCCATACATCGCCTTCCTTTTGTCATTGCAGTGCCACCGAAGCACACCCTTTCCCACTGGCGTGCCATCGGAGCACACCATTTCCCAATGACGTGACACTGGAGGACACCCTCTCCCATTGGAGTGCCACCAGAGCACCTTTCCCGTTGGCGTGCCACCGGAGCACACCTTTTCCCGTTGGAGTGCTATCGGAGCACATTTTTCCCCGTTGGCGTGCCACCGGAGCACACCCTTTCCTGTTGGCGTCCCACTGGAGCACACTCTTTCCCGTTGGCGTGCCACCAGAGCACACCCTTTCTCGCTGGAGTGCCACCAGAGAACACCCTTTCCCGTTGGAGTGCCACCAGGGAACACACATTCCCGTTGGAGTGCCACGGGAGCACACCCTTTACCGTTTTTTCACCTAACCATCCATTCAATATAAAGGATCCTATACAGCCCTCCATTAATTAGAATATGCCCTATATAGCCTTCCCTTTAATATAATGGGCCCCACATAGACCTCAATTTAATAAAATGGGTCCCATATAGCCCAATATTTAATATAATGGGCCCCACATAGCTTTACATATAATATAAAGGGCCCTTCAAAACCCTCCATTTAATACAGTGGGCCCCATGTAGCCCTGCAAGTACTATAATGGGTCCCACAAAGAACTACATAGGACCTATAAAACTTTCTATTTATTGTAATGGGCACCACATAGCTTTACATATAATATGGGCCCCACAAAACCCTTCATTTAATATAATGTGCCCCACATAGCTCTCAATTTATTGTAATGGCCCCACATAGCCCTCAACTTATTATATAGGCCCCACATAGCCCTCCATTTAATATAATGGGCCCCATACAGCCCTCCATTTAATATACTGAGTCCAACATAGTCCTCCATTTAATATAAGGGGTCACGTATAGCCCTCCACATAATATAATGTGTACCACATAGCTCACCATTTAATATAAAAGGTCCCACATGGCACTAAATTTAATATAGTGGCCCCATATACCATTTAGTTTAATATAATGGGACCCACATAGACCTCCATTTAATGTAATGGGTATCACATATCCCTCAAATTAATATAATGGATCCGATATAGCCCTTCAATTAATGTAATGGGCACCACATAGCTTTACATATAAAATAATGGGCCAAATATAACCTTCCATTTAATGTTATGGGCACCAACATTGGTTTTATAATATATTGGGACCCACATAGTTCTCCATTCAATATAAGGTGTTACATATAGCCCAAAATTTATTATAATGTGCCCTACATAGCCTTCCATTTAATGTATTGTGGCCCACAAAACCCTTCATGTAATACAATGGGCCCCACGTAGTCCTGCCATTATTGTAATGGGTCCAACAAAGAACTCCACTTAACCCCTTTAAAGCCCATGACGTACTAATATGCGTCTGTGCCCTGGGCTTTAAGAGCCTGACCCATATTAGTACGTCATCGTGATCGCGCGCACACACAGGCTGTGCGGGCGCGATCGCTGCCGGGTGTCAGCTGATTGTCACAGCTGACACCCGGTACTATGTGCAGGGAGCGGTCACGCACCGCTCCCGGCACATTTACCCCCCGCAATGCTGCGATCGAAGTCGATCGCAGCATTGCGGTGGCAAGGGGAGGTGATCGGTATACTCACCTCCTCTTCCGGCCTCCAGCGCTGTCTGCCGTGGCTTCCCGGGTGTTGCCATGATGACCCGATGTCGTCATGACAACATCCGTGTCACCAGGCAGCAGGAACATTGTTTGGTCATGCGCAGTACACGACCAAACAATGTTCTCACTGTGAAGTGCTGACAGCCTGCATGGCACAGGGATGGTGCTCCATCCCTATGGTGTGCAGGCGATCAGAATAAAAAAAGTGAAAGTCCCAGAGTGGGACAAAGTAAAAAAGTGTAAAAACTCTCAGAAAGTGAAAAAAAAAAAAAAATTGTAAAAATATAAAAAAAATAATAAAAAAAATAATCCACCAAAAATAAAAATATAATGTACCCATAAATAAATATTATGAAAAAAGAGCAAACAAACAATAAAAGTACACATATTTGGTATCGCCGCGTCCGGAACAACCTGACCTATAAAACTGTCCCACTAGTTAACCCCTTCTGTGAACACGGTAAAAAAAATAAATAAAAACAAAGCAAAAAACAATGCTTTATCATCATACTGCCAAGCAAAAAATGGAATAACACACAATCAAAAAGACGAATATAAATAGAAATGGTACAGCTGAAAACATCATCTTGTCCTGAAAAAAACAAGCTGCCATACAGCTCCATCATCCAAAAAATCAAAAAGTTATAGCTCTCAGAATAAAGCAATGCAAAAAAATATTTTTTTCTATAAAATAGCTTTTATTGTGTAAAAGCGCCAAAACATAGAAAAACTATATAAATGTGGTACCGTTGTAAACGTAATGACCCAAAGAATAAAGCTACCTTATCAATTTTACCACACGCGGAACAGAATAATAAAAAAAAAAAAACAATTCCTGAATTGTTGGTTTTAGTTTATTTTGCCTCCCAAAAATCGGAATAGAAAGCGATCAAAAGATGTCACATGCCTAAAAATGGCACCAATAAAAACGTCAACTCATCCCGCAAAAAACGAGCCATCACATGACTGTCTGCCAAAATCTGGAAAAATTATAGCTCTCAAAATATGGCGATGCAAAAACTAGATTTTACAAAAAATGCGTATTTTAGTGTATGACAGCTGTCAATAATAAAAACCCCATATGATTCTGTTATCACTGCAATCACACCGACCCGAAGAATAAAATCGTCTAATCACTTATACCACACGAGGAACGGCGTAAAAAATAAACTCTAGGGTTAGGGTTGTGCTAGGGTTAGGGTTGTGCTAGGGTTAGCGTTGGGCTAGGGTTAGGGCTTGGGTTGGGGTTAGGGTTGGGGTTGGGATTTTTTTCAAAAGTAAGAAAAAAAGATGACGATATGGCAACTAGTGTTGAGTGCAAGTGCTCGCTACTTGAGTTTGCATCGGGTGCTCTTGTATGCATTGAGTATCGTGGGTATTTGAGTGACATGCTCGAGTCTCCGCCCCATATGCTTCGCGGCCAAAAAAACTTTGCGGGGATTGCCTGTCATGCACGAGCGATCCCTGCATGTTTTTTTTTGGGTGTCTAATAACCGTGAAACATGCAGGGCAGGGACTCGAGCATGTAACTCGAGCACACGCAGTACATGGTGCATACCTGAGTACCCGATGCAAACTCAAGTAGCGAGCACTTGCGCTCAAGACTAATGACAACTTATTCAATATGATGACCTAATGTTATCAAATTCTGTGTCATACCTCTGGGTTCAAAATGTTCACTATACCCCTTGATAAAATCCTTGAGGGGTATAGTTTCCAAAATGGGGTCACTTGTGGGGGAGCTCCAATGTTTAGACACACAGGGAATCTCCAAAAGCGACATGGTTCCAATTTGTTAGCGGACACCATGTCATGTTTGGAGAGCCCCTGTGTGCCTAAACATTGTAGCTCCCCCACAAGTGACCCCATTTTGGAAACTAGACACCCCAAGGCACCTATCTAGATGCATAGTGAGCACTTGGAACCCCCAGGTGCTTCACAAATTAATCCGTAAAAATAAAAGTGTTTTTTTTTCACTTTTTCATTTTTACAAATCAATTTGTGAAGCATCTGGGGGTTACAAGTGCTCACTATGCATCTAGATAGGTGCCTTGGGGGGTCTAGTTTCCAAAATGGGGTCACTTGTGGGGGAGTGCCAATGTTTAGGCACACAGGGGCTCTCCAAACGCAACATGGTGTCCGCTAACAATTTGAGCCGATTTTCCATTCAATTTGTTAGCGGACACCAGATCGCGTTTGGAGAGCCCCTGTGTGCCTAAACATTGGAGCTCCCCCATAAGTGACCCCATTTTGGAAACTAGACCCCAAAGGCACCTATCTAGATGCATAGTGAGCACTTAGAACCCCCATGTGCTTCACAAATTGATTCGTAAAAATGAAAAACTGGAAAAAAAAATACTTTTCATTTTTACGGATTAATTTGTGAAGCACCTGGGGGTTCAAAAAGCTCACCATCCATCTAGATAAGTTCCCAGTTGGGTCTAGTTTCCAAAATGGGGTCACTTGTGGGGGGTTTCCACTGTTTAGGCACATCAGGGGCTCTCCAAACGCAACATGGCGTCTGCTAATTATTCAAGCAAATTTTACAATCAAAAATTCAAATGGCGCTCCATCCCTTCCGAGCCATGCCATGCGCCCAAACAAATTTTGGGGTTCATTTTTTCCTGTTACCCCTGCAAAAATAAAAAAATATGGGTCTAAAGTAACATTTTTGTGAAAAAAGTTAAATGTTAATTTTTTTCTTCCACATTCCAAAAATTCCTGTGAAGCACCTGAAGGGTTAATAAAGTTCTTTAATGTGGTTTTGAGCACCTTGAGGGGTGCAGTTTTTAGAATGGTGTCACTTTTGGGTATTTACTGTCATTAAGACCTCTAAAAGTGACTTCAAATGTGATGTGGTCCCTAGAAAAATGGTTTTGTAAATTTTGTTGGAAAAATGAGAAATCGCTGGTCAACTTTTAACCCTTATAGCTCCATAACAAAAAGAAATTTTGGTTCCAAAATTGTGCTGATGTAAAGTAAACATGTTGGAAATGTTATTTATTAACTATTTTGTGTGACATATCTCTCTGATTTAAGGGCATAAAAATTCAAATTTTGAAAATTGCAAAATTTGCCAAATTTTCGCCAAATTTCCATTTTTTTCACAAATAAACGCAAGTGATATCGAAGAAATTTTACCATAATCATGAAGTACAATATGTCACAAAAAACAGTCTGAGAATCAGGGGGATCCGTTGAAGAGTTCCAGAGTAATTACCTCATAAATTGACAGTGGTCAGAATTGTAAAAATTGGCCTGGTCATTAACGTGCAAACCACCTTGGGTTGTAAAGGGGTTAATATAATGGGATCTGCATAGCATTCTATTTATTATAATAGGACCTGTATAGCACTCCATTTAATATAGCGGAACCCACATAACCCTCCATTTAAAATAATGGACCCCACAGTCTTCCATTTAATATAATTGGTGCCATATAGCTATTCATATAATATCACGGGACCAACATAGCCTTCCATTTAATATCAAGGGCCTCACATGGCACTAAATTTAATAATGGCCCATATACCCTATCATTTAAAATACTGTAATGGGCCCCACATAGCCCTCCATTTAATGTATTGAGCACCACATAGCCCTCAATTTAATACAGTTGGTTCCACATAGCCCTTCAATTAATGTATTGGGCACCACATAGCTTTATATATAATATAATGGGTCCTACCTACCCCTCCATTTAATATAATGGGCCCCACATAGATTTTCTTATAATATATTGGCACCCACATAGCTCTCCATTCAATATAAGGGGTCCTAAATAGCCCTCCATATAAAAGGCTACACATAGTCTTCCCTTTGTCATTGCAGTGCCATCAGAGCACACCTTTTCCCGTTGGCGTGCCACTGGAGCACACACTTTCCTGTTGGCGTGCCACTGGAGCACACCCTTACCCGTTGGTGCCCCACCGGAGAACAGCCTTTCCCGTTGGCGTGCTACCAGAGCACACCTTTTACCGTTGGCGTGTCACCGAAGCACACCCTTTCCCATTGGGAGTGCCACCGGAGCACACCGTCTCCCGTTGGGAGCATCACCGGAGCACACCCTTTCCCGCTGGGAGTGCCACCGGAGCACACCCTTTCCCATTGGGAGTGCCACCTGAGCAGACCCTTTCCCGTTGGGAGTGCCATCGGAGCACACCCCTTTGCATTGGGAGTGCTACCAGAGCACACCCCTTCCCGTTGGGAGTGCCACCGGAGCACACACTTTCCCGTTGATATGCCACCGGAGCACATCCATTCCCGTTTTACCACCGATGCACAACTTTAGGTGCATTTTTTTGGCCTTTTTGCTTACCACCGGGGCCACCCATCATGGGCTTTTTAGCCTACAACTGGGGTGCATTTTTTTGGCCTTTTGGCTTACCACCGGGGCCACCCATCATGGGCTTTTCAGCCTACAACCGGGGTGCCTTTTCCTTTGCCTTTTTGTTACTACCGGGGCCGCCCATCATAGGCTTTTTAGCTTACAACCGGGGTGCATTTTTTTGGCCTCTTTGCTTACCACCGGGGCCACCCATCATGAGCTTTTTAGCCTACAACCAGGGTGCATTTTTTGGTCATTTTGCTTACCACCGGGACCGCCTATTATGGGCTTTTTAGCCTACAACCGGGGTGCATTTTCTTTTTGGCCTTTTTGCTTACCACCAGGGCCGCCCATCATGGGCTTTTTAGCCTACAACTGGGGTGCCTTTTCTTTTACTTTTTTGCTTACCACCGGGGCCGCCCATCATGGGCTTTTTTGCCTACAACCGGGGTGCATTTTTTTGGCCTTTTTGCTTACCCCCGGGGCCTCCCATCATGGGCTTTTTAGCCTACAACTGGGGTGCATTTTTTTGGCCTTTTTGCTTACCACCGGGTCCGCCCATCATGGGCTTTTTAGCCTATAACCGGGGTGCATTTTTTTGGCCTTTCTGCTTACCACCGGGGCAGCCCATTATGGGCTTTTTAGCCTACAACCAGGGTTCATTTCTTGGTCATTTTGTTTACCACCGGGGCTGCCCATCATGGGCTTTTTAGCCTACGACCGGGGTGAATTTTTTTTGGCTTTTTGCTTAACACCGGGGCCGCCCATCATGGGCTTTATAGCCTACAAGCAGGGAGCATTTTTTTGGTCATTTTGGGTACCACTGGGGCCGCCCCTCATGGGCTTTTTAGCCTAGCCTACAACCGGGGTGCATTTTTTTGGCCTTCTTGCTTACCACCGGGGACGCCCATCATGGGATTTTTAGCCTACAACCGGGGTGCATTTTTTGGCCTTTTTGCCTACCACTGTTGCCGCCCATCATGGGCTTTTTAGCCTAAAACCGGGGTGCATTTTTTGGCCTTTTTGCTTACCACTGGGGCCGCCCATCATGGGCTTTTTAACTTTCAACCGAGGTGCATTTTTTTGGCCTTTTTTGCTTACCACCGGGGCCGTCCATCACGGGCTTTTTAGCCTACAACTGGGGTGCATTTTTTAGCCTTTTTGTTTACCACCGAGGCAGCCCATCATGGGCTTTTTAGCCTATAACCGGGGTGCATTTTTTGGTCATTTTGCTTACCACCAGGGCCACCCATCATGGGCATTTTAGCCTACAACCGGGGTGCATTTTTTTGGCCTTCTTGCTTACCACCAGGGCCGCCCTTCATGGGCTTTTTAGCCTACAACCGGGGTGCCTTTTATTTTGCCATTTTGCTTACCACCGGGGCCGCCCATCATGGGCTTTTTAGCCTACAACCGGGGTGCCTTTACTTTAGCCTTTTTGCTTACCACCGGGGCCGCCCATCACGGGCTTTTTAGCCTACGACCAGGGTGTATTTCTTTGGCTTTTTTGATTACCACCCCCATAATGGGCTTTTTAGCCTACGACTGGGATACATTTTTTGGCCTCTTTGTTTACCACCAGGGAAGCCCATCATGGGCTTTTTAGCCTACAACAGGGGTGCATTTTTTGGTCATTTTGCTTACTACCGGGGCCACCCATCATGGGATTTTTAGCCTACAACCGGGTTGCATTTTTTTGGCCTTCTTGCTTACCACCGGGGCCGCCTGTCATGGGCTTTTTAGCCTACCATCGGGGTGAATTTTTTTGGCTTTTTTGCTTACTACCGGGGCCGCCCATCATGGGCTTTTTAGCCTACCACCTGGGTGCATTCTTTGGCCTTTTTGCTTACCACCGGGGCCGCCCATCATGGGCATTTTAGCCTACAACCGGGTGGATTTTTTTGGCCTTTTTGCTTACCACCCAGGCCGCTCATCATGAGCTTTTTAGCCTACAACCGGGGTGCATTTTTTTGGCCTGTTTGCTTACCACCGGGGCCGCCCATCATGGGCTTTTTAGCCTACGACCGGGGTGCACTCTATGGATTTTTTGCTAACCACTGAGGCACCCAACTTGGCCCTTTCAGCCTGCCATGGGGGTGCATTCTCTGACCTTTTAACTTACCACCGGAAAACCCATCCTAGACTTTTTATCGTTGTGAAGTAATATATCTGCCGGATATCTATTATCTTCGTACATCTTAAAAGGAACCTATCACCAGAAATAACGGTAATAACCTGCAGATATGTGGTTAATCTGCAAGTTAATATCGTTATTATGCTGCACGGAGCCTGCACGCAGCCAACAGCATAAACTTTATTTAATTTATAAAATGAACTTTATTCCCCCCGCAGCATTCTGGTTTCAGTCATATGGGTAGTGTTGGCACGGGTTCAGTCACCATTCTGTATATGCAGAATCTCTGGCCCTGACTGACAGCCGGCCCCAATGCAGAGCGAGTGTCAGTCAGTGCGGGGGCGCACTTACAGCCGCCACTCTGTATTCTAAGAGCCATAAATGAACCGGCACTGCCCCAGTGACTAAAACAGGGACTCTGCGGGGAAAATAATGTTCATTATCTCCTCGCAGTGTTTGGCTAAGTGCGGCCACCGGGCATGTTAGTAATTCTATTAACCTGCAGATTAACCAGCACCAGCAGGGGACAATGTTGACAGTTGTATTCTGCCCCTGCTGTGTCCATCAAGTGTAAAATAAGAATAGATAAAAATAAAAAACATTTTACTCACCTTTACATCTAATTTCCTAAAGCCTATGTCGTTGTAAAAAAAACAACAACCATAAAACTCGCCTGTCCCTCGCTGTAATCCATCTGACCGACAATTCTGCATCAGCGTCTGGGGTGGCTTGCTGATGCTGAGGAGCAGAGGAAAATGACTCGCTGCAGCGAGCGGGCCTCTGAACTGCGCTGAGCTCACTGACTGACCAGATACCGCTCAGACCTCAAATTACTCATGTCTTAACTCGGGAACAGTTCAGAAATCAATATTTGGTGGACAAACCATGATTTTTAATCACAGTTTTCATGCGTCTTGGCTGCTTTCCAATAGAAAACTGTTCAGTGGTCTCTTAATTTTTGCCAGAGCTGTATACTTACATTCTTGCACACACACACATCACTATAGACCAGTGGCGTACCGCCAATGGCAGCAGACCACGCGACTGCTATGGGGCCCGTGAACCGGGGGGACCCCATAGCAGTCCAGGGGTGGACATACCGCAGCCGGTGCAGCTGCGCCGGGTTCCCACGCGGCGGTCAGGGAGCGATCCCTGCTGCTCCGCTGCTGTCAGCAGGAGAATGGCATCGGAGCTGGAAGGTTCGTCCTCTGCTTCCTCCCTGACCCAGGCGCGCGCAGCTTGATGACGTCATCATGTAGTGCACGCCTGGGTCAGGAAGAAAGCTGCCGGCAACCAGGAGGATGCTGCTGCAGGGGAGCGAGCTGAGGTAAGGTTTTTATTTTTTTTTACTGAAACGTTGGGGAGGGGAGGTGGGGGGAGAGCGATGGTGGGATGGTGGGGCTGGGGAGAGCAATAATGGGGCTGGGGAGAGGAATGATGGGGCTGGGAAGAGCAATAATGGGGCTGATTGGGCTGGGGAGAGGAGTGATGGGGCTGGGGAGAGAAATAATAGGGCTGTTGGGTCTGGGGAGAGGAATGATGGGGCTGGGAAGAGCAATAATGTGGCTGGGGAGAGGTGTGATGGGGCTGGGAAGAACAATAATGGGGCTGATGGGGCTAGGGAGAGCAATGATGGGGCTAGGGAGAGGAATGCTGGGGCTGGGAAGAGCAATAATGGGGCTGATAGGGCTGGGGAGAGCAATGATGGGGATGGTGGGGAAGGGGAGATCAATGACGTGTTGCTGGGAGAGAGCAATGACGGGGGTGCTGGGAGAGAGCAATGATGGGAGTGGTGGGAGAGAGCAATGATGGGGGTGCTGGGAGAGAGCAATGATGCGGGTGGTGGGAGAGAGCAATTATGGGGGTGCTGGGAGAGAGCAATGAAGAGGGTGCTGGGAGAGAGCAATGACGAGGGTGCTGAGAGAGAGCAATGATGGGGGTGCTGGGAGAGAGCAATGATGGGGTGCTGGGAGAGAGCAATGATGGAGGTGGTGGGAGAGAGCAATGACGAGGGTGCTGGGAGAGAGCAATGACGAGGGTGCTGGGAGAGAGCAATGATGGGGGTGCTGGGAGAGAGCAATGACGGAGGTGCTGGGAGAGAGCAATGACGGGGGTGCTGGGAGAGAGCAATGATGAGGGTGCTGGGAGAGAGAAATTATGGGGGTGCTGGGAGAGAGCAATGACGAGGGTGCTGGGAGAGAGCAATGACGAGGGTGCTGGAAGAGAGCAATGACGAGGGTGCTGGGAGAGAGCAATGATGGGGGTGCTGGGAGAGAGCAATGACGGAGGTGCTGGGAGAGAGCAATGACGGGGGTGCTCGGAGAGAGCAATGATGAGGGTGCTGGGAGAGAGCAATTATGGGGGTTTCACTTTGCCTGTACTGTGAAGCCTTGTATGTTTTCCGTGTGCACATAGCCTTACAGTTAATTGGGGAGAGTCACAGAGACTGAATAATTTATATTATTGGCTGGTGGCGATTATAGTTAATGGGGGGCACAGTGCTGCTTATCACTTTATATTTTGATTACTAAGTGGCTAATAGTATATTAATGGGGGGGGACATATCTGTATTCGAGGACGCAGAGCGGGGGAGACACATGTATACATACAGTTATATGAAAAAGTTTGGGCACCCCTATTAATCTTAAGCTTAATGTTTTATAAAAATTGGTGTTTTTGCAACAGCTATTTTAGTTTGATATATGTAATAACTGTTGGACACAGTAATGTTTCTGCCTTGAAATGAGGTTTATTGTACTAACAGAAAATGTGCAATCTGCATTCAAACAAAATTTGACAGGTGCATAAGTATGGGCACCTCACCAGAAAAGTGACATTAATATTTAGTAGATCCTCCTTTTGCAAAAATAACAGCCTCTAGTCGCTTCATGTAGCTTTTAATGAGTTCCTGGATCCTGGATGAAGGTATTTTTGACCATTCCTCTTTACAAAACAATTCCAGTTCAGTTAAGTTTGATGGTCGCCGAGCATGAACAGCCCTCTTCAAATGATTCCACAGATGTTCAATGATATTCAGGTCTGGGGACTGGGATGGCCATTCCAGAACATTGTAATTGTTCCTCTGCATGAATGCCTGAGTAGATTTGGAGCGGTGTTTTGGATCATAGTCTTGCTGAAAGATCCATCCCCTGCGTAACTTCAACTTTGTCACTGATTCTTGAACATTATTGTCAAGGATCTGCTGATACTGAGTGGAATCCATGCGTCCCTCAACTTTAACAAGATTCCTGGTGCCGGCATTGCCCTCACAGCCCCAAAGCATGATGGAACCTCCACCAAATTTTACTGTGGGTAGCAAGTGTTTTTCTTGGAATGCTGTGTTTTTTTCCCGCCATGCATAACGCCTTTTTGTATGACCAAACAACTCAATCTTGGTTTCATCAGTCCACAGGACCTTCTTCCAAAAAGAAATTGGCTTCTCCAAATGTGCTTTTGCATACCTCAGCCGACTCTGTTTGTGGCGTGCTTGCAGAAACGGCTTCTTTCGCATCACTCTCCCATACAGCTTCTCCTTGTGCAAAGTGCGTTGTATAGTTGACCGATGCACAGTGACACCATCTGCAGCAAGTTGATGCTGCAGCTCTCTGGAGATGGTCTGAGGATTGTCCTTGACTGATCTCACCATTCTTCTTCTCTGCCTTTCTGATGTTTTTCTTGGCCTGCCACTTCTGGCCTTAACAAGAACTGTCCCTGTGTTCTTCCATTTCCTTACTATGTTCCTCACAGTGGAAACTGACAGGTTAAATCTCTGAGACAGCTTTTTGTATCCTTCCCCTGAACAACTATGTTGAATAATCTTTGTTTTCAGATCATTTGACAATTGTTTTGAGGAGCCCATGATGCCACTCTTCAGAGGAGATTCAAACAGGAGAACAACTTGCAAGTGGCCACTTTAAGTAGCTTTTCTCATGATTGCATACACCTGGCTATGAAGTTCAAAGCTCAATGAGGCTACAAAACCAAAAAAAGTGCTTTAGTAAGTCAGTAAAAGGTAGGTAGGAGTATTTAAAACAAGAAAATGATAAGGGTACCCATACTTATGTACCTGTCAAATTTTGTTTGAATGCAGATTGCACATTTTCTGTTACTACAATAAACCTCATTTCAAGGCAGAAACATTACCGTGTCCAACAGTTATTACATATATCAAACTGAAATAGCTGTTGCAAAAACACCAATTTTTATAAAACATTAAGCTTAAGATTACTAGGGGTGCCCAAACTTTTTCATATAACTGTACAATATGTGACCTTGTTATTTTCTAGGCTGGGGATCATCGTGACAAGACGAGTCGCGGCTGGGAGATTTTGACATGAAGGTCTGACCAGATGGAGAAGAAGCAGCAGAAACCAACTATGATCATATGACACATCAGCGGTAAGTGCCTGGATGTAAATATTATTCTGTATCTGCACTGTGTGACTTGGAGTGATAATGTTATCTGCAAAATCCCTTATGCCACATTCTCACATTTGTGTGAAATGTCCGTGTGAGGCCAGATCTTTTTATCGGATGGTCCACGGACTCGTACAGTTTTATAGATTCATTCACACATCCATGAAAATCACGGATCTGAGAATGAGATCTAAGAGGGTCAGAGAATGTCAAGTTCTGATCCGATTTTGAGGATTAGAATAGGACATGCTCAATGCGTCAGTAAAACAGGGCAGCACACCGACACTGCACAGAGATGCAGGAATGCAGCCTTATTATGTATAGCACAGTCCCTTAGTATATAGTGTACTCACTTATTAAGTATAGCGCCATCCTTAGTTATATAATTTCCTCTTTTATTATGTATAACACCCTCCATTATTATGTACCATCCTCTCTAGCTCTAGGGGCTCACAGTTGGGGGATCATACTGTGTTGGGGTCAGCATACTTCGCCCTGGGAGTTGAGGTGGGGTACAGTATGGTCATTATACTGCGTATGTGGAGGAATTTACCATGGGGGTATCATACTGTGTTTGGGGGGCCCTTTTATTGGAATCACACTTTATGGGTCAATGAAAGAGAGATCTAGGACTTCAGCAGGAGGAAAATTACTATGTAAAGGATGGAAAGTTGTGAGATCTGTTCTTTAGTGACCCCGACAATTATTAACTTTTTTTGGGGGGGGGGGGCAATTAGAGCTTCTGCTATGGGGCCCCATGATTCCTATGTATGCCCCTGCTATAGACTTTTCACTTCACAGTACTCATATGCCAGAGGTGATGTGGAGAAGTGAAGCTCTATCACCACTGAGGTGTGGAGTGCAGTGATTATCCTGCCTTCATTAGATGAGGACACTGCTCTGTTATTTCCAATGCTGGGGAAGATACTGGCAGGCATTAGTGTGCAGTGGGCCGGCAGGGGGTGGGGCTGGACACTGAGGCCAGCTCTGGCTATGAGGTTAGATAATACAGCACAGGGAGCTGCCAAGTTTGGTAGAGCCACCGCTAAACAAAGTGGGTGAGGGAATGAATTGAAATTCAGGAGGAACGAAAGGCAGAAACAAAAAACAAAATTTATAGGGGTATTGTATATTACAATACAGCACAGATTACCTTAAAAAACAAATTTGGATTTTGTGGTCGGACAACTTCATTAATTCTCACTCCAGAAAGGGGGATGATGTAAAAAGTAGAAAATCGGCTCTAAACAGTCATCTAAAGATGCAAAAAAAATTCATCATCCAACTTTGTGCAACACTTCAATAATCTGGTGTAAATTACGGCAAAGTGATTACAAACAAAACAAACATCCCCTTAATGATAAATTCTCCAACTTAAAAACCCATTAAACACATGTGACTGAGGTTGTTTTCTGCAGATCCATGGATTTTCACACAATCCAAATCAGATAAATGGGAAAGGTGTCAATATTTCTGCAATAAAACTGTCGCATGTGAACTGACCCTAATGACTCAGTACATAAGCCAAATGCTGAGATATTAGGAAAGCTCATCCGTACCTTGCTGTCTGCAGCTTCCAGATGAAGAGTAGTTCCTGGGTTCCTTGCAACAGCAAAGCACAACATTAAAGGGAATGTTGGTTTAACCCATGCTTTATTAAATTGTATTTTTGTTGTTTTATCCTATGCTTTATTAAATTGTATTTATGTTGTTTTAACCTATGCTTTATTAAAATGTATTTATGTTGTTTTATCCTATGCTTTATTAAATTGTATTTATGTTGTTTTATCCTATGCTTTATTAAATTGTATTTATGTTGTTTTAACCTATGCTTTATTAAATTGTATTTATGTTGTTTTATCCTATGCTTTATTAAATCGTATTTATGTTGTTTTATCCTATGTTTTATTAAATTGTATCTATGTTGTTATAACCTATGCTTTATTAAATTGTATTTATGTTGTTTTAACCTATGCTTTATTAAATTGTATTTATGTTGTTTTATCCTATGCTTTATTAAATTGTATTTATGTTGTTTTATCCTATGCTTTATTAAATTGTATTTATGTTGTTTTATCCTATGTTTTATTAAATTGTATTTATGTTGTTTTAACCTATGCTTTATTAAATTGTATTTATGTTGTTTTAACCTATGCTTTATTAAATTGTATTTATGTTGTTTTATCCTATGCTTTATTAAATTGTATTCATGTTGTTTTATCCTATGCTTTATTAAATTGTATTTATGTTGTTTTATCCTATGCTTTATTAAATTGTATTTATGTTGTTTTAACCCATGCTTTATTAAATTGTATTTATGTTGTTTTATCCTATGCTTTATTAAATTATATTTATGTTGTTTTATCCTATGCTTTATTAAATTGTATTTATGTTGTTTTATCCTATGCTTTATTAAATTGTATTTATGTTGTTTTAACCTATGCTTTATAACATTGTATTTATGTTGTTTTATCCTATGCTTTATTAAATTGTATTTATGTTGTTTTAACCCATGCTTTATTAAATTGTATTTATGTTGTTTTATCCTATGCTTCATTAAATTGTATGTATGTTGTTTTATCCTATGCTTTATTAAATTGTATTTATGTTGTTTTATCCTATACTTTATTAAATTGTATTTATGTTGTTTTAACCTATGCTTTATTAAATTGTATTTATGATGTTTTATCCTATGCTTTATTAAATTGTATTTATGTTGTTTTAACCTATGCTTTATTAAATTGTATTTATGTTGTTTTAACCTATGCTTTATTAAATTGTATGTATGTTGTTTTATCCTATGCTTTATTAAATTGTATTTATGTTGTTTTAACCTATGCTTTATTAAATTGTATTTATGTAGTTTTATCCTATGCTTTATTAAATTGTATTTATGTTGTTTTATCCTATGCTTTATTAAATTGTATTTATGTTGTTTTATCCTATGCTTTATTAAATTGTATTTATGTGGTTTTATCCTATGCTTTATTAAATTGTATTTATGTTATTTTATCCTATGCTTTATTAAATTGTATTTATGTGGTTTTATCCTATGCTTTATTAAATTGTATTTATATTGTTTTATCCTATGCTTTATTAAATTGTATTTATGTAGTTTTATCCTATGCTTTATTAAATTGTATTTATGTTGTTTTATCCTATGCTTTATTAAATTGTATTTACAGTTATATGAAAAAGTTTGGGCACCCCTATTAATCTTAAGCTTAATGTTTTATAAAAATTGGTGTTTTTGCAACAGCTATTTTAGTTTGATATATGTAATAACTGTTGGACACAGTAATGTTTCTGCCTTGAAATGAGGTTTATTGTACTAACAGAAAATGTGCAATCTGCATTCAAACAAAATTTGACAGGTGCATAAGTATGGGCACCTCACCAGAAAAGTGACATTAATGTTTAGTAGATCCTCCTTTTGCAAAAATAACAGCCTCTAGTCGCTTCCTGTAGCTTTTAATGAGTTCCTGGATCCTGGATGAAGGTATTTTTGACCATTCCTCTTTACAAAACAATTCCAGTTCAGTTAAGTTTGATGGTCGCCGAGCATGAACAGCTCTCTTCAAATGATTCCACAGATGTTCAATGATATTCAGGTCTGGGGACTGGGATGGCCATTCCAGAACATTGTAATTGTTCCTCTGCATGAATGCCTGAGTAGATTTGGAGCGGTGTTTTGGATCATAGTCTTGCTGAAAGATCCATCCCCTGCGTAACTTCAACTTTGTCACTGATTCTTGAACATTATTGTCAAGAATCTGCTGATACTGAGTGGAATCCATGCGTCCCTCAACTTTAACAAGATTCCCGGTGCCGGCATTGGCCTCACAGCCCCAAAGCATGATGGAACCTCCACCAAATTTTACTGTGGGTAGCAAGTGTTTTTCTTGGAATGCTGTGTTTTTTTCCCGCCATGCATAACGCCTTTTTGTATGACCAAACAACTCAATCTTGGTTTCATCAGTCCACAGGACCTTCTTCCAAAAAGAAATTGGCTTCTCCAAATGTGCTTTTGCATACCTCAGCCGACTCTGTTTGTGGCGTGCTTGCAGAAATGGCTTCTTTCGCATCACTCTCCCATACAGCTTCTCCTTGTGCAAAGTACGTTGTATAGTTGACCGATGCACAGTGACACCATCTGCAGCAAGTTGATGCTGCAGCTCTCTGGAGGTGGTCTGAGGATTGTCCTTGACTGATCTCACCATTTTTCTTCTCTGCCTTTCTGATGTTTTTCTTGGCCTGCCACTTCTGGCCTTAACAAGAACTGTCCCTGTGTTCTTCCATTTCCTTACTATGTTCCTCACAGTGGAAACTGACAGGTTAAATCTCTGAGACAGCTTTTTGTATACTTCCCCTGAACAACTATGTTGAATAATCTTTGTTTTCAGATCATTTGACAATTGTTTTGAGGAGCCCATGATGCCACTCTTCAGAGGAGATTCAAACAGGAGAACAACTTGCAAGTGGCCACTTTAAGTAGCTTTTCTCATGATTGCATACACCTGGCTATGAAGTTCAAAGCTCAATGAGGCTACAAAACCAAAAAAAGTGCTTTAGTAAGTCAGTAAAAGGTAGGTAGGAGTATTTAAAACAAGAAAATGATAAGGGTACCCATACTTATGCACCTGTCAAATTTTGTTTGAATGCAGATTGCACATTTTCTGTTAGTACAATAAACCTCATTTCAAGGCAGAAACATTACCGTGTCCAACAGTTATTACATATATCAAACTGAAATAGCTGTTGCAAAAACACCAATTTTTATAAAACATTAAGCTTAAGATTACTAGGGGTGCCCAAACTTTTTCATATAACTGTATGTTGTTCTAACCTATGCTTTATTAAATTGTATTTATGTTGTTTTATCCTATGCTTTATTAAATTGTATTTATGTTGTTTTATCCTATGCTTTATTAAATTGTATTTATGTTGTTTTATCCTATGCTTTATTAAATTGTATTTATGTTGTTTTATCCTATGCTTTATTAAATTGTATTTATGTTGTTTTATCCTATGCTTTATTAAATTGTATTTATGTTGTTTTATCCTATGCTTTATTAAATTGTATTTATGTTGTTTTATCCTATGCTTTATTAACCCCTTAACAACATCTGACGTACTAATACGCGTCTGTGCCCTGGGACTTAAGAGCCAGACCCGTATTAGTATGTCATGGCGATCGCACGCACACACAGGCTGTGAGGGCGCGATCATCGCTGGGTGTCAGCTGATTGTCACAGCTGACACCCGATACTATGTGCAGGGAGCAGCCCTGCACCGCTCCCAGCACATTAACCCCCGCGATGCTGCGATTGAAGTCGATCGCAGCATTGCGGGGGCAAGGGGAGGTGATCGCAGATACTCACCTCCTCTTCCGGCTTCCAGCGCTGTCTGCAAAGGCTTCCCGGGTGTTGCCATGACGACCCGATGTCGTCATGACAACATCCGGGTCACCAGTCAGCAGAAAGATTGTTTGGACATGCGCAGTGCATCTTCAAACAATCTTCTCCCCGTCCAGCACTGACAGCCTGCATGACACAGGGATGGTGCTGCATTCCTTTGCCATGCAGGCGATCAGAGAAAAAAAAATGAAAGTCCCAGAGTGGGACAGCGTAAAAAAGTGTAAAATCACCCAGAAAGTGAAAAAATAAAAAAAAAATTGCAAAAAAAAATAAATAAATAAAAAAAAATAATCCACCAAGAATAAAAATATAATGTACCCATCAATAAATATTATAATAAAAAAACCAAAAAAAACAATAAAAGTACACATATTTGGTATCGCCGCGTCCGGAACAACCTGACCTATAAAACTGTCCCACTAGTTAACCCCTTCAGTGAACACGGTAAAAAAAAAAAAGAAAAAAACGAAGCAAAAAACAATGCTTTATCACCATACCGCCAAACAAAAAATGGAATAACACGTGATCAAAAAGACAAATATAAATAAAAATGGTACCGCTGAAAACGTCATCTCGTCCCGCAAAAAACAAGCCAACATACAGCTCCATCAGCCGAAAAATAAAAAAGTTATAGCTCTCAGAATAAAGCTATGCTAAAAAATATTTTTTTCTATAAAATTGCTTTTATTATGTAAAAGTGCAAAACATAGAAAACCGATATAAATGTGGTACGGCTGTAAATGTACTGACCCGAAGAATAAAGCTACCTTATCAATTTTACCACACGTGGAACAGAATAAAAAAAAACAAAAAAACACAATTCCTGAATTGTTGGTTTTTGTTTATTCTGCCTCCCAAAAATCGGAATAGAAAGCGATCAAAAAATGTCACGTGCCTGAAAATGGCACCAATAACAACGTCAACTCATCCCGCAAAAAACAAGCCATCACATGACTGTCTGCCAAAATCTGGAAAAATTATAGCTCTCAAAATATGACGATGCAAAAACTAGATTTTACAAAAAATGCGTCTTTTAGTGTGTGACAGCAGTCAGTCATAAAAACCCCATATGATTCTGGTACTGCTGTAATCACATCGACCCGAAGAATAAAGTCGTCTAATCACTTATACCGCACGAGGAACGGCGTCAAAAATAAACTCTTGGGTGAGGATTGGGCTAGGGTTAGGGCTGGGTTTGGGATTAGGGTTGTGCTAGGGTTAGGGTTGTGCTAGGGTTAGGGTTGTGCTACGGTTAGAGCTGGGGTTGGGGTTAGGGTTGGGGTTAGGGTTGTGATGGGGTTGGGATTTTTTTCAAAAGAAAAAAAGATGACGATATGGCGACTAGTGTTGAGCGCAAGTGCTCGCTACTTGAGTTTGCATCGGGTGCTCTGGTATGCATTGAGTATCGTGGGTATTTGAGTGACATGCTCGAGTCTCTGCCCCATAGGCTTCGCGGCCAAAAAAACTTTACAGGGATTGCCTGCCATGCACAAGCGATCCCCGCATGTTTTTTTTTGGGTGTCTAATAACCGTGAAACATGAGGAGCAGGGACTCGAGCATGTCACTTGAGCACACGCTGTACATGGTGCATACCTGAGTACCCGATGCAAACTCAAGTAGTGAGCACTTGCGCTCAAGACTAATGACAACTTATTCAATATGATGACCTAATGTAAACAAATTCTGTGTCGTACCTTTGGGTTCAAAATGTTCACTATACATCTTAATAAAATCCTTGAGGGGTATAGTTTCCAAAATGGGGTCACTTGTGGGGGAGCTTCACTGTTTAGGCACATCACGGGCTCTCCAAAAGCGACATGGTGTCCGCTAACAAATTGAATGGAAAATCGGCTTAAATTGTTAGCGGACGCCATGTTGCGTTTGGAGAGCCCCTGCGTGCCCAAACATTGGAGCTCCCTCACAAGTGACCCCATTTTGGAAACTAGACCCCCCAAGGCACCTATCTAGATGAATAGTGAGCACTTGGAACCCCCAGGTGCTTCACAAATTGATTCATAAAAATGAAAAAGTGTTTTTTTTTTCACTTTTTCATTTTTACGAATCAATTTGTGAAGCACCTGGGGGTTCCAAGTGCTCACTATGCATCTAGATAGGTGCCTTGGGGGGTCTAGTTTCCAAAATGAGGTCACCTGTGGGGGAGCTCCACTGTTTAGGCACATCAGGGGCTCTCCAAAAGCAACATGGTGTCCGCTAACAATTTGAGCCGACAATTTGTTAGCGGATACCATGTTGCATTTGAAGAGTCCCTGTGTGCCCAAACATTGGAGCTCCCCCACAAGTGACCCCATTTTGGAAACTAGACACCCCAAGGCACCTATCTAGATGCATAGTGAGCACTTGGAACCTCTAGGTGCTTCACAAATTGATTCGTAAAAATGAAAAAGTGAAAAAAAAACACATTTTCATTTTTACGAATCAATTTGTGAAGCACCTGGGGATTCCAAGTGCTCACTATGCATCTAGATAGGTGGCTTGGGGGGTCTAGTTTCCAAAATGGGGTCACTTGTGGGGGAGCTCTAATGTTTGGGCACACAGGGGCTCTCCAAACGCAACATGGTGTCCGCTAACAATTTGAGCCGATTTTCCATTCAATTTGTTAGCGCATACCATGTTGCATTTGGAGAGTCCCTGTGTGCCCAAACATTGGAGCTCCCCCACAAGTGACCCCATTTTGGAAACTAGAGCCCCCAAGGCACCTATCTAGATGCATAGTGAGCACTTGGAACCCCTAGGTGCTTCACAAATTGATTTGTAAAAATTAAAAAGTGAAAAAAAAAACACTTTTTCATTTTTACGAATCAATTTATGAAGCACCTGGGGATTCCAAGTGCTCACTATGCATCTATGTAGGTGCCTTGGGGGGTCTAGTTTACAAAATGGGGTCACTTGTGGGGGAGCTCCAATGTTTGGGCACACAGGGGCTCTCCAAACACAACATGGCGTCCGCTAATTATTCAAGCAAATTTTACAATCAAAAAGTCAAATGGCGCTCCTTCCCTTCCGAGCCCTGCCGTGCGCCCAAACAGTGATTTTTCCCCACATATTGGATATCTACGTGCCCAGGGGAAATTGCACAACAAATTTTGGGGTCCAATTTATCTTGTTACCCCTGTGAAAATAAAAAAAATTGGGTCTAAAGTAACATTTTTGTGAAAAAAGTTAAATGTTCATTTTTTTCGTCCACATTCAAAAAATTCCCGTGAAGCACCTGAAGGGTTAATAAAGTTCTTGAATGTGGTTTTGAGCACCTTGAGGGGTGCAGTTTTTAGAATGGCGTCACTTTTGGGTATTTTCTTCATAAAGACCTCTCAAAGTGACTTCAAATGTGATGTGGTTCCTAAAAAAATGGTTTTGTAAATTTTGTTGGAAAAATGAGAAATCGCTGGTCATCTTTTAACCCTTATAGCTCCCTAACAAAAAAAAATTTTGGTTCCAAAATTGGGCTGATGTAAAGTAGACATGTGGGAAATGTTATTTATTAACTCTTTTGTGTGACATATCTCTCGGATTTAAAGGCATAAAAATTCAAATTTTGAAAATTGCAAAATTTTCTAAATTTTCGCCAAATTTCCGCTTTTTTCACAAATAAACGCAAGTGATATCGAAGAAATTTTATGACAATCATGAAGTACAATATGTCATGAAAAAACCGTCTGAGAATCAGGGGGATCCGTTGAAGCGTTCCCGAGTAATTACCTCATAAAGTGACAGTGGTCAGAGTTGTAAAAATTGGCCTGGTCATTAACGTGCAAACCACCCTCGGGGCTTAAGGGGTTAAATTGTATTTATGTTGTTTTGTCCTATGCTTTATTAAATTGTATTTATGCGGTTTTATCCTATGCTTTATTAAATTGTATTTATGTTGTTTTAACCCATGCTTCATTAAATTGTATTTATGTGTTTTTATCCTATGCTTTATTAAATTGTATTTATGTTGTTTTATCCTATGCTTTATTAAATTGTATTTATGTTGTTTTAACCCATGCTTCATTAAATTGTATTTATGTTGTTTTATCCTATACTTTATTAAATTGTATTTATGTTGTTTTAACCTATGCTTTATTAAATTGTATTTATGTTGTTTTATCCTATGCTTTATTAAATTGTATTTATGTTGTTTTAACCTATGCTTTATTATATTGTATTTATGTTGTTTTATCCTATGTTTTATTAAATTGTATTTATGTTGTTTTATTCTATGCTTTATTAAATTGTATTTATGTTGTTTTAACCTATGCTTTATTAAATTGTGTTTATGTTGTTTTTTCATATGCTTTATTAAATTGTATTTATGTTGTTTTAACCTATGCTTTATTAAATTGTATTTATGTTATTTTATCCTATGTTTTATTAAATTGTATTTATGTGTTTTTATCCAATGCTTTATTAAGTTGTATTTATGTTGTTTTATCCTATGCTTTATTAAATTGTATTTATGTTGTTTTAACCCATGCTTCATTAAATTGTATTTATGTTGTTTTATCCTATGCTTCATTAAATTGTATTTATGTTGTTTTATCCTATGCTTTATCAAATTGTATTTATGTTGTTTTAACTTATGCTTTATTAAATTGTATTTATGTTGTTTTAACCCATGCTTCATTAAATTGTATTTATGTGGTTTTATCCTATGCTTTATTAAATTGTATTTATGTTGTTTTATCCTATGCTTTATTAAAATGTATTTATGTGGTTTTAACCCATGCTTCATTAAATTGTATTTATGTGGTTTTATCCTATGCTTTATTAAATTATATTTATGTTGTTTTATCCTATGCTTTATTAAATTGTATTTATGTTGTTTTAACCTATGCTTTGTTAAATTGTATTTATGTTGTTTTATCCTATGCTTTATTAAATTGTATTTATGTTGTTTTATCCTATGCTTTATTAAATTGTATTTATGTTGTTTTATCCTATGCTTTATTAAATTGTATTTATGTTGTTTTATCCTATGCTTTATTAAATTGTATTTATGTTGTTTTAACCCATGCTTTATTCAATTGTATTTATGTTGTTTTATCCCATGCTTTATTCAATTGTATTTATGTTGTTTTATCCTATGCTTTATTAAATTGTGTTTATGTTGTTTTATCCTATGCTTTATTAAATTGTATTTATGTTGTTTTAACCCATGCTTCATTAAATTGTATTTATGTTGTTTTATCCTATGCTTCATTAAATTGTATTTATGTTGTTTTATCAAATGCTTTATTAAATTGTATTTATGTTGTTTTAACCGATGCTTCATTAAATTGTATTTATGTTGTTTTATAGTATGCTTCATTAAATTGTATTTATATTGTTTAATCCTATGCTTCATTAAATTGTATTTTTGTTGTTTTATCCTATGCTTTATTAAATTGTATTTATGTTGTTTTATCCTATGCTTTATTAAATTGTATTTATGTTGTTTTATCCTATGCTTTATTAAATTGTATTTATGTTGTTTTCTCCTATGCTTTATTAAATTGTATTTATGTTGTTTTGTCCTATGCTTCATTAAATTGTATTTATGTTGTTTTAACCCATGCTTTATTAAATTGTATTTATGTTGTTTTATCCTATGCTTTATTAAATTGTATTTATGTTGTTTTATCCTATGCTTTAATAAATTGTATTTATGTTGTTTTATCCTATGCATTATTAAATTGTATTTATGTTGTTTTATCGTATGCCTTATTAAATTGTATTTATGTTGTTTTATCCTATGCTTTATTAAATTGTATTTATGTTGTTTTATCGTATGCCTTATTAAATTGTATTTATGTTGTTTTATCCTATGCTTTATTAAATTATATTTATGTTGTTTTATCCTATGCTTTATTAAATTGTATTTATGTTGTTTTGTCCTATGGTTTATTAAATTGTATTTATGTTGTTTTAACCCATGCTTTATTAAATTGTATTTATGTTGTTTTATCCTATGCTTTATTAAATTGTATTTATGTTGTTTTATCCTATGCTTTATTAAATTGTATTTATGTTGTTTTATCCTATGCTTTATTAAATTGTATTTATGTTGTTTTGTCCTACACTTTATTAAATTGTATTTATGTTGTTTTATCCTATGCTTTATTAAATTGTATTTATGTTGTTTTATCCTATGCTTTATTAAATTCTATTTATGTTGTTATAACCCATGCTTCATTAAATTGTATTTATGTGGTTTTATCCTATGCTTTATTAAATTGTATTTATGTTGTTTAATCCTATGCGTTATTAAATTGTATTTATGTTGTTTTAACCAATGCTTCATTAAATTGTATTTATGTGGTTTCATCCTATGCTTTATTAAATTGTATTTATGTTGTTTTATCCTATGCTTTATTAAAATGTATTTATGTTGTTTTAACCCATGCTTCATTAAATTGTATTTATGTGGTTTTATCCTATGCTTTATTAAATTATATTTATGTTGTTTTATCCTATGCTTTATTAAATTGTATTTATGTTGTTTTATCCTATGCTTCATTAAATTGTATTTATGTTGTTTTATCCTATGCTTTATTAAATTGTATTTATGTTGTTTTATCCTATGCTTCATTAAATTGTATTTATGTTGTTTTATCCTATGCTTCATTAAATTGTATTTATGTTGTTTTATCCTATGCTTTATTAAATTGTATTTATGTTGTTTTAACCTATGCTTTATTAAATTGTATTTATGTTGTTTTATCCTATGCTTTATTAAATTGTATTTATGTTGTTTTAACCCATGCTTCATTAAATTGTATTTATGTTGTTTTATCCTATGCTTCATTAAATTGTATTTATTTTGTTTTATCAAATGCTTTATTAAATTGTATTTATGTTGTTTTATCCTATGCTTTATTAAATCGTATTTATGTTGTTTTATCCTATGCTTTATTAAATTGTATTTATGTTGTTTTCTCCTATGCTTTATTAAATTGTATTTATGTTGTTTTGTCCTATGCTTCATTAAATTGTATTTATGTTGTTTTAACCCATGCTTTATTAAATTGTATTTATGTTGTTTTATCCTATGCTTTATTAAATTGTATTTATGTTGTTTTATCCTATGCTTTAATAAATTGTATTTATGTTGTTTTATCCTATGCATTATTAAATTGTATTTATGTTGTTTAATCGTATGACTTATTAAATTGTATTTATGTTGTTTTATCCTATGCTTTATTAAATTGTATTTATGTTGTTTTATCGTATGCCTTATTAAATTGTATTTATGTTGTTTTATCCTATGCTTTATTAAATTATATTTATGTTGTTTTATCCTATGCTTTATTAAATTGTATTTATGTTGTTTTGTCCTATGGTTTATTAAATTGTATTTATGTTGTTTTAACCCATGCTTTATTAAATTGTATTTATGTTGTTTTATCCTATGCTTTATTAAATTGTATTTATGTTGTTTTATCCTATGCTTTATTAAATTGTATTTATGTTGTTTTATCCTATGCTTTGTTAAATTGTATTTATGTTGTTTTGTCCTATGCTTTATTAAATTGTATTTATGTTGTTTTATCCTATGCTTTATTAAATTGTATTTATGTTGTTTTATCCTATGCTTTATTAAATTCTATTTATGTTGTTTTAACCCATGCTTCATTAAATTGTATTTATGTGGTTTTATCCTATGCTTTATTAAATTGTATTTATGTTGTTTTATCCTATGCGTTATTAAATTGTATTTATGTTGTTTTAACCCATGCTTCATTAAATTGTATTTATGTGGTTTTATCCTATGCTTTATTAAATTGTATTTATGTTGTTTTATCCTATGCTTTATTAAAATGTATTTATGTTGTTTTAACCCATGCTTCATTAAATTGTATTTATGTGGTTTTATCCTATGCTTTATTAAATTATATTTATGTTGTTTTATCCTATGCTTTTTTAAATTGTATTTATGTTGTTTTATCCTATGCTTCATTAAATTGTATTTATGTTGTTTTATCCTATGCTTTATTAAATTGTATTTATGTTGTTTTATCCTATGCTTCATTAAATTGTATTTATGTTGTTTTATCCTATGCTTCATTAAATTGTATTTATGTTGTTTTATCCTATGCTTTATTAAATTGTATTTATGTTGTTTTATCCTATGCTTTATTAAATTGTATTTATGTTGTTTTATCCTATGCTTTATTAAATTGTATTTATGTTGTTTTATCCTATGCTTTATTAAATTGTATTTATGTTGTTTTAACCCATGCTTTATTCAATTGTATTTATGTTGTTTTATCCCATGCTTTATTAAATTGTATTTATGTTGTTTTATCCTATGCTTTATTAAATTGTGTTTATGTTGTTTTATCCTATGCTTTATTAAATTGTATTTATGTTGTTTTAACCCATGCTTCATTAAATTGTATTTATGTTGTTTTATCCTATGCTTCATTAAATTGTATTTATGTTGTTTTATCAAATGCTTTATTAAATTGTATTTATGTTGTTTTAAAAGATGCTTCATTAAATTGTATTTATTTTGTTTTATACTATGCTTCATTAAATTGTATTTATGTTGTTTTATCCTATGCTTCATTAAATTGTATTTTTTTGTTTTATCCTATGCTTTATTAAATTGTATTTATGTTGTTTTATCCTATGCTTTATTAAATTGTATTTATGTTGTTTTATCCTATGCTTTATTAAATTGTATTTATGTTGTTTTATCCTATGCTTTATTAAATTGTATTTATGTTGTTTTGTCCTATGCTTCACTAAATTGTATTTATGTTGTTTTAACCCATGCTTTATTAAATTGTATTTATGTTGTTTTATCCTATGCTTTATTAAATTGTATTTATGTTGTTTTATCCTATGCTTTATTAAATTGTATTTATGTTGTTTTATCCTATGCTTTATTAAATTGTATTTATGTTGTTTTATCCTATGCTTTATTAAATTGTATTTATGTTGTTTTATCCTATGCTTTATTAAATTGTATTTATGTTGTTTTATCCTATGCTTTATTAAATTGTATTTATGTTGTTTTATCCTATGCTTTATTAAATTGTATTTATGTTGTTTTAACCCATGCTTTATTAAATTGTATTTATGTTGTTTTATCCTATGCTTTATTAAATTGTATTTATGTTGTTTTATCCTATGCTTTATTAAATTGTATTTATGTTGTTTTATCCTATGCTTTATTAAATTGTATTTATGTTGTTTTGTCCTATGCTTCACTAAATTGTATTTATGTTGTTTTAACCCATGCTTTATTAAATTGTATTTATGTTGTTTTATCCTATGCTTTATTAAATTGTATTTATGTTGTTTTATCCTATGCTTTATTAAATTGTATTTATGTTGTTTTATCCTATGCTTTATTAAATTGTATTTATGTTGTTTTATCCTATGCTTTATTAAATTGTATTTATGTTGTTTTAACCCATGCTTTATTCAATTGTATTTATGTTGTTTTATCCCATGCTTTATTAAATTGTATTTATGTTGTTTTATCCTATGCTTTATTAAATTGTGTTTATGTTGTTTTATCCTATGCTTTATTAAATTGTATTTATGTTGTTTTAACCCATGCTTCATTAAATTGTATTTATTTTGTTTTATCCTATGCTTCATTAAATTGTATTTATGTTGTTTTATCAAATGCTTTATTAAATTGTATTTATGTTGTTTTAACCGATGCTTCATTAAATTGTATTTATGTTGTTTTATACTATGCTTCATTAAATTGTATTTATGTTGTTTAATCCTATGCTTCATTAAATTGTATTTTTGTTGTTTTATCCTATGCTTTATTAAATTGTATTTATGTTGTTTTATCCTATGCTTTATTAAATTGTATTTATGTTGTTTTATCCTATGCTTTATTAAATTGTATTTATGTTGTTTTCTCCTATGCTTTATTAAATTGTATTTATGTTGTTTTGTCCTATGCTTCATTAAATTGTATTTATGTTGTTTTAACCCATGCTTTATTAAATTGTATTTATGTTGTTTTATCCTATGCTTTATTAAATTGTATTTATGTTGTTTTATCCTATGCTTTAATAAATTGTATTTTTGTTGTTTTATCCTATGCATTATTAAATTGTATTTATGTTGTTTTATCGTATGCCTTATTAAATTGTATTTATGTTGTTTTATCCTATGCTTTATTAAATTGTATTTATGTTGTTTTATCGTATGCCTTATTAAATTGAATTTATGTTGTTTTATCCTATGCTTTATTAAATTATATTTATGTTGTTTTATCCTATGCTTTATTAAATTGTATTTATGTTGTTTTGTCCTATGGTTTATTAAATTGTATTTATGTTGTTTTAACCCATGCTTTATTAAATTGTATTTATGTTGTTTTATCCTATGCTTTATTAAATTGTATTTATGTTGTTTTATCCTATGCTTTATTAAATTATATTTATGTTGTTTTATCCTATGCTTTATTAAATTGTATTTATGTTGTTTTATCCTATGCTTCATTAAATTGTATTTATGTTGTTTTATCCTATGCTTTATTAAATTGTATTTATGTTGTTTTATCCTATGCTTCATTAAATTGTATTTATGTTGTTTTGTCCTATGCTTCATTAAATTGTATTTATGTTGTTTTATCCTATGCTTTATTAAATTGTATTTATGTTGTTTTAACCTATGCTTTGTTAAATTGTATTTATGTTGTTTTATCCTATGCTTTATTAAATTGTATTTATGTTGTTTTATCCTATGCTTTATTAAATTGTATTTATGTTGTTTTATCCTATGCTTTATTAAATTGTATTTATGTTGTTTTAACCCATGCTTCATTAAATTGTATTTATGTTGTTTTATCCTATGCTTCATTAAATTGTATTTATTTTGTTTTATCAAATGCTTTATTAAATTGTATTTATGTTGTTTTAACCGATGCTTCATTAAATTGTATTTATGTTGTTTTATACTATGCTTCATTAAATTGTATTTATGTTGTTTAATCCTATGCTTCATTAAATTGTATTTTTGTTGTTTTATCCTATGCTTTATTAAATTGTATTTATGTTGTTTTATCCTATGCTTTATTAAATTGTATTTATGTTGTTTTATCCTATGCTTTATTAAATTGTATTTATGTTGTTTTCTCCTATGCTTTATTAAATTGTATTTATGTTGTTTTGTCCTATGCTTCATTAAATTGTATTTATGTTGTTTTAACCCATGCTTTATTAAATTGTATTTATGTTGTTTTATCCTATGCTTTATTAAATTGTATTTATGTTGTTTTATCCTATGCTTTAATAAATTGTATTTATGTTGTTTTATCCTATGCATTATTAAATTGTATTTATGTTGTTTTATCCTATGCCTTATTAAATTGTATTTATGTTGTTTTATCCTATGCTTTCTTAAATTGTATTTATGTTGTTTTATCGTATGCCTTATTAAATTGTATTTATGTTGTTTTATCCTATGCTTTATTAAATTATATTTATGTTGTTTTATCCTATGCTTTATTAAATTGTATTTATGTTGTTTTGTCCTATGGTTTATTAAATTGTATTTATGTTGTTTTAACCCATGCTTTATTAAATTGTATTTATGTTGTTTTATCCTATGCTTTATTAAATTGTATTTATGTTGTTTTATCCTATGCTTTATTAAATTGTATTTATGTTGTTTTATCCTATGCTTTGTTAAATTGTATTTATGTTGTTTTGTCCTATGCTTTATTAAATTGTATTTATGTTGTTTTATTCTATGCTTCATTAAATTGTATTTATGTTGTTTTATCCTATGCTTCATTAAATTGTATTTATGTTGTTTTATCCTATGCTTTATTAAATTGTATTTATGTTGTTTTATCCTATGCTTTATTAAATTGTATTTATGTTGTTTTATCCTATGCTTTATTAAATTGTATTTATGTTGTTTTATCCTATGCTTTATTAAATTGTATTTATGTTGTTTTAACCCATGCTTTATTCAATTGTATTTATGTTGTTTTATCCCATGCTTTATTAAATTGTATTTATGTTGTTTTATCCTATGCTTTATTAAATTGTGTTTATGTTGTTTTATCCTATGCTTTATTAAATTGTATTTATGTTGTTTTAACCCATGCTTCATTAAATTGTATTTATGTTGTTTTATCCTATGCTTCATTAAATTGTATTTATGTTGTTTTATCAAATGCTTTATTAAATTGTATTTATGTTGTTTTAACCGATGCTTCATTAAATTGTATTTATGTTGTTTTATACTATGCTTCATTAAATTGTATTTATGTTGTTTTATCCTATGCTTCATTAAATTGTATTTTTGTTGTTTTATCCTATGCTTTATTAAATTGTATTTATGTTGTTTTATCCTATGCTTTATTAAATTGTATTTATGTTGTTTTATCCTATGCTTTATTAAATTGTATTTATGTTGTTTTAACCTATGCTTTATTAAATTGTATTTATGTTGTTTTGTCCTATGCTTCATTAAATTGTATTTATGTTGTTTTAACCCATGCTTTATTAAATTGTATTTATGTTGTTTTATCCTATGCTTTATTAAATTGTATTTATGTTGTTTTATCCTATGCTTTATTAAATTGTATTTATGTTGTTTTATCCTATGCTTTATTAAATTGTATTTATGTTGTTTTATCCTATGCTTTATTAAATTGTATTTATGTTGTTTTAACCCATGCTTTATTCAATTGTATTTATGTTGTTTTATCCCATGCTTTATTAAATTGTATTTATGTTGTTTTATCCTATGCTTTATTAAATTGTGTTTATGTTGTTTTATCCTATGCTTTATTAAATTGTATTTATGTTGTTTTAACCCATGCTTCATTAAATTGTATTTATTTTGTTTTATCCTATGCTTCATTAAATTGTATTTATGTTGTTTTATCAAATGCTTTATTAAATTGTATTTATGTTGTTTTAACCGATGCTTCATTAAATTGTATTTATGTTGTTTTATACTATGCTTCATTAAATTGTATTTATGTTGTTTAATCCTATGCTTCATTAAATTGTATTTTTGTTGTTTTATCCTATGCTTTATTAAATTGTATTTTTGTTGTTTTATCCTATGCTTTATTAAATTGTATTTATGTTGTTTTATCCTATGCTTTATTAAATTGTATTTATGTTGTTTTATCCTATGGTTTATTAAATTGTATTTATGTTGTTTTGTCCTATGCTTCATTAAATTGTATTTATGTTTTTTTAACCCATGCTTTATTAAATTGTATTTATGTTGTTTTAACCCATGCTTTATTAAATTGTATTTATGTTGTTTTATCCTATGCTTTATTAAATTGTATTTATGTTGTTTTATCCTATGCTTTAATAAATTGTATTTTTGTTGTTTTATCCTATGCATTATTAAATTGTATTTATGTTGTTTTATCGTATGCCTTATTAAATTGTATTTATGTTGTTTTATCCTATGCTTTATTAAATTGTATTTATGTTGTTTTATCGTATGCCTTATTAAATTGAATTTATGTTGTTTTATCCTATGCTTTATTAAATTATATTTATGTTGTTTTATCCTATGCTTTATTAAATTGTATTTATGTTGTTTTGTCCTATGGTTTATTAAATTGTATTTATGTTGTTTTAACCCATGCTTTATTAAATTGTATTTATGTTGTTTTATCCTATGCTTTATTATATTGTATTATGTTGTTTTATCCTATGCTTTATTAAATTATATTTATGTTGTTTTATCCTATGCTTTATTAAATTGTATTTATGTTGTTTTATCCTATGCTTCATTAAATTGTATTTATGTTGTTTTATCCTATGCTTTATTAAATTGTATTTATGTTGTTTTATCCTATGCTTCATTAAATTGTATTTATGTTGTTTTATCCTATGCTTCATTAAATTGTATTTATGTTGTTTTATCCTATGCTTTATTAAATTGTATTTATGTTGTTTTAACCTATGCTTTGTTAAATTGTATTTATGTTGTTTTATCCTATGCTTTATTAAATTGTATTTATGTTGTTTTATCCTATGCTTTATTAAATTGTATTTATGTTGTTTTATCCTATGCTTTATTAAATTGTATTTATGTTGTTTTAACCCATGCTTCATTAAATTGTATTTATGTTGTTTTATCCTATGCTTCATTAAATTGTATTTATTTTGTTTTATCAAATGCTTTATTAAATTGTATTTATGTTGTTTTAACCGATGCTTCATTAAATTGTATTTATGTTGTTTTATACTATGCTTCATTAAATTGTATTTATGTTGTTTAATCCTATGCTTCATTAAATTGTATTTTTGTTGTTTTATCCTATGCTTTATTAAATTGTATTTATGTTGTTTTATCCTATGCTTTATTAAATTGTATTTATGTTGTTTTATCCTATGCTTTATTAAATTGTATTTATGTTGTTTTCTCCTATGCTTTATTAAATTGTATTTATGTTGTTTTGTCCTATGCTTCATTAAATTGTATTTATGTTGTTTTAACCCATGCTTTATTAAATTGTATTTATGTTGTTTTATCCTATGCTTTATTAAATTGTATTTATGTTGTTTTATCCTATGCTTTATTAAATTGTATTTATGTTGTTTTATCCTATGCTTTATTAAATTGTATTTATGTTGTTTTATCCTATGCTTTATTAAATTGTATTTATGTTGTTTTAACCCATGCTTTATTCAATTGTATTTATGTTGTTTTATCCCATGCTTTATTAAATTGTATTTATGTTGTTTTATCCTATGCTTTATTAAATTGTGTTTATGTTGTTTTATCCTATGCTTTATTAAATTGTATTTATGTTGTTTTAACCCATGCTTCATTAAATTGTATTTATTTTGTTTTATCCTATGCTTCATTAAATTGTATTTATGTTGTTTTATCAAATGCTTTATTAAATTGTATTTATGTTGTTTTAACCGATGCTTCATTAAATTGTATTTATGTTGTTTTATACTATGCTTCATTAAATTGTATTTATGTTGTTTAATCCTATGCTTCATTAAATTGTATTTTTGTTGTTTTATCCTATGCTTTATTAAATTGTATTTTTGTTGTTTTATCCTATGCTTTATTAAATTGTATTTATGTTGTTTTATCCTATGCTTTATTAAATTGTATTTATGTTGTTTTATCCTATGGTTTATTAAATTGTATTTATGTTGTTTTGTCCTATGCTTCATTAAATTGTATTTATGTTTTTTTAACCCATGCTTTATTAAATTGTATTTATGTTGTTTTAACCCATGCTTTATTAAATTGTATTTATGTTGTTTTATCCTATGCTTTATTAAATTGTATTTATGTTGTTTTATCCTATGCTTTAATAAGTTGTATTTTTGTTGTTTTATCCTATGCATTATTAAATTGTATTTATGTTGTTTTATCGTATGCCTTATTAAATTGTATTTATGTTGTTTTATCCTATGCTTTATTAAATTGTATTTATGTTGTTTTATCGTATGCCTTATTAAATTGAATTTATGTTGTTTTATCCTATGCTTTATTAAATTATATTTATGTTGTTTTATCCTATGCTTTATTAAATTGTATTTATGTTGTTTTGTCCTATGGTTTATTAAATTGTATTTATGTTGTTTTAACCCATGCTTTATTAAATTGTATTTATGTTGTTTTATCCTATGCTTTATTATATTGTATTTATGTTGTTTTATCCTATGCTTTATTAAATTATATTTATGTTGTTTTATCCTATGCTTTATTAAATTGTATTTATGTTGTTTTATCCTATGCTTCATTAAATTGTATTTATGTTGTTTTATCCTATGCTTTATTAAATTGTATTTATGTTGTTTTATCCTATGCTTCATTAAATTGTATTTATGTTGTTTTATCCTATGCTTCATTAAATTGTATTTATGTTGTTTTATCCTATGCTTTATTAAATTGTATTTATGTTGTTTTAACCTATGCTTTGTTAAATTGTATTTATGTTGTTTTATCCTATGCTTTATTAAATTGTATTTATGTTGTTTTATCCTATGCTTTATTAAATTGTATTTATGTTGTTTTATCCTATGCTTTATTAAATTGTATTTATGTTGTTTTAACCCATGCTTCATTAAATTGTATTTATGTTGTTTTATCCTATGCTTCATTAAATTGTATTTATTTTGTTCTATCAAATGCTTTATTAAATTGTATTTATGTTGTTTTAACCGATGCTTCATTAAATTGTATTTATGTTGTTTTATACTATGCTTCATTAAATTGTATTTATGTTGTTTAATCCTATGCTTCATTAAATTGTATTTTTGTTGTTTTATCCTATGCTTTATTAAATTGTATTTATGTTGTTTTATCCTATGCTTTATTAAATTGTATTTATGTTGTTTTATCCTATGCTTTATTAAATTGTATTTATGTTGTTTTCTCCTATGCTTTATTAAATTGTATTTATGTTGTTTTGTCCTATGCTTCATTAAATTGTATTTATGTTGTTTTAACCCATGCTTTATTAAATTGTATTTATGTTGTTTTATCCTATGCTTTATTAAATTGTATTTATGTTGTTTTATCCTATGCTTTAATAAATTGTATTTATGTTGTTTTATCCTATGCATTATTAAATTGTATTTATGTTGTTTTATCCTATGCCTTATTAAATTGTATTTATGTTGTTTTATCCTATGCTTTATTAAATTGTATTTATGTTGTTTTATCGTATGTTTTATTAAATTGTATTTATGTTGTTTTATCCTATGCTTTATTAAATTATATTTATGTTGTTGAATCCTATGCTTTATTAAATTGTATTTATGTTGTTTTGTCCTATGGTTTATTAAATTGTATTTATGTTGTTTTAACCCATGCTTTATTAAATTGTATTTATGTTGTTTTATCCTATGCTTTATTAAATTGTATTTATGTTGTTTTATCCTATGCTTTATTAAATTGTATTTATGTTGTTTTATCCTATGCTTTGTTAAATTGTATTTATGTTGTTTTGTCCTATGCTTTATTAAATTGTATTTATGTTGTTTTATCCTATGCTTTATTAAATTGTATTTATGTTGTTTTATCCTATGCTTTATTAAATTCTATTTATGTTGTTTTAACCCATGCTTCATTAAATTGTATTTATGTTGTTTTATCCTATGCTTTAATAAATTGTATTTATGTTGTTTTATCCTATGCTTTATTAAAATGTATTTATGTTGTTTTAACCCATGCTTCATTAAATTTTATTTATGTGGTTTTATCCTATGCTTTATTAAATTATATTTATGTTGTTTTATCCTATGCTTTATTAAATTGTATTTATGTTGTTTTATCCTATGCTTTATTAAATTGTATTTATGTTGTTTTATCCTATGCTTTATTAAATTGTATTTATGTTGTTTTATCCTATGCTTTAATAAATTGTATTTATGTTGTTTTATCCTATGCATTATTAAATTGTATTTATGTTGTTTTATCGTATGCCTTATTAAATTGTATTTATGTTGTTTTATCCTATGCTTTATTAAATTGTATTTATGTTGTTTTATCGTATGCCTTATTAAATTGTATTTATGTTGTTTTATCCTATGCTTTATTAAATTCTATTTATGTTGTTTTATCCTATGCTTTATTAAATTGTATTTATGTTGTTTTATCCTATACTTTATTAAATTGTATTTATGTTGTTTTGTCCTATGGTTTATTAAATTGTATTTATGTTGTTTTAACCCATGCTTTATTAAATTGTATTTATGTTGTTTTATCCTATGCTTTATTAAATTGTATTTATGTTGTTTTATCCTATGCTTTATTAAATTGTATTTATGTTGTTTTATCCTATGCTTTATTAAATTGTATTTATATTGTTTTATCCTATGCTTTATTAAATTGTATTTATGTTGTTTTATCCTATGCATTATTAAATTGTATTTATGTTGTTTTATCGTATGCCTTATTAAATTGTATTTATGTTGTTTTATCCTATGCTTTATTAAATTGTATTTATGTTGTTTTATCGTATGACTTATTAAATTGTATTTATGTTGTTTTATCCTATGCTTTATTAAATTATATTTATGTTGTTTTATCCTATGCTTTATTAAATTGTATTTATGTTGTTTTATCCTTTGATTTCTTAAATTGTATTTATGTTGTTTTATCCTATACTTTATTAAATTGTATTTATGTTGTTTTGTCCTATGGTTTATTAAATTGTATTTATGTTTTTTAACCCATGCTTTATTAAATTGTATTTATGTTGTTTTATCCTATGCTTTATTAAATTGTATTTATGTTGTTTTATCCTATGCTTTATTAAATTGTATTTATGTTGTTTTATCCTATGCTTTATTAAATTGTATTTATGTTGTTTTGTCCTATGCTTTATTAAATTGTATTTATGTTGTTTTATCCTATGCTTTATTAAATTGTATTTATGTTGTTTTATCCTGTGCTTTATTAAATTGTATTTATGTTGTTTTATCCTATGCTTTATTAAATTCTATTTATGTTGTTTTAACCCATGCTTCATTAAATTGTATTTATGTGGTTTTATCCTATGCTTTATTAAATTGTATTTATGTTGTTTTATCCTATGCATTATTAAATTGTATTTATGTTGTTTTAACCCATGCTTCATTAAATTGTATTTATGTGGTTTTATCCTATGCTTTATTAAATTGTATTTATGTTGTTTTATCCTATGCTTTATTAAAATGCATTTATGTTGTTTTAACCCATGCTTCATTAAATTGTATTTATGTTGTTTTATCCTATGCTTTATTAAATTGTATTTATGTTGTTTTATCCTATGCTTTATTAAATTGTATTTATGTTGTTTTATCCTATGCTTTATTAAATTGTATTTATGTTGTTTTGTCCTATGCTTCATTAAATTGTATTTATGTTGTTTTATCCTATGCTTCATTAAATTGTATTTATGTTGTTTTATCCTATGCTTTATTAAATTGTATTTATGATGTTTTAACCTATGCTTTGTTAAATTGTATTTATGTTGTTTTATCCTATGCTTTATTAAATTGTATTTATGTTGTTTTATCCTATGCTTTGTTAAATTGTATTTATGTTGTTTTATCCTATGCTTTATTAAATTGTATTTATGTTGTTTTAACCCATGCTTTATTCAATTGTATTTATGTTGTTTTATCCCGTGCTTTATTAAATTGTATTTATGTTGTTTTATCCTATGCTTTATTAAATTGTGTTTATGTTGTTTTATCCTATGCTTTATTAAATTGTATTTATGTTGTTTTAACCCATGCTTCATTAAATTGTATTTATGTTGTTTTATCCTATGCTTCATTAAATTGTATTTATGTTGTTTTATCAAATGCTTTATTAAATTGTATTTATGTTGTTTTAACCGATGCTTCATTAAATTGTATTTATGTTGTTTTATACTATGCTTCATTAAATTGTATTTATGTTGTTTTATCCTATGCTTCATTAAATTGTATTTTTGTTGTTTTATCCTATGCTTTATTAAATTGTATTTATGTTGTTTTATCCTATGCTTTATTAAATTGTATTTATGTTGTTTTATCCTATGCTTTATTAAATTGTATTTATGTTGTTTTATCCTATGCTTTATTAAATTGTATTTATGTTGTTTTATCCTATGCTTTATTAAAATGTATTTATGTTGTTTTAACCCATGCTTCATTAAATTTTATTTATGTGGTTTTATCCTATGCTTTATTAAATTATATTTATGTTGTTTTATCCTATGCTTTATTAAATTGTATTGATGTTGTTTTATCCTATGCTTCATTAAATTGTATTTATGTTGTTTTATACTATGCTTTATTAAATTGTATTTATGTTGCTTTATCCTATGCTTTATTAAATTGTATTTATGTTGTTTTATCCTATGCTTTATTAAATTGTATTTATGTTGTTTTATCCTATGCTTTATTAAATTGTATTTATGTTGTTTTATCCTATGCTTTAATAAATTGTATTTATGTTGTTTTATCCTATGCATTATTAAATTGTATTTATGTTGTTTTATCGTATGCCTTATTAAATTGTATTTATGTTGTTTTATCCTATGCTTTATTAAATTGTATTTATGTTGTTTTATCGTATGCCTTATTAAATTGTATTTATGTTGTTTTATCCTATGCTTTATTAAATTCTATTTATGTTGTTTTATCCTATGCTTTATTAAATTGTATTTATGTTGTTTTATCCTATACTTTATTAAATTGTATTTATGTTGTTTTGTCCTATGGTTTATTAAATTGTATTTATGTTGTTTTAACCCATGCTTTATTAAATTGTATTTATGTTGTTTTATCCTATGCTTTATTAAATTGTATTCATGTTGTTTTATCCTATGCTTTATTAAATTGTATTTATGTTGTTTTATCCTATGCTTTATTAAATTGTATTTATGTTGTTTTATCCTATGCTTTAATAAATTGTATTTATGTTGTTTTATCCTATGCATTATTAAATTGTATTTATGTTGTTTTATCGTATGCCTTATGAAATTGTATTTATGTTGTTTTATCCTATGCTTTATTAAATTGTATTTATGTTGTTTTATCGTATGACTTATTAAATTGTATTTATGTTGTTTTATCCTATGCTTTATTAAATTATATTTATGTTGTTTTATCCTATGCTTTATTAAATTGTATTTATGTTGTTTTATCCTTTGATTTATTAAATTGTATTTATGTTGTTTTATCCTATACTTTATTAAATTGTATTTATGTTGTTTTGTCCTATGGTTTATTAAATTGTATTTATGTTGTTTTAACCCATGCTTTATTAAATTGTATTTATGTTGTTTTATCCTATGCTTTATTAAATTGTATTTATGTTGTTTTATCCTATGCTTTATTAAATTGTATTTATGTTGTTTTATCCTATGCTTTATTAAATTGTATTTATGTTGTTTTGTCCTATGCTTTATTAAATTGTATTTATGTTGTTTTATCCTATGCTTTATTAAATTGTATTTATGTTGTTTTAACCCATGCTTTATTCAATTGTATTTATGTTGTTTTATCCCATGCTTTATTAAATTGTATTTATGTTGTTTTATCCTATGCTTTATTAAATTGTGTTTATGTTGTTTTATCCTATGCTTTATTAAATTGTATTTATGTTGTTTTAACCCATGCTTCATTAAATTGTATTTATGTTGTTTTATCCTATGCTTCATTAAATTGTATTTATGTTGTTTTATCAAATGCTTTATTAAATTGTATTTATGTTGTTTTAACCGATGCTTCATTAAATTGTATTTATGTTGTTTTATACTATGCTTCATTAAATTGTATTTATGTTGTTTTATCCTATGCTTCATTAAATTGTATTTTTGTTGTTTTATCCTATGCTTTATTAAATTGTATTTATGTTGTTTTATCCTATGCTTTATTAAATTGTATTTATGTTGTTTTATCCTATGCTTTATTAAATTGTATTTATGTTGTTTTAACCTATGCTTTATTAAATTGTATTTATGTTGTTTTGTCCTATGCTTCATTAAATTGTATTTATGTTGTTTTAACCCATGCTTTATTAAATTGTATTTATGTTGTTTTATCCTATGCTTTATTAAATTGTATTTATGTTGTTTTATCCTATGCTTTATTAAATTGTATTTATGTTGTTTTATCCTATGCTTTATTAAATTGTATTTATGTTGTTTTATCCTATGCTTTATTAAATTGTATTTATGTTGTTTTAACCCATGCTTTATTCAATTGTATTTATGTTGTTTTATCCCATGCTTTATTAAATTGTATTTATGTTGTTTTATCCTATGCTTTATTAAATTGTGTTTATGTTGTTTTATCCTATGCTTTATTAAATTGTATTTATGTTGTTTTAACCCATGCTTCATTAAATTGTATTTATTTTGTTTTATCCTATGCTTCATTAAATTGTATTTATGTTGTTTTATCAAATGCTTTATTAAATTGTATTTATGTTGTTTTAACCGATGCTTCATTAAATTGTATTTATGTTGTTTTATACTATGCTTCATTAAATTGTATTTATGTTGTTTAATCCTATGCTTCATTAAATTGTATTTTTGTTGTTTTATCCTATGCTTTATTAAATTGTATTTTTGTTGTTTTATCCTATGCTTTATTAAATTGTATTTATGTTGTTTTATCCTATGCTTTATTAAATTGTATTTATGTTGTTTTATCCTATGGTTTATTAAATTGTATTTATGTTGTTTTGTCCTATGCTTCATTAAATTGTATTTATGTTTTTTTAACCCATGCTTTATTAAATTGTATTTATGTTGTTTTAACCCATGCTTTATTAAATTGTATTTATGTTGTTTTATCCTATGCTTTATTAAATTGTATTTATGTTGTTTTATCCTATGCTTTAATAAATTGTATTTTTGTTGTTTTATCCTATGCATTATTAAATTGTATTTATGTTGTTTTATCGTATGCCTTATTAAATTGTATTTATGTTGTTTTATCCTATGCTTTATTAAATTGTATTTATGTTGTTTTATCGTATGCCTTATTAAATTGAATTTATGTTGTTTTATCCTATGCTTTATTAAATTATATTTATGTTGTTTTATCCTATGCTTTATTAAATTGTATTTATGTTGTTTTGTCCTATGGTTTATTAAATTGTATTTATGTTGTTTTAACCCATGCTTTATTAAATTGTATTTATGTTGTTTTATCCTATGCTTTATTATATTGTATTTATGTTGTTTTATCCTATGCTTTATTAAATTATATTTATGTTGTTTTATCCTATGCTTTATTAAATTGTATTTATGTTGTTTTATCCTATGCTTCATTAAATTGTATTTATGTTGTTTTATCCTATGCTTTATTAAATTGTATTTATGTTGTTTTATCCTATGCTTCATTAAATTGTATTTATGTTGTTTTATCCTATGCTTCATTAAATTGTATTTATGTTGTTTTATCCTATGCTTTATTAAATTGTATTTATGTTGTTTTAACCTATGCTTTGTTAAATTGTATTTATGTTGTTTTATCCTATGCTTTATTAAATTGTATTTATGTTGTTTTATCCTATGCTTTATTAAATTGTATTTATGTTGTTTTATCCTATGCTTTATTAAATTGTATTTATGTTGTTTTAACCCATGCTTCATTAAATTGTATTTATGTTGTTTTATCCTATGCTTCATTAAATTGTATTTATTTTGTTTTATCAAATGCTTTATTAAATTGTATTTATGTTGTTTTAACCGATGCTTCATTAAATTGTATTTATGTTGTTTTATACTATGCTTCATTAAATTGTATTTATGTTGTTTAATCCTATGCTTCATTAAATTGTATTTTTGTTGTTTTATCCTATGCTTTATTAAATTGTATTTATGTTGTTTTATCCTATGCTTTATTAAATTGTATTTATGTTGTTTTATCCTATGCTTTATTAAATTGTATTTATGTTGTTTTCTCCTATGCTTTATTAAATTGTATTTATGTTGTTTTGTCCTATGCTTCATTAAATTGTATTTATGTTGTTTTAACCCATGCTTTATTAAATTGTATTTATGTTGTTTTATCCTATGCTTTATTAAATTGTATTTATGTTGTTTTATCCTATGCTTTATTAAATTGTATTTATGTTGTTTTATCCTATGCTTTATTAAATTGTATTTATGTTGTTTTATCCTATGCTTTATTAAATTGTATTTATGTTGTTTTAACCCATGCTTTATTCAATTGTATTTATGTTGTTTTATCCCATGCTTTATTAAATTGTATTTATGTTGTTTTATCCTATGCTTTATTAAATTGTGTTTATGTTGTTTTATCCTATGCTTTATTAAATTGTATTTATGTTGTTTTAACCCATGCTTCATTAAATTGTATTTATTTTGTTTTATCCTATGCTTCATTAAATTGTATTTATGTTGTTTTATCAAATGCTTTATTAAATTGTATTTATGTTGTTTTAACCGATGCTTCATTAAATTGTATTTATGTTGTTTTATACTATGCTTCATTAAATTGTATTTATGTTGTTTAATCCTATGCTTCATTAAATTGTATTTTTGTTGTTTTATCCTATGCTTTATTAAATTGTATTTTTGTTGTTTTATCCTATGCTTTATTAAATTGTATTTATGTTGTTTTATCCTATGCTTTATTAAATTGTATTTATGTTGTTTTATCCTATGGTTTATTAAATTGTATTTATGTTGTTTTGTCCTATGCTTCATTAAATTGTATTTATGTTTTTTTAACCCATGCTTTATTAAATTGTATTTATGTTGTTTTAACCCATGCTTTATTAAATTGTATTTATGTTGTTTTATCCTATGCTTTATTAAATTGTATTTATGTTGTTTTATCCTATGCTTTAATAAATTGTATTTTTGTTGTTTTATCCTATGCATTATTAAATTGTATTTATGTTGTTTTATCGTATGCCTTATTAAATTGTATTTATGTTGTTTTATCCTATGCTTTATTAAATTGTATTTATGTTGTTTTATCGTATGCCTTATTAAATTGAATTTATGTTGTTTTATCCTATGCTTTATTAAATTATATTTATGTTGTTTTATCCTATGCTTTATTAAATTGTATTTATGTTGTTTTGTCCTATGGTTTATTAAATTGTATTTATGTTGTTTTAACCCATGCTTTATTAAATTGTATTTATGTTGTTTTATCCTATGCTTTATTATATTGTATTTATGTTGTTTTATCCTATGCTTTATTAAATTATATTTATGTTGTTTTATCCTATGCTTTATTAAATTGTATTTATGTTGTTTTATCCTATGCTTCATTAAATTGTATTTATGTTGTTTTATCCTATGCTTTATTAAATTGTATTTATGTTGTTTTATCCTATGCTTCATTAAATTGTATTTATGTTGTTTTATCCTATGCTTCATTAAATTGTATTTATGTTGTTTTATCCTATGCTTTATTAAATTGTATTTATGTTGTTTTAACCTATGCTTTGTTAAATTGTATTTATGTTGTTTTATCCTATGCTTTATTAAATTGTATTTATGTTGTTTTATCCTATGCTTTATTAAATTGTATTTATGTTGTTTTATCCTATGCTTTATTAAATTGTATTTATGTTGTTTTAACCCATGCTTCATTAAATTGTATTTATGTTGTTTTATCCTATGCTTCATTAAATTGTATTTATTTTGTTCTATCAAATGCTTTATTAAATTGTATTTATGTTGTTTTAACCGATGCTTCATTAAATTGTATTTATGTTGTTTTATACTATGCTTCATTAAATTGTATTTATGTTGTTTAATCCTATGCTTCATTAAATTGTATTTTTGTTGTTTTATCCTATGCTTTATTAAATTGTATTTATGTTGTTTTATCCTATGCTTTATTAAATTGTATTTATGTTGTTTTATCCTATGCTTTATTAAATTGTATTTATGTTGTTTTCTCCTATGCTTTATTAAATTGTATTTATGTTGTTTTGTCCTATGCTTCATTAAATTGTATTTATGTTGTTTTAACCCATGCTTTATTAAATTGTATTTATGTTGTTTTATCCTATGCTTTATTAAATTGTATTTATGTTGTTTTATCCTATGCTTTAATAAATTGTATTTATGTTGTTTTATCCTATGCATTATTAAATTGTATTTATGTTGTTTTATCCTATGCCTTATTAAATTGTATTTATGTTGTTTTATCCTATGCTTTATTAAATTGTATTTATGTTGTTTTATCGTATGTTTTATTAAATTGTATTTATGTTGTTTTATCCTATGCTTTATTAAATTATATTTATGTTGTTGAATCCTATGCTTTATTAAATTGTATTTATGTTGTTTTGTCCTATGGTTTATTAAATTGTATTTATGTTGTTTTAACCCATGCTTTATTAAATTGTATTTATGTTGTTTTATCCTATGCTTTATTAAATTGTATTTATGTTGTTTTATCCTATGCTTTATTAAATTGTATTTATGTTGTTTTATCCTATGCTTTGTTAAATTGTATTTATGTTGTTTTGTCCTATGCTTTATTAAATTGTATTTATGTTGTTTTATCCTATGCTTTATTAAATTGTATTTATGTTGTTTTATCCTATGCTTTATTAAATTCTATTTATGTTGTTTTAACCCATGCTTCATTAAATTGTATTTATGTTGTTTTATCCTATGCTTTAATAAATTGTATTTATGTTGTTTTATCCTATGCTTTATTAAAATGTATTTATGTTGTTTTAACCCATGCTTCATTAAATTTTATTTATGTGGTTTTATCCTATGCTTTATTAAATTATATTTATGTTGTTTTATCCTATGCTTTATTAAATTGTATTTATGTTGTTTTATCCTATGCTTTATTAAATTGTATTTATGTTGTTTTATCCTATGCTTTATTAAATTGTATTTATGTTGTTTTATCCTATGCTTTAATAAATTGTATTTATGTTGTTTTATCCTATGCATTATTAAATTGTATTTATGTTGTTTTATCGTATGCCTTATTAAATTGTATTTATGTTGTTTTATCCTATGCTTTATTAAATTGTATTTATGTTGTTTTATCGTATGCCTTATTAAATTGTATTTATGTTGTTTTATCCTATGCTTTATTAAATTCTATTTATGTTGTTTTATCCTATGCTTTATTAAATTGTATTTATGTTGTTTTATCCTATACTTTATTAAATTGTATTTATGTTGTTTTGTCCTATGGTTTATTAAATTGTATTTATGTTGTTTTAACCCATGCTTTATTAAATTGTATTTATGTTGTTTTATCCTATGCTTTATTAAATTGTATTTATGTTGTTTTATCCTATGCTTTATTAAATTGTATTTATGTTGTTTTATCCTATGCTTTATTAAATTGTATTTATATTGTTTTATCCTATGCTTTATTAAATTGTATTTATGTTGTTTTATCCTATGCATTATTAAATTGTATTTATGTTGTTTTATCGTATGCCTTATTAAATTGTATTTATGTTGTTTTATCCTATGCTTTATTAAATTGTATTTATGTTGTTTTATCGTATGACTTATTAAATTGTATTTATGTTGTTTTATCCTATGCTTTATTAAATTATATTTATGTTGTTTTATCCTATGCTTTATTAAATTGTATTTATGTTGTTTTATCCTTTGATTTCTTAAATTGTATTTATGTTGTTTTATCCTATACTTTATTAAATTGTATTTATGTTGTTTTGTCCTATGGTTTATTAAATTGTATTTATGTTTTTTAACCCATGCTTTATTAAATTGTATTTATGTTGTTTTATCCTATGCTTTATTAAATTGTATTTATGTTGTTTTATCCTATGCTTTATTAAATTGTATTTATGTTGTTTTATCCTATGCTTTATTAAATTGTATTTATGTTGTTTTGTCCTATGCTTTATTAAATTGTATTTATGTTGTTTTATCCTATGCTTTATTAAATTGTATTTATGTTGTTTTATCCTGTGCTTTATTAAATTGTATTTATGTTGTTTTATCCTATGCTTTATTAAATTCTATTTATGTTGTTTTAACCCATGCTTCATTAAATTGTATTTATGTGGTTTTATCCTATGCTTTATTAAATTGTATTTATGTTGTTTTATCCTATGCATTATTAAATTGTATTTATGTTGTTTTAACCCATGCTTCATTAAATTGTATTTATGTGGTTTTATCCTATGCTTTATTAAATTGTATTTATGTTGTTTTATCCTATGCTTTATTAAAATGCATTTATGTTGTTTTAACCCATGCTTCATTAAATTGTATTTATGTTGTTTTATCCTATGCTTTATTAAATTGTATTTATGTTGTTTTATCCTATGCTTTATTAAATTGTATTTATGTTGTTTTATCCTATGCTTTATTAAATTGTATTTATGTTGTTTTTGTCCTATGCTTCATTAAATTGTATTTATGTTGTTTTTTCCTATGCTTCATTAAATTGTATTTATGTTGTTTATCCTATGCTTTATTAAATTGTATTTATGATGTTTTAACCTATGCTTTGTTAAATTGTATTTATGTTGTTTTATCCTATGCTTTATTAAATTGTATTTATGTTGTTTTTATCCTATGCTTTGTTAAATTGTATTTATGTTGTTTTATCCTATGCTTTATTAAATTGTATTTATGTTGTTTAAACCATGCTTTATCAATTGTATTTATGTTGTTTTATCCCGTGCTTATTAAATTGTATTTATGTTGTTTTATCCTATGCTTTATTAATTGTGTTTATGTTGTTTTATCCTATGCTTTTATTAATTGTATTTATGTTGGTTTTAACCCATGCTTCATTAAATTGTATTTATGTTGTTTTATCCTATGCTTCATTAAATTGTATTTATGTGTTTTATCAAATGCTTAATAAATTGTATTATGTTGTTTTAACGATGCTTCATTAAATTGTATTATGTTGTTTTATACTATGCTTCATTAAATTGTATTTATGTTGTTTATCCTATGTCTTCATTAAATTGTATTTTTGTTGTTTTATCCTATGCTTTATTAAATTGTATTTATGTTGTTTTATCCTATGCTTTATTAAATTGTATTTATGTTGTTTTATCCTATGCTTTATTAAATTGTATTTATGTTGTTTTATCCTATGCTTTATTAAATTGTATTTATGTTGTTTTATCCTATGCTTTATTAAATGTATTTATGTTGTTTTAAACCCATGCTTCATTAAATTGTAATTATGTTGTTTTATCCTATGCTTTATTAAATTAGTATTTATGTTGTTTATATCCTATGCTTTAATTTAAATTGTATTTATGGTTGTTTTATCCTATGCTTAATTAAATTGTATTTATGTTGT